>NC_033803.1:34673159-34738157 GCF_001876935.1 Asparagus officinalis
TATATATATATATATATATATATTGAAAAGTAAGTAATTCCATTAATACTAAAACCAAGTACAAGAGATAAATAATTGGCTAGTCAAAACTGGTAACTAACTAAGTAAACTGTAGAGAGGGGAGAGGACCCTGGCCATCACCCTCAACTAAGCCACCTAGAAAGAAAACCAGATGACTGAAGCCAAACAATCAAATATGTACAACCAGTATTACAAATAAATCCGCTCCTATACATCTGAAATTTTCATTGTTTACTCGCATCAATACCCCAATTTGATAGAATAGTATTGTTTCCAGATTTCCAGTAGCAGGTTCTGATTATAACATTAATGTCTTCATATAGTCTTCTAAAAACCATAACTTTATGCATCTTTTTATCATGAAATATTCTGCGGTTTCTTTCTTGCCAAATATGCCAAACTGTTGCACTCAAAACCAATCTAGCCAAAATATAAATTCTATCTTTCGCTTTGAATTTGTTTTGTGTTTCTATTGCTTCAGTTCTCAGGTCATGAATTGCCATGGCATCAGTATGCAACTTCATTTTACAGAGTTTCCATATATAGGCAGAAAAAGGGCATTGGAAAAATAGATGATCTCTAGATTCCTTCATACCAGTACATAGAACACAATCTTCTGTCGAGGTGATCCCAAATCTGAAAAGTCTGTCTCTAGTAGCAAGTCTATTAAGTAAGCTTTTCAACAAGCAGCAGGCCATCTTAGGGACAGAGCAAGGAAACCACACCACATTAAAAAGCTCAAATTTTGGGTATAAAGTCCTAACCTGATTCCAGGCAGATGCAAAAGAAAATTTACCTTTAGGATTAGGTAGCTAAGAACAATGATCCTCCTTTCCAGAGATTTGGATATTAGATATAGATTGCTTCAGAGGGATGAGACCTGGGAGAGAAAATTGCCATTGAGAATTATGAATGATATGAGAAACAGTCCAGTTTTCTGTACCTGAGATATGTGGATTAAAATTATGAAGAATGTCTATAATTCTCCCTTCTTGGATCCAAGGATCAAACCATAGTGAAGTATTCTCACCATTACCAATTGCTTTTCTAATACAATTCAATGCTGTAGATTTAAGTCTTGTTAAATGCTTCCAAGTTCCCGAATCCAGAATATTTACAGGGGCATCCCATAAGCTTTTTCCTTTGATGTATCTGACTGTCATCCAGTTAGACCATAGTGTAGAGTGATTAAGAAGTCTCCATATCATTTTTAAAGCAGCAGCACGACAGAGATCCTCCAACTTCCTTAGCCCAAAACCTCCTTCATGTTTTGGTCTACATACCTCCTTCCAATTTATTGCATGAAGTTTCCCTTTCCATAAAAAATTAGCAAAAATAGCTTCTAGACTGTGTATAGTAGATTGAGGGAAATTATAAACAGAGTACCAGTAAGCAGCAGTGCTGAATAAAACAGATTTAATAAGCTCAATCCTCCCTGCAAAAGATAATGAGTGAGTCATCCAACCCTCAATTGCATACCTGATTTTATCAATCAGAGGAGAAAAATTCTTTGCTTTCGGATAATTGATGGATAATGGCAGACCCAAATATTTAACAGGTAGAGAACCTCTTGAAATCTCCACTATAGAGCATAATTCATTTTTGTTTCTGCAACCTCTACTGAAAAAAACCTTACTTTTGCTTTTGTTTATATTCAGTCCAGTGTTAATTGCCAGAGAGTCTAATAGATTGTTAATACCTTGAAAAGATCTTTTATTTGCTCTGCAGAAGACCAGCATATCATCAGCAAATAAGAGGTGAGAAACTTGAAGGTCTTTATTCTTCTTAAAATTTTGAATATATATATATATATATACCCATAAGCTTTTTCCTTTGATGTATCTGGCAGTCATCCAGTTAGTCCATAGTGTAGAGTTATTAAGAAGTCTCCATATCATTTTTAAAGCAGCAGCACAACAGAGATCCTCCAACTTCCTTAGACCAAAACCTCCTTCATGTTTTGGTCTACATACCTCCTTCCAATTTATTGCATGAAGTTTCCCTTTCCATAGAAAATTAGCAAATATAGCTTCTAGACTTTGAATAGTAGATTGAGGGAAATTATAAACAGAGTACCAGTAAGCAGTAGTGCTGAATAAAACAGATTTAATAAGCTCAAGCCTCCCTGCAAAAGATAATGAGTGAGTCATCCAACCCTCAATTGTATACCTGATTTTATCAATCAGAGGAAAAAAATTCTTTGCTTTAGGATAATTGATGGATAATGGCAGTCCCAAATATTTAACAGGTAGAGAACCTCTTGAAATCTCCACTATAGAGCATAATTCATTTTTGTTTCTGCAACCTCTACTGAAAAAAACCTTACTTTTGCTTTTGTTTATATTCAGTCCAGTGTTAATTGCCAGAGAGTCTAATAGATTGTTAATACCTTGAAAAGATCTTTTATTTGCTCTGCAGAGCGTCTTGTGAGGCGAGAAACGAGGAAAAGGTAAGATCTACGACGATTAGCGACGAGGAGTCTTTTCTCATCAGTTTTAGCGGCTTGCACATGTGATAAGGTAAGATCATCTACATCCAAACCAATCCTCATAGTGTTTAATGATTATAAAAGTATTTAATCAATGTTATCACGCTTAAGGCTTAACCTCATATGAAAAAGATAAGATTTTTGATGATAAATCTTAACCCAATGGACATAAGATTTTCATGCATATGCCAAGTATAAAATTTTGTTTTAACGTCATGATATGTACAATGGACATAAACACTTTTGTACATAAAAGAATGTGTGTCTTGACAGAGTAGTCGACTACTAAGCTTAGTAGTCGGCTACTCGTGCACAGTTGAGTATAATAGAAACTGTGTGTTTATAGAGTAATTGACTAATGTTCTTAATAGTTAACTACTGATACTGATATATGTTATTACAGAGTCTGGATGGACTCAGTGTAGTCGACTACTAAGCCTAGTAGTCGACTACTAAGGCTGTTACCTGAATTTTTGTTTTGCATCTGTTTGAGATATATTTGCTGGTTTCGATCCGCACTTCTTTATACGTTAATTTATGAATAGTATAGTAGCACACACATGGGTATGCTAAAAGGAATTATGTTAGGTTTTGACCCGATTAATTTGAGAAAGAGTTTAATACCTATTATACACACACCTTCTAGATATCGTTGATGAGCTCAGTTCACTACTACGGGGGTAGTGCATCGATATTTTATTTATACATGCCATTATGTCGGGTTAAGGATACTTTATCTAGCAGTCCATCCCGTACTAGGGTGCGATGAGGGTTGTGAGCCATATTTCTAGGATGCCTACTTGGTAGTCCGTCCCGCACTTGTGTTACGTATAGAGATGTGATGATACTACTTGGTAATCCGTCCCGCACTCGTGTTACGTACAGAGATGCGATGAGATGTTTCTGACTCATTGCTGAAACATGTGCCGATATTCATTCTATCTTCTCAATGACAGTGGAAGATATTATGAATACGATATGTTGATGTCTTTACTTTCTTTTACTGCTTTTCTTTATTTTCTTAGTAAGAATCAATAATTAGCGATTCATAATTTAAGACAAAAAGTATATATACGAGGGTTTCCTTGTTTGGATTATTTCGTTCGACGTACCAGTCTCATGTTGTGGATTTCTAATTGTTGATTTCATTTAGTTTATTTATCTTTAGTTCGGTATTAATGTTTAGATGTTTACAATTCGAGACATATGGTATATACTGTTGGCCTTCTTGTTTTGATGATGTTTAACAAACAATTTACCACTAATGTTGTTTGTCTAGTATTTGTGTTTTCGTATTTATTGTAGACAAACAACATAGTTGGAGGATGGATGGAATAGAGCTTCAACGATGATATCCAAAGGAGGTTGGCGGAATGTCGGTGAAGCCTTGCTATTCAAAGTTCAAGATCCAAGTTAAAGCTTCATCCGCAAGATTACCAAGATAGAGCTTCGTTGAAGATCAAGATTGCTTGGGTAATTTAGTTTAGGAATTTATATTATGTGTGTTAGTACTTTAAGCTCAATCATATACACACATACACGTTTTGGTTTTTGTATATATATAGTTATATATATACATATATGTTTTGGTTTGATAGTTTTCAAGTTTTACTATGAAACAAATGAATAGAATTGGAAAATACTATTTTGTTTCATGTTTATATGCCTATATATGATTTCACCTTTAACAAGCTTATATTTAATGAAATCATATTTAGTGTTTTGAATATATTGCATAGAATATGCAATTTAATGAAAATATTGTATTTCTAGGTTATAGACTTCATAACAACATATTATATCTTTTATCAAGTCTATACAATCATTTCATAAGGTTTCAAAATGTTGTTTAAGTCAAAATATCAAAATATCAATTTTCAGGTTTTCATGTTTTGAACTATTTTGTAAAATGATGATATTTTTCATTTGGGAAGTCCTTTTTCGAAACCAGTCATTGTAGCATGTTTATTATCATGTCTACAATCATTCCCCAAAGTTTTACATTTTTTGGAATTTATTTGATATTTTTAAACAGCTTTTTAAAATCAGCAAATCAGGTACCATGCAGCAGAGAGTTGGTCGGTCGACCGGTCCGGTCGATCGAAAGCTCCATCGGTCGACCGCACCGGTCGACCGGATAAGTGTTTGCTTGATTTCCTGTTTTCGACCTGGATAACGGTCGACCGAACTTTCCATCGGTCGACCGAATTTTTCCATCGGTCGACCGACGGAATTTTCGGTCGACCGACAATATAGCCGTTGCTTTTTAACGGCTCTTTCTCTGAGCTGTTTGCTGGGGTTTTTGGTCATTTTGTTTTGGGGGTTTTTGCTGAGATTTCTAGTGGGTATATATACCCCATTGCTGATGTCTTTTCAAGTGAGCCAAGAGAGTTTAAAAACAAGTTTAAGAGAGTTTTAATCAAGGGTTTATGTTTGGTTTAAGTGTGTTTATAAGCTTTTAAGCATTTGAGTGTTTTGGTTTTGTGAATCACTTCCACAAGAGCTTGAGGAGATCATCTATTGGTGTTTGAGCATCCAACTCTTCTCCTTCCACTCTTGATCTATTGAGAAGTTTTCTAAACTCAATCTAGCTTCATATTTTATATTGTTTGATTATCTTTTTATTAAGCTAGTGTTCATATTGAGTTTAGTTGATTTTATTATCTCTTTGTTCACACACAACCTATTGAGCTTATTGTATTTACATTCATAGTATAATTTAGGGTTGTGGGTTTGTGACATTGAGAGTGAGCTTAATTGAGTTCTCACCTTGTTTAGAGAACAAATCATTTGATTTATATTGTGCTTATTGTGAGGATTCACTTGTAATACACTTGTACACCGAGAGAAGTGTGTGGTGAGAGACGGGGTCGAATCCAAGAGGAGTGGCGTCGGTTGACGTGCCTAGGGAGAGGTTGTAACCGAGCACTTGAGGAGGAGGACACGGGCTAGGACCAACACTTAGTGTGTGAGGTGTGATTACATAGTGATTATATTGTGAGGTGTAAACGTTGTTCGGGTGAACGTAGAAAACCCGGTTGTGATAGTGGAGATCTCCTCGAGGTGAGGAGCGGGGACGTAGGTCGTGGGGACCGAACCTCGTAAACATATCGTTTTGTTTGTGATTACATTGGCGTACTTTTACATTCGTGCTTATTATTCATATTGCCTTTGTCAATTGCTCATTGTTGTTTTTCCCTCTATCTAGTTTATGATTATTTCACCCTTGTGTTAATTTTATATCCTTGCACATATAAATATTGTCTATATCTCTTTGTTAGGATATATCTTATTGTTCATATATCCTTACACATATTTCTATCATATAGGATATATCACCTTGTGTACATTGCATATTCTTGCACATAACTCTTTATATATCTATCTTGCAAGAATATATTTGTTAAGTAATTTTAATTGGCATTTAATCGGATTAGATTAGCATAAGACCCTAATCCCCCCCCCCCCCTTCTAGGGTCTAACATATACATGATGGTTTCTTTGTTTGGATTATTTTGCTCGATATACTACTTCTCGTATTGTAGGTGTTTAAATATTAATTCTATTAGATACGGAGAAAATGATCTAGGTAGACTATGCTTAATAGATAGAGCCTCCACTCCATCTAACAGCCCTTCCCCTGGGGGCGGATAGAGGTGATCTTGCTATAGCGTTCTGACGCTCTTGTTATTACTCTTTTTCTTCTAATATTCTTTTAGGTAATTTAGAGTACCAGAGAGTCGCAGGATGACGGAGCTCTTGCATAGTCATCGTCACATGAGATTTATTAGAGGCTCCACCGTAGTTTTATATTTTTATTAAGACCTTAGAGTTTATTTTATAGTGTAAAGGTAGTGTGCCTTAGTAGATTTTTAGTTGTTTCTTGTCGAGACATATTTATTTATTTTGGATATCAGATGTATTCCAGGTTGTTCATTAAGACATGATTTATTTATAAGATTTTTCTTTCTATATCATGTCTATTGTAGTTATTTTATAAGATTTTTCTTTCTATATCATGTCTATTGTAGTTATTTTATAAGATTTTTCTTTCTATATCATGTCTATTGTATTTATTTTCTTTCTTTTGTATGTTTTGTACTTGTACTTTATTTTGATTCCACTAGAGGATGTTGCTGTGATTGGTAAGACTTGTTGTTACACAGTATGGGTGTATGATAGGTTTAACATCTCTGAGTTCATCTTGGACTCTAGCTATGTGTGAAAACTGGGGTGTCACAGTTGGCATCAGAGCTCTAGTTCCAGTATCCTTAGGATCATCCCGTGTCAAGTAGTGGAGCTAGAATAGAGTTTTTTAGGATTCATGTATAGAGTCCGCTAGGAATTCCTAGAAAAAGTGAGGACGTTATACATGTATGTTCGAAAACTATGAAGTGTTTTTGTGACTATCTTACTTTGATAGAAAAGTAATTGCGTGAATACTTATTGTGATATATATATATATATATATATATGCGACCTCATTTACTGTGTTAATTAAGCTCTCCTCTTGATATTATAAATATCGGGACGAGGACATGGTCGAGGTAAAACTTATACCCGGAGCGCTCAGCAAGTAGAGCCCGAGCCGTAGTAGACTCCATATTATCTGATCGACTTGGTAACGTCGATTACAGAAGCACATACTAGCACACTCGAGGAGTGAGTAACGAGCCAGATTTCACTTTTTGAAGTTCCACCACCAGTTGTACCAGCCGTACCTATTAGAGAGGTAATACCAACGATTTCATTATTGCCACAACTAACTGTTGATAGAGCCGTAGAGCAGGAGGATTGGCTCTATAAAAATAAAAAATATATCAGACACTGAGAGCATCATAGTTTTAGGGCACACCGGATTCATGTGTAGCTAATAAATGGAAGGAATATGTGAAAATTATTAACGTCGACTCAGTACCAAAGCAGAAGTTAGATGTATTCAGCATAGAGGATATCATCGGAGGATTGCACTGACTTTAGTTTATACCAAAGTAGTTAATGTCAATTTCATAGGATGATTTCACCTTCTACTTCGATAAGCAGCTAGAACTAGCCTGCTTGGAGCAAGGAGACATACCGATAGTTAATTATGGAAGCAGGACTATCCAGAAACAAGGACAAGGATAAGAAACCTTTTGCAAGGCTTAGAAGGCCCTAACATCGGGGCAAGAATTTTTAACGCTAGCAGTAGAGACTAGGACACGGTCAGTAGCAGAACCATGGTTAGGTTAGTAGTCGTAGGGTCGCTGTTATGGGCAACAGTAGATGATTAAGACACTGCCAACCGTTTTGAGAATTGAAGGGCCAGTAGGCTAAATTCGTGCCATTCTGGAGATTCCTGAGGAATAGATAGTCTCGTATTTTCACCGTCAGTAGTTTAGCAGTCACCAGCCACATGCAAAGACTACGCAGTCGTACCACGTGATCACGGTACGAGCGGAGCTATAGTAGAAGGTGCTTTCTTAGTGAACTCTTTTCTATCTCGGATCCTGTTCAATTTCAGAGCTTCCCATTCTTTTATATCTCATGCCTTTATGGATTGACTTCAGTTAGTTGCACATCACTTAGATGTACTGCTATCCGTTTCTACTCCTTTGGGGGAGGTATCTCTATTAGGGAGCATCTGTAGGAGATGTGTCATCAGCTTAGATGAATTTGAGTTTATTGTAGATCTAATCATTTGTGGATGTTGGATTTTGGCATCATTCTTGGTATGGATTGGTTATCATCCTACCATATTAGCATCGACTATTTTGCAAAAATAGTCAGTTTGCGAGCGTCCGATGGGTCTGAGCATATATTGAGGAGGTGATGCTGAGAGATCGGAGCACTGAGTTATATGAGACTAGAGTCATCTCAGATTTTTAGGATGTATTTAAGGACATACCGGGGTTACCTCCTATGTGAGAGGTTGAGTTCTGCATCAAGTTGTAACCAGGCACAACACCGATATCTCGAGCTCCCTATCGTATGGTACCTGCTGAGATGAGGGAGCTACAGACTCAGCTGGAAGAGTTGTTATCTTAGAATTTTATTTGCCAGAGTCATTCTTCATGAGGAGTGCCGGTCCTTTTCGTGAAGAAGAAGGACGACAATATGAGTCTTTGTATAGATTATCGGGAGTTGAACAAGGTCACTTTTCGGAATAAGTATCCATTACTGAGAATTGATGACTTATTCAACCAGCTACAGGGAGCACAGCACTTCTCGAAGATTGATCTTTATTCTGGCTATCATCAGTTATGGCTTCGGGAGATAGATATTCTTAAGACCGCCTTTCTAACTCGTTATTGGTCCTTCGAGTTTCTTGTTATGCCGTTTGGGCTGACTAATGCACCTGCGATATTCATGGACTTGATGAATCAGGTTTTCCATCCATATTTGGACCAGTTCGTGATAGTATTTACCGACGACATCCTTATATATTCGAGATCGGAGGCAGAGCATGAGCAACATCTTCGACAAGCATTACAGATCTTGCGGGTGCATCGGCTATATGGCAAATTCAGCAAGTGCGAGTTTTGGCTATTTGATGTTAGATTTCTAAGCCACGTCATCGGTAGAGAAGGCATTGTAGTGGATCCAGCTAAGGTTGCGATTGTACTTGATTGGGAGCCGCCAACGACAATCACATAGATTCGTAGTTTTTTAGGTTTGGCCGGCTATTACAGGAAGTTTATTCAGGACTTCTCAAAGATAGCCACTCCACTTACACGCCTTACGAAGAAGGGTATATCTTTTGTTTGGGGTACGGAGTGTCATGAGGCCTTTGAGACTTTGAAGGCTAAGTTAACTACAACACTAGTTTTGACTATCCCGAGAAGTGATAAGACCTTTGTCGTCTACATGGATGTGTCGTTAGTAGGTCTAGGAGGTGTTTTGATGCTGACCTAGAGAGTGGTAGCATATATTTCACGTTAGTTGAGTACGCATGGGCAAAATTATCCCAGACGTGAGTTGGAACTAGCTGTGGTAGTTTTTACACTAAAGACATGGAGACATTACCTATATGGAGTGCAGTTCGAGCTATTCACGGATCATTAGAGTTTGAAGTATCTCTTCTCTCAGAAAGAGCTAAATCAGAGACAGCGAAGATGGGTTGAATTTATTAAGGATTACGAGTTAGTGATTCAGTACTATCCGGAGAAGGCGAACGTCGTAACAGATGCTTTGAGCAGGAAGCATCGTCATTGAATTTTGGCTTTGAGGTGTTCGTTGTATCGAGCTCTCCACACACTTAACCAGTTCGACTTTAGACCAGAAATAGGCGGGAACAACGTAGTTTTTGCAGCTTTGTCCATGCAACTATCTTGGAGTGATAGAGTGGTTAGAGGATTTAAACCCGAAAGGGGGAGATTTCTAAAGAGCCTAAGACTGATTGGACCATTGGAGCAGTTGAACGACTTAGAATAAAAGATTGACTAGTGATGTTGGGAAATCCACAACTAAAGGAGGAACTTATTCAATGAGGCGTATCGTACTAGGTACATAGTGCATCCAAGCATAACAAAAATATACAAGGACCTGAAGAGACACTTTTGGTGGAACGACATACGTGGTGAGATTGCAAAGTATGTGGTAAGTGTTTCACCTGCTAGCAAATGAAGGCAAAATATCAGAGGCCAGTAGGAACCCTACAGCCTTTACCTATTCCGGAGAGGAAATGAGCAGATATTTCTATGGACTTTATTATAGAATTGCCAAGATCGAAGAAGGGGAACGATTCAGTTTGGGTAATAGTGGATCGATTGACGAAGTCAGCACATTTCTGGAGAAGCTTTCAGAACTCTTTCGATAGCTAGTTATCTTACTCTATTGTATTTCACTCGCAAATAGATGGATAGATGGACAGATGGAGAGAGTGAACCAGATATTGGAGGACATGTTGAGGGCGTGCGTTATTGATTTAAAGGGTAGGCATGGCACCATATGAAACATTGTATGGGGGGCCTTGCGAATAACCTATTTGTTTGGCAGAACCAAAAGACAGTCTATTACTTGGACCGGAACTTGTTAGACAGACTACATAGAAGGTAGTAGTCATTCGAGAGCATATTCTTGCAGTGCAAAGTCGTTAGAAAAGTTATGCAGACCAGAGGTGACAACCAATAGAATTCCAAGTTGGCGATTATGTTTTGTTAAAAGTATCGCCAATGAAGGGTGTACAACGTTCTGGTAGATGAGGCAAGCTTGGCCCGAGGTACATTTGTCCATTCTTGATGTCGAGTATACACGATGTTTTTTTATGTTTTTATGATTAAGAAGCATTTACATGACGAGGATGAGAAACGAGTGTTGGATGCACCAAAGGTCGAGATTCACGATGATTTGATTATGATTGAGATTCCGGTATGCATTCTTTCCAAGGAGGAAAAGAAGCTTAGAAATAAGGTGATACCCTTAGTTAAAGTTCAGTGGAACCGGAGAGGAACTAAGAAGACTTCAAGGGAGTGCGAGGAGGATATGTATCACGACTACCCACATATGTTTGAATAGGTAAATTAAAAATTTAGTATGATTTATTAATGATTTATGGTAATCCGTATGGTCATGTTTATACTTAACTCTCGAATGATGATACTAGCACTTAGCTCCTAAGTATTCGGAAAACATGATATATATATAGGAGGTTCATTGTTTGGATTTTTCACCTGACATACTTGTTCCCTTTAGTTAGGGGTTAACTTGGAGTATTTACATTTTAGACCGTTAAGTATAGATATCGATGATGATTTTTGGGGGTGCGAATATGTTATACATCGCAACTACCCGCACCTGTTTGAGCAGGTGGGTTGATTAAATTTGATTGATATTTATGGATTGTTTATATGGTTATATTCATACTTAATGCCAGAATGGAGGTATTAACACTTAACTCTTAATCATTCAGAACACATGGTATATATATGAGGGGTTCCTTGTTTGAATTTTTCGCCCGACGTATTAGTTTCGTCTTAGGGGTTGAGTGAGAATATTAGTATTCTAGATTGTTAAGTGTAAATATTTTTATATTTTATATCTGGAGATTAATGATGCATGATGTGTATATGAGCGTTTCCTTATGTAGATTATTCCCTCAACGTGCTTTTCTGATATTATTAATCTCTAGGATACGATTACGGAATTTTGGGGACAAAATTCTTTTTAAGGGGGGAAGAATGTAAAACCCTAAAAATTTGAATATTATATAAAAAATAATAATAAATATGTTATATGGTGAAAATATAACATATTTTGATGTTTGAGTATGATAGGAATTGATTTAAGATCAATTCAATGTATATTTATAAATATATGAGTGCAAATGCACAAAACATGCACGAAAAGAAATCTAGAAAAGTGACCAGTTAAGAATTTATATATTTTACACATTGATGCAGTTTGAATCTAGAAAACTCAAAAGACTAAAGTTATAGGTCTCTTCAACAGTTTTATAACATATCTTAAATCACCTCATTCTGAGGTCAGATGAGAAAGTTATAGCCAAAATACCAAAGGTTATTTTACATAGTTAAACTAGGTTTACTGGTTCGGGTCAACGGGTTTGTTTCGGGTTTGCCATATATATATATATATATTATTATAATATATATAGTATATATATATATATATATATATATATATATATATATATATAATATATATATATATATATAATAATATTATATATAGTATATATGAATAATGGGTATCGCTTAGTCATAGGAGGGCGATTTCCTCTGCTTGACCCTCTAAAATCATAGACATGATTGAGCGAGTATTCTGGATGATCCGCTGTCGTTGAACTTGATCTACATATTCTAAAACCCCACACACCAAGTTTGGGGTACTCCGTCGTCGTTTGACGCGCTCGCATCGAGCCATGTAAAAGTTCTATTCATTCAAAACGCGTTAAAATTGATTACGAATGTATTGAAAGGTCAAACGATGTGGTCAACACAGAACGAGCGGGTTCACCCCAAAGCTTGGTGTGTTAGGGTGTTAGAATAATGTAGATCAAGTTCAAGGAGCGGAACTCCTCCACACAATGTCGGGCTCATCATGTGATTTTAAAGGCGTCAGGAGGCGAAATCCCTCATATGACAAGTGATACCATTAATCTCTCTCGTCTCTCTGCTCTTCTCTCTCTAATATATATATATATATTTATATATATATATATATATATATATATATATATTATATATATATATATATATATATATATATAATATATAGCACACACACACACCACACAACCCACACAACACATCACACACACAGCCACACACAGCACCAGTACACACACACACACACCACACACACACACACAAACATAATGTTTTCACGAAAATTATCATCTTTTCATCAGAGTTTCAAACCCTAGCAGCCCCTCTTCCTCTCTCTCGAACCTTAGCCCTAAAGTTAATATTTTGGGAGCGTCTTATGAGGCGACAAACGAGGAGTAGGTGAGTTTTACGACGTTTGGCGATGATGACTCGTTTTTCATCAGTTGCAGAGGCTTACACACGTGATAAGGCAAGATCATCTGCATCTAAACCCATCCTCATAGTATTTAATGATTATAAAAGTGTTTAATTAATTTTTTCATGCTTAAGGCTTAACCTAATATAAAAAAGATGAGATTTTTGATGATAAATTTTAACCCAATGCTAGATCATTAGTTTTTCCTAATTGTTTATGATAGTAAAGTGATCATGATCATTAGGGGTGATTAAATTTTTATTTTTTAAATGTTATAATTATTTTTAACTCATGCGTTAACCCTAATTTGTTGTCTAATTGAATTATAAAAATGTTTAGTTTTTGTTTTCATCATAGATTGCAGAAAACTACTACATATGTATAATATTTAATTAGAAATTTAAGATAACATATAAACTCTAAACTGAACAAAACTAGTGTCAAATGAAAGCTATGTGAACCTATTTTCTAAAACGGAAAAGCATTCTAAGAAATAGTTTTAATAGAAAAAGACATACTTAGGCCTGTCCAAAAAGCCCGCCGGCCCGGGCCCGGCCCAGCCCGGCCTCGGCCCGAAAATCTGGGCCCGGCCCGGCCCGGAACAGGGCCGGCGCCGGGCAACAATCCGGGCCGGGCAGCCCGGGCCCGGAGCCCGGCCCGGCCCGGCCCGGCCATAACGGCCATATCGGTCTTTTAACCATTTTGTCCCCAAAAACGGTCAAAAAACGGTTATTTTGTGAGATTATTTTGGTCATTTGCTTAGGGGGCTGGTTCTATAAATAGAGGGGGGTTTTCATTTGTTTTCTTTACACCAAAACTCATCTACTTCTCTCTTATACTCTTATACTCTCTCTTATACTCTTATACTCTCTCTTATACTCTTGTACTCTCTTATACTTTCTAATCCTTTCATCAAATGGCTTCCGGATCTGATTATGAAGTGCAAAACCTATCTCCCGATCCTGAAATGAGTCCTCCTACTGGATCTACTCCTACCGAAGTTAATCCCGAATCCGGTGGCGACGAATCTGCACCAAGAGGTCCTAAAAGGCCAAGATCTGATGTGTGGAATTTTTACGAGAAGATTGACGTCACCAAGGATGAACACGATAGGATCCTCACCCAGAAGGCTAAGTGTGCGTTGTGCGGTAAGATTTTTCAAGCTCATCATAAGAGCGGCACCAACCACCTCAAACGCCATTTAGATAAACACAACAAAGGCCAGACTCCTCAAGGTGATATCCGACAATCTATGATTTCTCAATATTTCTCTTCTGGTAGTCTAGGTAGTTGGAACTATGACGCTACCAGAGCCAGAAAATGCGTAATCAGGTTTATCATTCTTAAAAATCTTCCTTTTAAATTAGTAGAAGATGATGAATTTGAAGATATGTTTAGAGATGGTTTTTATCCTGCATTTAAAAAATTTTCTCGTCAAACCTGTTAACGTGATATTTTAAAATATTATCAGGAGGAACAAGGAAAAATAATTTCTTATTTTAAAAATTTAAACTATAAATTTTCTTTAACTTCTGATATTTGGACATCTAGAGCACAAAGTGGATATTTATGTATCACAACACACTGCATTGATAAAAATTGGCAAATGTTTAAAAGAGTTGTTTCTTTTATTGCAATAGAAAAGTCACATACTGGTGCTAATGTTGCAAATTTAATAATTGAAGAACTTATGAAATTAGAAATTTCAGAAAGAATATTTTCTATTTCACTAGATAATGCAAGTAATAACAATGTAGCTATTGATTTTATCAGATCAACTTTATCATTGCCATGTTATGGTCATCTTTTTCATATTAGGTGTATCTGTCATATTTTAAATTTAATTGTTCAAAGTGCATTTACTGAAATTAAACCCATGATAGAAAAGGTTAGAACAGTTGCTTACATGCATAATGCTTCTGAACAAAGACTTAAAAGATGGAAACAATTTTGTAAAAGAAAAAATGTAAAGCCTAGACTAATTCCAAAAGATGTTGACCATAGGTGGAATTCCACCTATGCAATGTTAAGTGTAGCAATATAATATAAAGACATTATAACTGATTTTATAAACTATTATGCTTCTAGTTCTAGTTCTGGTAGCACTTATGGAATAACTGAAGATGAATGGACAATTATATGTAATTTAAATAAAATATTACAAGTTTTTTATGATGCTACAATGTTATTATGTGGTTGTTATTATCCAACCATTACTTTAGCTACTTTACAAATTTTAAATATTCAAATTTTTTTGGGAAATATCGTATGGATGATACTTTTAGACCTATGATTTTTCAAATGAAGAGCAAATTTAATAAGTACTTTAGGCTTATTCCTCATATTTTTGGTTTGAGGGTTCTAATTGATCCATGCTTGAAGGATATTGGCCTTCGAAGTTTGTTACAATCCTTGTATGGTAATCAGATTATAGACTTAGATGATGGAACCACCCTTACTGCTACTACTCATCATTTACCTATTAGAAATTATTTTCAAACCTTATATGATGAGTATGCAGCTAGACATGGTGTAGCTACACAATAGTCTACAACTTCGGTTTCTTCGAGCTCATCCCGAGGTAAAAGTGTAAGTTTTGATAGGTATGCAATGGTAGCTGAGCTAACTGGTGGATCTGGACTTGGATCGTCATCATTGGAGGTTTCTAAAATAGATGAATATTTATCTGCTTCTTTAGTTAAATGTCAAAAAAATGCTTTAGATATTTTGCAATGGTGGAAAGTATATAGATCAGTTTCATATTCTATACTTTCCACCATGGTTCGTGACTTACTAACAGTGCATGTTTCGACGGTAACTTCGGAATCCGCCTTCAGCACAGCAGGATGTTTGATCGACGACCACAGGACAAGCTTAGATCCGTATACTGTACAAGCGGTGATGTGCTTACAAGATTGGTGGAGGTACGAGAAGCGAACGCAAGGCATCGATCGGATGGCTGGAATTAAGATAAATTTGAAGAATTGGGACTAGCAGATAGATATAAGGAATAAATTGTAATTTTTATATCTTAGCTTAAAATTTGTAAAAAATTATTTTGGAAATAGTTACAAATGATAGTGATATAGGTGAGTAGGTGCCAACCTAGTTGGGATGTACTTATCTATTGTGATGCGATGAATTCCAAAATAAATTTATACTTATAATTTGTAAATGATTTATTAATTATTAATAAAAAATTTGTTTTTATCATTTTTTATTTGTAATTTATGTCATTTTAAGTGATTAATAAAATTATTGTTTTTTATTAATTTTCCTTGTCCTTTTTTGTATAATTTAAAATTTAAATAAAAGTTAAAAAATTTGATAAAAAAAATAAAAAAAATTGAAAAAAATCCGGGATAGCCCGGAACCCGGCCCGGTCGGGCTTGGGCCCGGGCCCGGACCCGGCCCGGGGTACCCGAGTCCGGGTCTGGGCTCCGGTTTTATCCAGCCCGGGCCCGGATTTCCGGGTCGGGCCGGCCCGAATGGACAGGCCTAGATATACTTAATTTACTAATGATATGTTCTGTAGAAAACTGCTGCACGTGTGTAATATTTAATTAGAAATTTGAGATATCATATAAACTCCAAACTAAATGAAACTAGTGCCAAATGATAGATATGTAAATCTAGTTTCCAAAATTGAAAACTATTCTTAAAAAGATTTTGTCTAGAGAAAGATATGTTTAATTTACTAATGATATATTCTGCAGAAAACTAAAGATATGCTGATTTGAAATAATTGATATATTACGTGAATGTTTCTTTGAGTTTTCATGTTAATTAATCATGCTTAAACCCTAGGTTTATAATATCTAAGTAAGATAAACATGTTTAAATAAATTTTACCTTTGTTCATGAGTAGTTTTTATCATGTGTTGATAATCACTTTGTTTACATATGAGATAATTAAAGAAATTATTTAATTCGGATGTTAAACCCTAATTTGGAAGATATAATAATTTAATTTGATGATTCAGATAATTCTTGTTGCATATGCTAAGTATAAAATTTTTCTTTAACGTTATGATATGTACAATTGACATAAGTACTATTTGTGTGCGAAAGAATGCGTGTCTTGACAGAGTAGTCGACTACTAAGCTTAGTAGTCGGCTACTCATGCCCAGTTGAGTATAACAGAAACTGTGTGTTTGCAGAGTAGTCAACTAATGTTCTTAATAGTCGACTACTGATACTAATATATGTTATTACAAAATCTGGATGGACTCAGTGTAGTCGACTTCTAAGCCTAGTAGTCGACTACTAAGGCTATTGCCTGGATTTTTATTTTACATATGTTTGAGATATGTTTGTGGGTTTCAAGCCACACTTCTTTATACGTAAATTCACAAATAGTGTAGTAGCATACACATGAGTATGCTTAAAGGAATTATAATGGGTTTTGACCCAATTACTTTGAGAAATAGTTTAGTACATATTATAACACACCTTCTGGATATCGTTGATAAGCTCAGTTCAGTACTACGGGGAAGTGCGTTGATATTCTATTTGTTTAGACCATTGAGTTGGATTTAGGATGCTTTATCTAGCAGTCCATCCCGACTAGGGTGCGATGAGGCTTGTGAGCCGTATTTCTAGGAAGCCTACTTGGTAGTCCGTCCCGCACTCTTGTTACGTACAGAGATGCGATGAGACTAATGAGTCATGTACATTATTAGGATACCGACCGTGTAGTCCGACCCACATGATGATACAATGAATCAGAATCTTGCACGGAGTTGCATTGAGATAGTTAAATTATAGCCCGAGTCGTGGACGGATGCCAGTTATATTTTTGACAAACTATTGAAATATATGACCCAGAGTACTTTGCATTTGAAAGTACATTGGATTTATACCCGTATTCATTCTATCTTCCTAGTGACAGTGAAAGATGTTATGAATACGATATGTTGATGTCTTTACTTTCTTTTACTGTTTTTCTTTATTTTTTTAGTTGGGATCAATAATTAGTGATTTACAATTTGAGACATATGATATATACATGAGGGTTTCCTTGTTTGGATTATTTCGCTCGACGTACCAGTCTCATCTTGTGGATTTCTAATTGTTGATTTCATTTAGATTGTTTATCTTTAGTTTGGTATTAATGTTTAGATGTTTATAATTCGGGGCATATGGTATATACATAAGGGTTTCCTTGTTTGGATTATTTCACTCGACTTACTACATCTCGTATTGTAGGTGTCTAAAATAATAATTCCATTAGATACGTGAGAAAATGATCTAGGTAGACTATGCTTAATAGATAGAGCCTCCACTCCATCTAGCAGCCCTTTCTCTAGGGGCGGATGGAGGTGATCTTGCTATAGCGTTCTGACGCTCTTTTTGTTGCTCTTTTTTTTTTCTAATATTCTTTTAGGTAATTTAGAGTAGTGGAGAGTCGCAGGATGATGGAGCTCTTGCATAGTCGCCGTCACATGAGATTTATTACAGGCTCCACCATAGTTTTATATTTTTGTTCAGACCTTAGAGTTTATTTTATAGTGTAAATTATAGTGTGTCTTATAATGATTTTCAGATGTTTCTTGTCGAGACATATTTATTCATTTTGGATATCAGATGTATTCCAGGTTGTTCATTGAGATATGATTTATTTATAAGATACTTCTTTCTACATCATATCTATTGTAGTTATTTCCTTTCTTTTGCCTATTTTGTACCTGCACTTTATTTTGATTCCACTAGAGGATATTGCATGATTGGTAAAGCCTATTTTTTCACAGTATGGGTGCATGGCAGGTTTGACATCTCTGGGTTTATCTTGGACTGCAACCATGTATAAAAACAGGGGCGTCACACTTGCCAACAAATTCTATCTCAACTTGGGATAAATTTATCATCATTTTTCTGAAGAAATTTTGCCTTATCCACAAAATGGTTATGTTTAGCAACAACATTTAAAATTTTAAGATAGTCCTAGGAGGGCCATTCTTAAAGTAATTTAATAAAATTAAAAATCTTTTTCTCCAATGTCCTCACCACGGTCTTGAGAAATGACAATTATGCCAAATCATCTATGAATGATTGGATTATTCTTTAAAAACTTCTTTAGAATTGATGTGTCAAGGGGATTTCATGAAAAAAATGCTCATGAGGATTAAAATTTTTTAGAGAGTTTATCCCTAGAGACAAACATGGCCTCTGAAGCAAAGATGTCTACAATCATGCGTAGGTTAGAAGCTTTAGAAATCAAAGAAAGAGCTCCAGGTCAAATCAATCAAGTTTCTACCTCAAGTTGTCATAACTGTCTTTCTCCATCTTATGTTTCAGAGGAATGTCCTCTTTTAGGAAACAATCAACCACTAGGTCAGATAAACGCTATATTCCAGCGTCTTGTGAATAATCCATTTTCTCCAACTTACAATCCAGGTTGGAAAAATCACCCAAACTTTGCATAGAATCAGGAAAACTATTCCAAAAATTAAAACTTCACTCCCTCTTCAAGCCACTAATTTTCTAGGAGAAACACAATTCCTTTCAGTTCCCAATATAATTTTCAATAACCAAATCTGCCATATCCAAATCACTCTCCTCACCATCAATCTGTACATCATATTCCTCCAAGTTCTGATCATGATAAATGTCTCAATGTTCTAGAAAAGTGGTTGAAGACTATGATTAAAGCTTCTACATAGACCACCAACTTCTTGACACAAACTTCCAACACTTTGAATTCTTTTATGCAATCAACTAGAAATATTCTCAATTCCAATAACAAAGAACGATTGATTCCTATTATTATTATTATATAATATTATTGGATGAACTAGATGGTGGGAACAATGAAGCTGATTCTTCATCTGTAGGTTGCAATCCGTATTCTTTCTTTTCTTACCAAGGAAAGCAGTCAAGCAGCACTGATCCCCGGAAGCAGTACCGGTAAGAAGCGCCATAGATAGGTTAAAAACACAACTTGGTCAACTAGCTAGTAGTATGAGTAAGAGAGAAAAAGGAACATTTTGTAATCAACCCATTCCTACCCCAAGGACACGGGATCAAGTTCAACCTATCAAGCTCAAGTGAATGCAATCCATTCACTACGATTAGGGAAACATGTGATAATCAAGTTACAACGCCTCCAAGTCAAACTCTTAAATTTAAACAAATTCTCTCTCCATTTGATAACTCTATTTAACAGTCACCCCATTCTAAGGAGCTGAAGATTATAGATAGGTTAGATCAGGTCTTTCAGAATAATGGAATTGTGTTAGGAACATGTTTACCTAAGCTTAGTTTTGAAGAACTGTTTGAGGATGAACTTAGATTCCTAGAATACAAACAACAATCAAATTTTTATAACTCAACCATAAATCTTGTAGTTATATTCACTAAATTAATTATTCACTAAGTTCTCTAAATTGGCAAGCTAATCAAATTTTATGGGTATATTCACTACAAACCCTCACGATACTACAACTCGTCCTCTAGGGTAACCCAAGGGTTTAAATGCTTGTTGTATATGCTAAATACAACCGTGATTCCTGTAAATATGAGTTAGGATTTTTTTTCTTCTTTTAATTTCTCTCTTTGCTACAGGACTAGCAAAAGTTTAGGTGTTGGGATATTTGCTAATCATATTTTTATTACATTTTTTACCCTTATTATCTATTTTATTTAAATAAAAATATCACTAATAGACATGTTTTATCTTAATTTGCGGGTTGATAAAGAATAACTAGACAAAAGCTCAATAAGAACTTAAATTTTCTCATTTTTAACATTTTATTGAAGCCCAAGATCAAGCCAAGTAATCTACAGAAGCCAAAGAAACAAGAATCAAATATGAAAAAAAATCAAGTGAAAATCATGTTCAAGATGTTAGCCACAAATAAATGGTGATTTTTCTCAATCCGAAAGGCAGAATTTAACATATAATATATAAAAATTACCTATCTCAATCAGAGGGAGCTAACTACATCAGAATTTTAAATTCTAATCGGTCGCCCGACCGATTGGTCAGACGATTGGCTGACCAATTGATCCATAACAAACTCATTTATGGCTAAGATTTGATCCTTAGTACCCAAGACAAATTTAATGGTTCTCATTCATTGCTGTAGGCTATAAATATGGGTAGAGGATGAGGGGTTTGAGGGTGAAAAATTTGTAATAACTTAATTTGGAGAGGAGGGCTACTCTTAATTGAGAAGACCTTCCAAAATTATTACTTTTTATTACAATTAATAAAATAATTTTTTCACATCTTCATATTTTTTTTCTTCTCTTTGTTTGCTGATGAAGACGAAGATGAAGATTTGCCTTCATCAAGAGGCTAGAATCCTCTTGGAATATAAATTTTCTCTTTTATTTTTTTATTTTTCTTATAATATTTTCTTTTCTTGCTTTAGATATTCAAGGGGCTAGAACCCACTTGAATTAGATTTATTTTCATGCCTTGTAGAGTAAATTTACTTTCATGTCTTTATTTTCTTATAATTATTTTGTAGTATAGATTTATTTTCTTGCATAGTTTAAATATTATTTTCTTGCACTATTCGCCAAGAGGCTAGAACCTTCTTGGGAATTAGTTTTTATTTTTGTTCATTTTTTCTTTTATTCTCTCACTTAGAGGTTAGAACTCTCTTTGAACTTAGTTTTTATTTTCATTCTCTCACTTAGAGGCTAGAATCCTCTTTGGAGTTAGTTCTTATTTATATTTTTTCGCTTTTGTTTCTTTGTTTTTATTTTTTAAGATGTGGAACTAATTATTGTAGGAATTTTAGAATTGTATGAAACTAGTCTAATTTTTTTTATGAATTATGAATTACTCTCTTGTGCTTAAAATAATCATGTTTAGGATAATCAACTGGAGAACTAATTGATAGGAGGAGTTCTAGAATTACTATATAGTTGTTGTTCTTCTCATGAATGTTAATTTTGCTTAGATGATAATTTGAAAGGTTATGCTTTCCTTAAGTGGTTTGATAGTCAATGCTTGATAAATCTAAAATAAAATATGATAAAAAGAGGATAATCCATAATTTATAATTGAAATTGGTTAGTGTATTCAATTCTAGATTCCTCATATCTCTAATTGAATCATCCATCTTTTAGTTTTTTAATTTTCCTCTTTATTCTTGATTTTTCTTTATTTGATTCTTGATTTTTTTTTTCATTCTATTTCTTCATTTTTCTTTCTCCACTCTCAATCTAGTTTTGCTTTTATTTGCATATAGTCACAACCACTCTCCTTATATCACTTCAGAATCCCATATTTCTCACTCCTAATTATCACACACGCAACTTAAGAATCACTTTTCGTTAATTCATGCAACACCTTCCTCATGTGATTCAACATTTTTCTATATTATAACTTGATTGTGCACTTGCAATCTCGACACATTCACAAAGACCACATCAGTTATATAAAAAGTGTTCAACGGAGGGGCTGCAAATGGTGAACAGGCAATGCCATCAATCAATGGCTATCTCCTGAAGGAGTATCATGCGTGAATCTAAATTAAGCAGCACTCCTTGGTTTCATGAGTATAAACTGTAACCTACAACACTCCTTAGGTTCATGAATGTAAACTGCAACCTACAACACTCCTTGGGGTGCATGAGTATAAACTACAACCTATAACACTCCTTAAGTGTAAGAGTATAAATTGCAAACCTAAACTCTAAGGGTACATGAGTACAAACTATAGACCCGCTTGTAAAAAAAACTGGTGGAGGACGTGGGTCTTTTCGAGAACCACGGGTAAAAGTTGAGCTACCGACGAACCTGGTGAAAACCTAAAAAGGTCTGGGGGTAAAATTGTTAAAAAAAATCCTAGCTGTGGTATACCCCCACAGGAAAAAATAGAAATCCCTTCGTGATAGGATAATCCGAAAGGACCTATATACAAAACCACTAAGGGGAACTAACTAGGTGAAAGCCCTCAAGAAAAAACTGGGGCACCTAGTTAGAAAATTCCAAAAGCCTTAGTCACATTTTGAGGTCGCTTCTGGTATCGTCAAAATGATATTTTAGTGTAGCAGGCTACTGATGAATCAAAAATTAAAATCGATCCAGGTCACATGATGAGATCACTCGTGGTATCAAAAAAATGATATTTTAGTTTGGCAGGCTACTAATGACTCAAAAATCAAAATAAATCTAGGTAGCATGATGGCCCTTGTGGTATTACCAAAATGATATTTTAGTGTAGTAGGCAAGTAATGGCAACAAAAAAACCAAATTCTACAAATGCCCTATGAAGAGTTCGCTATTGGTATCAGCCAAAAAGATATTTTAGCATATTTAGAAACTGAGGGCTTAAAGAAAATCCATCAAATTATCCAATGCCCAATGAAGAGTTCGCTACTAGTATTACTTAATATGATATTTCAGCATTGCGACAAAGTGAAGGCTCAAATAAATCCATCCACGAAACTTTTTATCGCCTAGTGAAGGGTTTACTGTTGGTATTACATGAAATGATATTTCAGCATAGCAACAAGTAGAGGATCCAAAAAAAAAAAAAAATTGGAAGACGTGATCGAGTCTCTTCGAAAACCATGGGAAAAAGATGAGCTACCAATAGACTTGGTGAAATCCTGAAAGGGTCCACGGGCAAAATTGTTAAAAAAATTCCTGGCTGTGGTATAACCCCCTAGGTAAAATAGGAATCTCCTATAGGAAAATCTGAAAGGACCTTTAGGAAAAACTACAATGGGGAACTAACTATGGTGAAAATATCAAAAAAATAGGAAAAAAAAAGAGGCGCCTTGTTAGGAAAATTTCGAAACCCCTCGAGTCTAGTGATGAAAGTCATTTCTGATTTTATGTCTTTGGATGTTTCAGTCTATTGACAACTTTGAACTCAACAAAGAAAAAGTTAGATCAATTTCCTTTTTATTACAATATGAAAAAACTTTGCTACTGATATCATCAAAAAAATATTTATAGTAGTAATAGCGTGGAAGGCTTTGAAGATTTCTCAAATTGAAACCTTCGCTGTCTTGTGGACACACCGACAAGATAAGTTGAAATGAAAGTCTAAAGAACCAAGCTCCAGCCTCATGATTCAGTCCTCATCACACAAGTACACACGCAAACAACTAAGATCCTATCGACATGAAGTCCTCAAAAGTGTGACAAATTTGTTGGTTCATACAAAAAGTACAAATACCTTCTACAAATAAATTCATATTGTCACTTGCAATGAGAATTTATGAATTATTGTTAAAAGAAACGAAACCATTTGTATTCTCTTAGGCATTGGGAAATTTCTACCTTTTGACATTACGAATGTATGTGAACTCGTGTAGTTTCTCATAAAGCTCTAATTTTGTTTCTCCTCACATATACAAGTGATCCTCAAAGCAAAGAAATTCATATGATCAACACAGCAAAGATGCATACATGGAATGGGACTTCAGTGTCACCTTCATGGCTAGCAAACTAATCCTTATTTGCAAAGAAGTCCTCATGACCCCAACCTAGAAATGCAATTGGACATATGCCGAACTGAGAAGTACACGGAAGCATGGAAAATATACATCAATTAATCCTTCACGACAGTTTACTACTCAAGCCAAATTTCAAGACTTCGCATTCAAATCTCTTAGTATTGAGATGCACATGCACAGTACATTAGGAAAATAAACTTCAAACTTGGGAAAAGTCTTCCAGGTTATTGACAAAAAACAACAACTATATGCATTCTAAATCACCAAGCTTTTGGCCTGCCTATAATCTGCTCAATAAATTAATGGTTAAAAAACAGGTAAAGAAGGGAAGGCCATATGCCTTCCATAGAGCAAGCCAATGCTAAGAATTCCACTTTCTCCACTGAAATGCCTTCGAGGAGGCATGACTCTAATTTGAATCCATTCTGGAGTTCTTGGAGGGCAATGCTTCTGGCCTCTTCGAGCTCTCTCTTCCTTTCGCGGAAGCTAGAAGTAAATTTCTCCGTCTTGAGAATATTTTCTCTCTCTTTAGCAAGCATTTAAGAGATGAACTCACCCTTTGACAAGGTGTTGTTCATGCTTCTCTGCATGGAATGAATGTCCTCGTCACTAATGCAATTTTGTGCAATTAACTCGGCTTCACACTACAACAAATTACACTTTTCCCGACGCTTATTCCCGACGCATGGTTAAAAACGTCGCCAAAAATTATGTTTTTCCCGACGATTTTAGTTAGCGTCGCCAAAAAATATATATTTCCCGACGTTTATAATTAGCGTCGCTAAAAGTGTATATTTTTAGCGACGTTTTAACTTAGCGTCGGTAAAAGTTATGGATTTCCCGACGTTTTTTTATTTTCGTCGGCAAAAATATAGTTTTTTAACGACGTTTTAGGATTAACGTCGCTAATAGTGTGCATTTATCGCGACGTATTAGGCTAACGTCGCTAAAAGTATTCTTTTCCCGACGTTCCTCCTTGGTTTTCTCTGATCTGAAGTTCGCCGCCTTCGTCGAAGCTCACCGCCGCCATCGTCGGAGATCGCTGCCTCCTTCGGAGTTCGCTGCCTCCGTCGCATTTCACCGCCGCCTCCGTCGAAGTTCACCGCCGCCTCCGTCGGATCTCGCCGCCTCTCCTCCTCCTCCTCCCGCTCAACGAGGAGGATCGTGAGATCGAGCTGCAGGAACATTTCAAGGTACTGAATTTGCCCTAATTTTTTTTGTTATCTTATTATTGGTATATACTGAGATTCATAAATTTGACTTAAGACCAGTGCTACCTAAAGCTGGTGATATTTTTCCTGCACTTGTTCCGCAGCAATTAGTTGATTCGTTGGTTTAATGTTTTCAGTCATGTTTATGTTCTTTGGTAATGTACCAATGAGGTAGAAGAACCTATTTGATCATTTGTCGGAGAGCAAATAGCAATTTTTTTTAAATTTAAATCTTGAAACGTTGAAAAGGAAGTCGGAAGTTGGCATAACCGTTAGCAATCAGCAGTATTAGATTTTTTTTTTAAAATTCTCTTTTATGCTTGCAGTCAACGAAGTGGGAAGAACTCTACCTTATGTAAACTCCTTATTTGCTGGCCGAGTATGGCAAAGGTCTTACATGCATCCTACTCCTTCACACACAGAAATCCTACACGCCTTTTAATTTCTTCTACCTTATGTAAACTCCTTATTTGCTAAAGTCAACAGTAGCAGCTATATGTCAAGTCTCAACTATTTACCAAGACAATGTACAAAAGAGTAGCATGGACCACTTATTACTGAGTAGTTTAGATTTTTTTTTTTTTTGCATTTATAACCTACAATAATTGAATTGAATTTGAAAAGCTAATTGTTTATGTTGTTCCAAAATAAGCAGCGATGTTGGTATCGCTATTACTCTAGTAGTAGTTGTGCATATTCTAAGGATGTTAGCATCTTGTGTTATTTCTAGTTCCTTCTGGGTACATGCAAATACAAATGCAATTGAAAAGGATACAATATATAAACCTTCGATATAATTCTCATTGTGAATTTTTGTGATCAAAGTACTTCATTGAAATGATAGGCTCCATAAACCATTGACATCCACATCATTTTTTGTCTCCTTGTAAAGGTTTCACAAACACAGTGAGAATTTGTAGGCATAAAAGTAGATATTTAAGATAATGAGAAATTTAAAGGACAAGGAAAACATTTTAGTTGATGACACTTTAGATTTAATAGGTTATCTATTAAGATTCTTGTTTAGAAATTAGTATTTTACTTTTAATTCCAGCTTTTGGAGGGATCGATTGTGCAAAGAGTTAGATCTCGAAAAATTTCAGACAACTTTGGGTTGTTATCGATGAATATGGACAAAGTATGGCCATTTCGACATGAAGTTGTGCAGCTCGGATACACGAAGCAGACTTGACACTTATAGCTATAGACGTTCTTTCCTATGTACCTGTTTTGATATCTCAGTGTATCCTGTATGTATCAACATGCCTATGTTTGTGTCTGTGCTTTTTCGAATCCAACAGATATCTTTAGGAGTAATAAATAAGTCACCCAATTGAGCTGAATATAAAGAAGAGGTACATGAATGTATTACTAATGAGATGATTGCATTTTTTAACTTATAAATGTTGCATGTTTTTAGGCTGAAGAGGATGCACTTTTCTTTCAACAATACAGAGCAAGTGAAAATAGTGGGGAATTTGAACGGAGAGTGTGGCCTTATGTTAAGCAAGTATTCTTGGTAATTCTTTGACATTTACTGAAGTTTCTATATAATTATATGTTTCAATATCTAAATTGTTTAATTTTATGTTTTACTTTTGGTGTCATTTTTGAGGGGATGTAGTATGAGGACCCAGTTCGCCAGGAGGCTGCACGAAAGTCTGTTCCTGTTGATGAAGTTGAGGAGAAGGCACTGGTTTCTTTGGCCAAGGTGCACATTTTATGTTTTAGTTACCGAGTTGCAATTTGTTATATCCATTTTTAACTTAGTCCTAGCTAAAGAGTGTAAGACTATTAATGTGTGCACTAGTAAGACACTAGAAGTAACTTTATTTGAAGATAGATATGGATCCCAGGCTAAAGAAACATGGCTTGAGGCCATATGACGGTATATGGTAGCTGATAATTTAATTGAGAAGCTGGGCATTTATATAGCTCAATTGAGGAAGTATTTATGTTTCAAGCAAATCTCCTGATTCAGACTCTCTTTTCTACCATACTGGTCATATTTCTTTAATTAGGTACCTTATCGAGTTTGCTTTTGCATGGTAGACAACTTAATATAAAACTGTGTTAGTTTGCACCGTGCTCTTATATTATCTTTGACTTAATCTCTTGTGAGATTGGCTCATCTGTTTCAACAGGAGGGAAAGTTCAAACCTTCAAAAGAAGAGAAAGATCATGCCTTCTTGCTGCATTTGCTTTCCTGGTTCAAGCAATCATTTAGGTGATCTAAATCATTTTACTTCATCAAGAACCTAGAACCTTAAAAAGTTCTAATTTTTTTGTTCTGTGTATTATGTGATTTTGACTTTTAATTTTTGCCTTTAAATTTTCTGTCTAGTATCTGCATGACCGAGTTCTTGTTTACAGTATTGTATTTCTTTGCTTTTTTCACCTTCACACTGAATTACAACTCTCACTTAGACCCAAACAACCGTCTGCTCCAAATACGCAACATTGGTCATTGAGTGAATAATGATTGCCTTGTGCTGTTGTATTTTTTCTCTCAAACCCACTTCTTATTACAGATCAAATTGGAAGAAGCGCCTTTAGCTAGACAAATTCGTAGTTCCGTAATTCATTGCAGAATATCACAAGTTTTCAAGAGCTAGGAGAACTAAACTCTAAAGATATCATCTTTTTAGAGGAAATTAGACTTTTAAGGTCTAATATGTTGATCCTTCTTCCTTAATTAAATTATTAAACCACACTAACCACTAATTCTAATTTCAACTTTTTAAAATCTTAAACTGGTTGTTATTACAGGTGGGTAAATTCACCTCCTTGCGAAAATTGCGGTAGTGGAACTAGCAATATTGGCATGGGCACCCCACTTCCTTCTGAAATCAGTTACGGTGGTTCTCGTGTTGAACTTTATAGGTAGGTTAGAAAATTTTACTATCATATTCTGATGTTTCCAGTAAATTTATTTTTATCTGCACCATTATGTAGGGTTGCATCAATTTCATTTACACAAAAGAGACATGTACCTTAGATATTAAGATATTCTCCTTTGTTTAGTATATATGGCAAAGTACTAAGAAGAGGTACATGAATGTATTAGGTCAGAAAATGACACCTCTATACGCATGTGTGTGTGTGTGTGTATAAACACACCTCTATACGCATATTCATTTGAGATGCTGCTTTTTATTTTATGATAATAAATTAATATGATATTCACACCAATTGTAAACAGATATGGATAAGAGTTGGATGGCACTGACTAGAGATATATTAAGTCAGTAGGCTTATTGAGGTATGTTTTGGGTATTGCTTATTGAGGTATGTTTTGGGCAGTAAACTTTATGCTATAAAACAGGTTTAGATAAATGTTCTTGAAGTAGTAATTTATTTTTTGCTCCCTTACTTTGTGTTCCGTAGCAGGTGACATTTCTCTGAGACAATTATTGTCTTATATTTGTTGTTTATTATATTTTCCAAGGAATTGATACCTTTGCATCAATCTAAACATCAGATTCGGTTTTGGTCTCTCAGGTTGTCATCATGTACCGAAGCGATGCTCTCAAGGAAGGAGTCTTAAAAAAACCCCACAAATATTACAAATTGGCCCCATCACCTGTTAAGTTTTCAGCGGTGAAGTCATTCAATCGTCTTTTTTGCGGCAACAATTTTGCGCTACCACTGCTTGTGTATTATGCAGTTCTGATCTTGGTCCGCAACTCAAGAGGGATCATTCATGCCAAACAGAATGAAACAACGGGGAAATTCAGCACATCATGTTGCAATAATAAGAGGTATGCCATTGATCATGGTGTCTCATCCAACACGTAAGCAGGGTTTCACTGCTCCATCTTGCGACTATTCTGATGCACAAAGATTAACTCCTGGTTGAACTATGAAGCATCTTTCATCCTTCTTTTCTTGATTCTTGACTCAAATTCACAGGCTCTGATCGTATCTCAGACGAAATAGCAGACCCTGGTGGAAGAAGGTATATATTTTGTTTTCTCCTCAGTCTTGTCTTTTCTCCTCTATCGTCGCATGTAAAAGTGATATATTTTTTGTTTATGAGGATTAACAGAATGGGCTGGTAACGTCTTGAATGTAAGATTTGTGGTCTTTACAAATTCGGCTATGCTTGTGGGATAAGAGCTGACATTTCTAATGTAGACAATTCGTACTTTACTGTCAGTATGCATGAACTTCATCAGCCTCTTTGTAAAAACATGTCATAAACATCAAAGAGGTTGTAAAATATCTTCTGTCTAGGAAAATATTTTCAACTTTGTTAGAGGAAGATGCTGCACATGGGAATTAAATTGCTTTGCTGTTATAGGTATTCTTTTGGTCTGTTACAGTATATTGTTTTGCTTACATTCCCTTAAAATTGCAGGGACATGGTGTTGCAAGAATCTCGAAAACTTATCAATCGAAACCCAGTCTGAAATTTACTTGAATGATGCCTATCCATGTAGTATGTTGTCCAGGAAGCACAAATTTCTACATATATTAATAGTAAGAATCCTTTTCTCTTTTCCGTTTCTGAAAATCAATAATGACATTGTTTTGCTATATCATTGCCATTGACTAAATGCCAACAGTTTAAGTATGCATGTTGCTCAGATAAACAGCACCAAGAGACATCAACAATCTGTTATGTCCTTATCCATGACTCAAGCAATCAGAGTCATTTTGAAACAATTCACCAACCATATCTATTATGTCCTTATCCATGACTCAAGCAATCAGAGTCATTTTGAAACAATTCACCAACCATATCTATTATGGCCTTATCTACTTGAAATTAGTCAATTTGCCCTCAAATGGTATAGCTCTCATGATGCCTTGTGGCGAGTCAAGTTTAATTGTAACATAACAGGTCTCAATGTACAGTTCGGTTTGAAAATAAGAAAAGCAATTCACTGATAGCATCAAATACTGATGGAGAAACTGTTATCTCGATTGACTTTTATTGAACTTCAGGAATCAGTAGTTTTTCATTGGTGATGGTTATGCTACAAATCTTTGTTATGGATCAAAATTGTGGAGTCTGGCATAATTACATTTATATCCTCGTATTCTAGATTTTATACTTAGATGAAGAATGATTCCAATCTTTAAGGACCTTGTATCTGATTTTTTTTAATTCTCATCGCATTGCAAATTATTTTTTTCATTAATTCCAACTCAAACTGTTTGACTATGTCTGAATTTGAGGAAATACGCTTCAATGAGGTAGTTGGGCGTAAAAGTAGTTGTTTGTTTAAAAGCTCCCATTCGCATCATTCTCTTTGTGATGTTTTTTGTTCTTTTTTGCATGTAGAAAGTGTGAGATGGCCTGTTCTTGCTATAGCAATACTAGCTGTAGTGGTGGGAAGCCAATCAATCATCAGCGGGACATTCTCCATCAAATCCATTTGTTCTTTGTAATTAATGATACACATTTGAGATTGTTGTTTCTAGTTTCCTTGATGTAATCTGTTTTTGAGAGACTTTATGTACTTGGGTATGCAAGAGGAAGTTTGTAAATTAATGCTTTTAGTGCTCAAGGGGAAATGGAAAAATAGACTTTTATGTTGATGTGAATCGACGCAAAATATTATGCGTCGCTAAAAGATATACTTTTCCCGACGCATGACGCGTCGCCAAAAGTGTACTTTTGGCGACGCAATGTATTTGCGTCGCCAAATACTTTCCTTGACGCACTTTTGGCGACGCGTTAGCGACGCTGCATTTTGCGTCGGGAAATATTTTTCCCGACGTTTTTTAAACATTTGCCGACGTTTTTGTTTCGTCGGTAATATTGTATTTTGTTGTAGTGTCATGACTATGAGATATATGTCATTCCTCTTTAATCTTCTCGAGGCTACATGAGGATGACTCCAAATACGCATCAAGAACAACAAGTTCTTTTCTGATGTTGATAAGCCCACTTGCTCCCAAGTCTTCTTCACTTTCTTTTGTTGTGCGCGGAAGTCATTTGTTGTGAGCCGAGGAACCAAACCAAACACCGAGAGAGAAGGCAACTCAAATCAAACAATAATGGCACAAACTCAAACACAAAGTTTAACAAGGTTTGGCAAATTGCCTACGTCCACGGGGCAAGAAGGGGACGAGTTTTCACTATAGAGAAAGAGAGTACAAAATAGAGATTACAAGTTTACTCAAACTAACCTCTCAAACAAAACCCTCAAATCTCTCACAAAATCCTCAAACAATTTGCTCAGAAAAGAACTCTCTTTTCTGTGCTCAAAACTCTCCTTCAAGCTACCCCAAAAGTGATCAATATGATTCAATAAACCTTAAAAAAATCGTGTTCCTATTTATATAAAACAAGAAACCTAAATAGTATAAGAAATCGAAGCAGGTCTAGACCCGACTCGCGGTCGACCACCGAACCCATCGCGGTCGACCGGATCCAACGACCTGTAGGGGTTAAAAATTGCCTATAAGTCCTTAAACACAGTTCAAGACAAGGAAAAGACGATAAACGTTATTATTCAAGTCAAGGGAATTTATCCAACATCAGTAAGTGTATGAATTGGATCAATAGAATGCATAAGTCAGTGAAGCGACGAAGTGTGCGCAAAACAAGGGAACTGGAAGAATTATAAATCGCCAAAGTATCAAAAAAACGAACGAAACACCACTTGGAGGCCCGTGTAGGCGCGAGTCACCAATTGGTGGCTCGCACTTATGCGAGCCACCCTCGCATCTATGCGAGCCACCAAATGATGGCTCACACTTATGCGAGCCACCAAATGGTGACTCGCATCCATGCGAGCCACTAAATGGTGACTCGTATAGTTCCGACCCACCAAATGGCGACTCGCACAGTTCCGAGCCACCAGGACTCTTACTGAATACAAAACCTCCCCAAACACGGATTTTGATGATTTTTAAGGATTCTTTCGTCCCAGAACCTCTCCAACTGTTTTGAGGTTATTCCTAAACACGTTTAGACAGTTATAAACTGCAGATGACGTTTAAACATCAGGAGACATCTCCAAAAGCCTATAAATAGAAGCCTAGGGTCTTCTTTAAAGAGGATCTGAGATTGAGAAGGCGAGGTGCTGTCAAATTGTCCAGTTAACCACGAATTTCAGAGGAGAATCATCAGAGCTTGGCGAATACTTTCATAAAGAAAGCCCCTTCGAAAGGTTTGTGATTCTTTCCCCTTCTTTCCTCCGGATTAAACTTGGTTTTAATCTCGAGAAGAGCCACAATCTCGCTTGGTCGTGATTGTCGCTTCCACAATTGTTTCCTTCGTGAAACAAGAGCGTAATTATATTGTCTATCGGGTTGATCTGCGGTGGTCCACGGACTAACGCATCCCCGGCACAGACAAAGATCCCACGCAAAGCAGCGGGAGATAAACTACTGCTGTGTTTTGTTTGATAAAGTTGTAATCTTTATTTTTCGTTGTAAGAAGATCTTATAAAAAGATCAACTTTTCTTTTAGTTTGAACTTGTAATCGATAAACGGTATAACAGGTTTTGAAAACAATGGAAAAGACAACTTTTGACACAAACAAACTGGCGACCACAGTGAGAGCCGACAGCTTTTCTGCCAAAGCTGTAGTGTCGCAACCGAAGATCATCAATCTGATCAACGAGGATGTCGAGTACAAGTTCGACCAAGCAAAATATGAAGAGTACTTATCCTCCTCTTCCCGATCATCCTCCCCTCGTAGGAATAGGAGAAACTCCACGAGGAAAGGTCGAGGACACTTGGATTTGAAGGTTCAAAACCAAGGACCTCATCCTGCAGCGACTCAAGACACTCCTTGCAAAGCTGAAGCTGCTACCGAAAGCAAGCCGACCTTATCCAAGAGGGCGCGTCAAAGACGGCATCAACGCCTTGCACGCCAATTGGCCAAAGCCTCTGAGCTAGTTGATGGAATCCGCTATGAAGCAGATCTGAAGTCTAGAAGACCCCACCCGCCACGGCAGCAAGCTGGCGACGAGTCCAAACCAACGACGAATGAATGGGTCCCCGTTAAGAGAACACGTTCAACTCTTGAAGAATGAATCAAGAAGCGCCATGCTTTACTTGCGCACGCAAGAATTCTGGTGCAAGAGGCCATGAAACTACAAGCAAATGGTGCAGACGATAAACTGACGAAACCACGTCAAATCTGGAGGCCAAAATCCAAAACAAGGCCCGAAAGAAATCAGCCAGGGCCGAGTCATCAACTACTGGCTCGGCCAAGGCCGAGCCACCAACTACTGGCTCGGCCAAGGCCGAGCCACCAAACACTGACTCGGCCAAGGCCGAGCCATCTTTTGCTGGAAAGCGTCACCGCCAAGCCGGTTCACCTCCGTTTGCAGAAATTTCGCCTCCCGCGACCAGTTTCGAGTCTCTGACAGCTCCTGTTTCTGTTCCGGTGACTTCCTCACCTTCTGTAGAACCCCACGGCGACGTGGACTTGTCCCGATTTAAAATGAGCATTACGGATCGTCTCGGTCCTTTGCATAAAAATGAATCCCGTATAATTCGTCAGACTGGGGGTCGTACACGATTCTCCAGTAAGTCAAAGAACCCTTTTACGGGGAAAGTACCAGTAACCACTCGCCTTGGACTGCAGGTAGAAGTCCAAGAGCCTGTTGAGTCCTCATGCGCACGAAGGCGTGTTTTCAAACGAGCGACTCTTGAAAATAAGGACAAGGCATTATATCCTCAAAGAGAGCCTTATTCATCAGAAGACGACGATATTAGAATGGGAGGATTATGCCAACACAAGATAGGTTGCTCCGATAATCATATCGATGAGTTATACTATCAGACTGCGGGTATGAATAGATCTCGGAAGAGAAATACTTGGGAAATGGATTCTCGTTGTCCATGTACTAAACTTATTAAGGCGGTACTATCAGAATGTAACTATTCCAAGATTGCCTTGTAAAGGATTTTGGTGTTTGAAAGACTTTCTACAGAAATGGTGAGACACAAATCAAGACGTTTCCGTAAAAGAAAGCTGGCCATTCAAGAACGTGAATTCTTAGAATTCACGGTTAACATGGCGGAAAAAGGAAAATCCACGCGACGCTACAGTCCTGAACCTTTTCCGAAAATATCCCAACGATTGACTCGGCTGCAAACCGGGGCTATTAGGCCTAGAGATTACAACAGAATTCGGAGAGGACAGTCCTCAGACGATGAGGCGTCGAATGCTAACTCTGCAATCGCTTCCGATGCCACTGTGTCCAGCACGGGACAGACTCGAGAGTCATTCATGATCACCACTGAACAGATGGCTCAACTTCTTCAAGAAGCTTTGGCAAAGCAGAAAGAGGATTTTAAAATCAAAATGGAGATGGTTGTGCAACGTGTTAAAGATTTACATGCCCAACAACTCCAGCAATTGACAAATCAGCGCGGTGAATCTAGTCGTCATCCGACTACTAATCAGATAGATAGCGATTCAGAAGTAGAGGAAAATATTAATATCGAGGTTCCACCTGAGAATAAAAACACCGAAGGTATCCTTAACGCTGGGGGTGGCGCCAGTATCCATCCTCAAAATTTCCAGAAGAGAGAGGTAGGCGAAGACCTTAAGATGAAAGACTTGGAAAGCAAAATCAATGCTTTGATGTCTGCCCAAGAAGTAAAAAAGACTGGCATTCCGTGTCCCTACCCGAGAGAGTGGGACTCTATTCCATACCTGCCAAAGTTCAGTTTGATTAACTTCATGCCGTTCGATGGGAGGGGCTCCCCTACCCAACACTTGATTTACTTCAAGTCCCACCTGGGGATCATTTCGGGCAATGAACCTCTGATGGTATGATCGTTCGTAGGAACCCTTCGCGCAGCTGCGTTTGATTGGTACCGCCGGCTTAAACCAGGAAGTATCAATACATGGGACGATATGAAAAGCATGTTTCTCCCTAATTTCTTCGACGATGACACAGAAGTATCGATCGGAACGCTCTTTAAAGAGAAGCAGAAAGATGAGGAACTCGTGGAGAACTTTGTTAAATGCTTCCGAAACAAGGCAATGAATTGTCGAGATCCGATCACGGAGGAATTCATCCTCCAAACGTGCCACAATAACCTTTCCATAGATGTATTAGAATCTATGGGCACTGCACCATCCAAGACGTGGAAGGAATTAAAAGTACGATGAGAGCAGGCTGAACGCTTCCTCAAAAGGAAGAAAGCTGAAAGGGGACAACCGGCAAATAATACCCAAAAACAGAACTTTACCCCCCGTGGTAAAGGGAAAGGACCGGCGAACGAGGTAGACGTGAATCAGACATTTGAATTGCAACCCCAACAGTAGCCGCGACAACAAGCGCCAAAGCAACAAACGCCTTAATGGCAACAACGACCTCCAAGGCAACAGAAAACTTCTGAGCCAAAATTCCCGAAGGAATACTCCTTTAAGGAAGATGAGGTCCCTGGTATCTTCAAATATTTGATGGAAAATAACAAAATTAAGCTGCCTCCGATCACTGATCATGAAGGAGCTAAGAAAATTACGGATCCGTGATATTGCGCATTTCACAGAACAATCCATCATCCTACGAAGACGTGCTATGCTCTCAAGGACAAGATTCAGGCCTTAATCGATGTGGGAATTATCACTCTAAAGCAGCCTAAAGAAAAGAAGGTGGGCGTGAATGCTGTTTCTGTTAGCTTTGGTTCTGTCCCTCTGGCGTGGTTTCAACCAGAACCCGTATATAAGGTGCAAATGAAGACTGTCAACGATGATCCTTATGGACAACGTCAAAAAGGACTCGTACAACACATAACTTCTAGCGGCAAAATTCTTTAGGTCCATCCAGACTTGTGAGGAGATGAGCAGTGGGTAGGATCCTCATCTAAGAAAAAGTACAGAGGTAAAGGCAAAACCTGCTGTCCCACCACAGCAATTCCCGAAAAAGATGATGAATGTATCCCCACCTTGTCACTCTCTGAAGATGAACAAGAGGCTCTTGCCACTAGGAGTGGGAATGAATGTTATTATAAATATCCCGAAACTTCTGACGCGAATGCCAAGACATTAGCCGAACTGGGGGTGGTTACAACCCCCCCTGCACCAGTTGAAAAATTGCAACAGAAGTTAGCTAATAAGCAAAAAGAGAAAGAGCCTCAACCTCAGCAGGCTCAGCACCCGAAGCAGTCTCGATTCAATCGTCCGATTTGGAGAGATAAACCGGGAAGTTAAGACACTCCTTACCGCTTTGATGTCATGGCTCAGCTAGCTAACATCCCAGCAAGAATAATTTTGTATGAGTTGTTGCGCCTCTCCAAGGATACTAGAGAGGCATTGCGAGAAGCTTTAGCCGATTCTGACGCGTTCCTCACTTAAGTCAAGCCGGCCCACGAAGAAACAGAATCACCAGTTCAGCTTTGTAATTTATCGGCCAAACAATTTCCTCATATCACGTTCACTAAGGATGGCATGCAAGTGAGGAATTCAAAGCATGATAGGCCTTTATACTTCACCGGATACATTGGCTCCAGCGTAGTTAACCGGGTCCAAGTCGACCCAGGTTTCGCTGTTAGCATCATGCCACTCCGATTGATGCACAATCTTGGAATCCCAGCAAGCAAGCTGGCTTCCACAGGTACCGTTATATACGGTTTCAATACCAGTGGATCCAGACCTTTGGGTAAAATCCGGATAAAATGTCAATTTGGGGATCTAAAATCCGAAGTTACGTGCTACGTGATCGACGTAGAGACCTCCTATAATTTACTATTGGGTCGACCGTGGATCCATGGTAATCTTATAGTTCCCTCTACCCTTCATCAGTGTCTAAAATACGTAGATGCCAATAATGAAGTCAAGACGGTGGTCGCAGATAAGCAACCGTTTAAAGGATTGAAAAATTACTTTACCGATTCCCTCCTTTACGGTGCTGAATCTGATACTGAATCATCGTCTCAAGGCACGGATAGTGGGGGAGAAGCGGACACAGAAGCAAGATTTGATTACAATGGTGGTTTTGTACTAAATGACATTGTACCCTTTGTAATCGGTCTTGACGATGGCGAATCGTCAGACGGTAGTTGTAATTGGCAACTTGCCGAAGAAGTAATAAATAACGATTTAGAGTACTTACCGTGTTTGGCTAATGTAATGCAGGGGTTGTACAATAATCCCGACGTACATATGCCGCTTCAGTCATCTTGCTTCACGAAAAAACACTTCCAAGACTCGTTAGGAACATTCTTGCTAAGGCAGGGGGTGAAAAAGAGTTAGTGTTCGGCAAAGGGGAAATATCCCCGCCATCGTATCTCTCTCCAAGTGAAGATAAAAATGAAGAGAGACCTGGCATTCATTCATCCAGATATAGTCATCAAGCGCGTGATTACATGGAAAAATGGGGATATAATTTTGCGCTTGAAGAATGTCTTTGTTTTGGTCGAGGCCCACGAGTTCCACCTCGTATGGCCTATGTACCAGAAGGAAAGTCTTATAACTATTATAGCTATAAAAGGGGTCTGGGTTATGCTTCTGATGACGAGTGTTGTTGGCAAATCATAGACCATTTAACAAATCAAGATGGATACTCATCTGACTCTTCCAGTTGGGATTCAGATGTCAGCCTGGGATACTCATCTGACTCTTCCAGTTGGGATTCAGATGTCAGCCTGGGAGAGGTATTCAAAGGCTTGATGTTGAATATGACCACAGTCAATCCTTCCACGATTCAAGAAGATGATCAACTACCGACTTGGGAGGATCCCTGGATTCACCATCTAAATATACAGTATGGAGATCGATTCGAGCAAAGAGAACCTCCTGCCGAAGATAAAGTGGTCCAGATAAATATGGGTAATGAGACGAATCCAAAGCCAATATTTATAAGTGATAGTCTTCCACCAGATGAAAAAGAGGAGTTAATTTTCCTCATCAGAGAATTCATAGATGTTTTCGCCTGGAATTACAAAGATATGCCAGGGCTTGATCCGGACGTGGCAGCCCACCGTCTTAATATCAAACCGGACGCAAAACCTGTTAAACAACAGCAAAGACGATTTCGCCCAAAAATCATGGAAGAGATTGAAGAAGAGGTCAAAAAATTAATCGATTCCGGCTTTATCTGGGAAGAACAACATCCGGACTGGCTCGCGAATATTGTTCCGGTCCTCAAGAAGAATGAAAAAAATAAGGATATACATTGACTTTAGAGACTTGAATAATGCATGTCCAAAAGATGATTTCTCTCTCCCTATCACCGATGTTATTATCGATAACACGTGTGGGTTTGAGAGAGTGTCCTTTATGGATGGATTCTCGGGTTACAATCAAATCAAGATGTACCCGGATGATGAAAAACATACTACATTCAGGACACCTCTCGGAGTGTTCTGCTATACAGTGATGCCTTTTGGGTTAAAGAACGCAGGCGCCACATATCAACAGGCTATGTCTAAGATTTTTCAAGAACATCTCCGTAAGACTGTCGAATGCTATGTCGATGATTTGGTAGTGAAGAGCCGTAATAAAAACGATCATATCAAAGATCTAAGGACCATGTTCGAGCTCATGCGAACTCACCAGTTGAAGATGAACCCCACCAAGTCTTTCCTTGGAATGTCCAGTGGTAAGTTTCTGGGATTTGTCGTCACTACAACGGGTATCCGCATTGACCCTGATAAAGTAAAGGCAATTAATGAATTACAACCTCCAAGAAATCTCAAGGAGCTCAGAGGATTGCAAGGACGGTTAGCTTATATCCATCGGTTCATCTCGAACCTTTCAGGAAAATGTCAACCATTCTCCAAACTCACAAAGAAGGGTGTGTCGTTTGTGTGGGACGATGCTTGTCAAAAGGCATTCGAGAGTATCAAAGAATATCTCTCAAAGTCTCATGTACTCGTTGCACCAAAATCGGGCAAACCGTTCTTGATTTATATCAAGACGACGAGCCACTCATTAAGTGCATTACTTGCACAAGATGACGATAACGGTCATGAACAGGCAGTATATTATCTAAGTCGGACCTTAGTAGGTGCAAAATCCCGATATCCCATGATCGAAAGGGAATGTCTCACCTTGGTATTCGCAATTCAAAAGATGCGGCATTACCTGGTAGGACAGACTATTTATGTTATCTCCAAAGTTAACCCAGTCCGAGTATTCATGACACATCCAGCTTTCATGAATTGGCGTTTAGCAAAATGGGCCTTGCTCTTGTCCTAATATGACTTGCACTTTAAACAACAGAAGTCAGTAAAAGGACATGCCATCTGTGACCTCTTGGCAGCTAATCTAACTACGGATACTGCTGAGATATATGACGATCTGCCAAATGAAACCCATGAAGTCAACGCAACTTCGTGCCAACAAGTATGGCGTTTGTACTTCGATGGTGCTTCTCGAGCGACCAATGTAGCAAGTGCTCCTGGACCTTCTAAGATTTCCTCCAGAGTTGGAGTCGTCTTAGTATCCCCAGGAAAACATGTGATGCCTCGAGCTTACTCGCTAACCAAGCCGTGTTCAAACAACGTAGCTGAGTATAATACATTGCTTATTGGACTCAGCTTTGCTAAAGAGCTGGGGGTTGAGTATCTCGAAGCCTTTGGTGATTCTTAACTAATAGTTAAACAAATTCAGGGAGAGTATGAGGTCAGAAATCAAGATTTAATACCATACCATAAGATGGCCATCGAGATGGCAGAATCGTTTGAAGGATTCTTCATCGAATATATTCCACGCCTACAAAACATGTACGCAGATGCGCTGGTAGCATTAGCCGTGTCCCTAGCACAGCCTCCCGAAATGGAACAGTCCGTTACGGTGAGAACTCACCAACACTTCGTGCCAATTCACGATGAAGATGACAAGGAAGGGGACGTTCAAGAGGTATATTCAACTCAACTCGAGCTTGAACCCCGAGATTAGCGTTTCCCTATCATCGATTATGTCTTGCATGGAATCTTACCAGAAGATGTGAAAGAGAAGGATTCAATCCGACGAAGAGCAGCGAGATTCTACTATAACACGGAGAGTCGAACGCTATATCGCAGGGGGTATGATGGTTTGCTGCTACGTTGTTTATCAATTAAGGAGGCGAAGGAAGTCCTCAAAGAAGCACACGAAGGGGTTTGTGGTGCACACCAACCCGGTCCCAAACTTTATGACCGTATCAGAAGAATTGGATATTTCTGGCCTTCTATAATGAGTGACGCGGTCTCATATGCCCAAAGATGTCATGAGTGTCAAATACACGCGAATTATATGCACCAACCACCGGAGTATTTACATCCTTCGGTCACATCATGGCCATTTGAGACCTGGGGAATGGACATTATCGGTCCTATAAATCCCCCGTCAATCAAAGGTGACCGATTCATCTTAGCAATTACTGACTAGTTCTCCAAATAGGCTGAAGCGGTCCCACTCAGAGAAGTTAAGATAAGCAACGTCATCGCATTCATCAAACACCATATTATCTACCGGAATGGTGTCCCAAGACGAATCATACATGACAACGGTCCTCAATTTGTCAGCAACGCCTTTATCTGGTTTTGCGAGAAGTTCAAAATTCAGGATGTCTCCTTAACAGCTTGCAATCCCACAGTGAATGGATTGGCTGAAGCTTTCAATAAGACTATCATAAAACTGTTGTCAAAACTTGTGAAGACCAATAAACGAGATTGGGATGACAAGCTCGGCGCGGCCCTATGGGCTTATCGTACCATGGTGCGTACACCTACGGGAGCAACCCCGTATTCTTTAGTGTACGGATGTGAAGCCGTCCTTCTGCTGGAGATACAAATTCCATCTCTTCGAATCGCTCTCGCAACCCAGATGACGATCGAAGAACAACATCAGAAACGTCTCGAAGAACTCGAGATGCTTGACGAAAAACGCTTAGAAGCTCAACAGCATATTGAGTTCTACCAAGCCAGAATTTCTCGAGCTTTCGACAAGAAGGTTCGACACCGGAGTTTTAAAGAAGGAGATTTGGTCTTAACTGAAAGACGGCCTATGATCCTTAACTCTAAGAAGAAAGGTAAATTTGAACCCAAATAGGAGGGACCATTCGTAGTAGAGACAGTCTACTCGAGTGGCGCATATCGCCTGGTTACCGAGGATGGTGACCGGCTTATGATGCTAATAAATAGCAAGTTTATGAAGAAGTACTACCCTTAGTACGCTCAGAACCGATTATTAAACGGGAAGTTCCTGGAGAATACCATATACGATATTCTTAAGGATAACCCAAAACCAACCAGCTGTTCTCTAAAATCTTAAGGATAACCCAAAACCAACCAGCTGTTCTCTAAACAATTCAAGTTTGGTCATAGAGAACCCCTGCTGTAATCTTCTAAACGCTCTCTTGTTGAGATGAGATTTGATTACTCTTTAGAATCAATCTTTCCTCACGAAAGAATTCTCAGTGCCCCTCACTATCAGATCAGTTCGCGACAAGCCTAACAAAGTTCCTTAGGCCAAGTGTTCACGTTCCCACTTTCAAGTTGCCTTCCCCTTTCTTCGATGAACGAAGGCCTTCACTCTACCTGAACGACTAAACCTATAAAAGTTAGGGTCATCTCAATATCCCCTTTTGGTCCAACTGACAAGTCACTCTGACCAGGATCGGATTTCTCTTCGATAAACGAAAACATTTCATGTCTATCCCTCCAGCCAAACCTATAAAAGTTAGGGTTAGAGTTTGAATTTATCCTTGATAAACAAGAAAACTTATTTCCAGATCAGATAACCTAGACTATAAAAGTTGGGGTTAACTGAATCCTCTTGATTCTTAGGATGGAGATCCCATTCTTAGTTTCATCTCACCGATTCTTGAAGTGAAGATCCCACTTTTAGTTTCTTCTGCATACCAAGGATAGAATATAAAATTCTGCTTCTTTGGTATCGGGTTCACTTCTCCCTCAAAAGAAGGACTGAAGAAAGAATATAAAATTCATCCTCTTCAGTATCTGGTTCGTTTTTTTAGTCCTATAAAAGGATGCTACATTTTTAATAACTCCATAATCCATGCCTTATGGGTAAGGGGAATTTTATCCCGAATCCTAAGCAGGGATAAGTCAACGCCTAACACGCATTGCCGGTTTAGCCTTTCACCGATTGAAAAAGATACCAGAATCTGAGTCTGGGGAATTTTATCCCGATGCCTAAGCAGGGATAAGTCGGTGCCTAATACGTGCCGTCGGTTTGTCTTTTACTGTAAAAAAGTGACCAAGTCTACGTATTCAAATTCGTAGCATTAAGTCTAAAGGGGTTCATCCCTTTAGCACAACGTTACTTGTGAAACGGACCCAGATAATTCACAGGCTAGCACGATTCAAACGGTAGTCGGTAAAGGCGTATCAAATCCGTTGACGGCTGAGGATTTGCTAAAAATTCTATAAGTATTATGGTTGATTATTCTAAACAGAATGAGAAATCATAATGAGAATTAAAAAAAACCATGGAACAAAACATGCGTATCATTAACAAAAAAGTGTTCAGATACAACAGCCACAATCACTTTACATTATATTTTTGACTAATAATTTCTTGCTCAAGCTTGATTAACTATTCAGCATATGCACGTTCAAACTCACGTTGCAGCTCGATTTTGAAGGAGTCCTCAGAAGCAGATAAGAGTTAGGCGGCTTCTTCCTCCATCTTGGTTAATCTTTCCCTCGAGAGCATCACTTTGCTGGATATCACGGCCTTGCTATGCTCCTCCCCGGCCTTGGTCACCTCCAAAATAGTTCTTTGTTGTTTTACTTCCACCAGTTTCCGCTCGAGCTCCGCTATTTTGACGTCAACAGAGGCTAACGACGAGTCGATTTCACGCAAATGAGCCAACCTTTCGGAAAGAACTTCCTCCGCTTGGTCGACACGTTTTCTCTGCGCCTGGATCCCAAGTCCGACGGATTCTCGAGATTCACGCCATGACTACATACGAGCCTCCATTCGTGCAGCAACGTAGCCAGAAACACCAACAGATTGAAGCTCTTGTAGTTTCACAAATCTGCACTCAAATTGATTTACATTGTCGATCAAAGCTTCAGCTATGTCGGGGGAAACACTGTCCTTTATTAAGGCTATTTTACGCTCAAGGACCGGCCAAAAGTGGATGAAAGGGATCCTCTTCTCCAGAAGTTTGCCAATCAGTGACTCTACAAAATTAAGAAAATTGCTGACCTCCAAGCAGAGGAGGAGCTTATCTGGGTCGTCATCAGACAATAAAGCCTCAACGCGCGCGCGCAGGTGAGATGACGATCCTAGGAAAAGAAAGCGCAAAACTATGAATATCCAGAAATGATAAGTCAGAAAAATAAAAGGAAAAGATAGCACACGAGATTTACCAGTCCCCGAAGAGTTTTCTGTGACCGAATGCACTACACCCGCTTCTCGCCGCTCAACTTCATGAGTCGCAGGGAGCGTCATAGGTGTAGTAACCGTTGAAACACCAACTCCTTCAGTTGGTCTCACAGGCAAACCCTTACTAATAGTTGCAGCAGGCACGGCGCAGGCACGGTAGCTGGCATTCCCAAAGAAACCGAGAGTTGTTGCGGAAAGCCTGATGACCGAGCGTCAATAACAACTCCTGCCAAAAGCAAGAAATCAAGACCCTCAGATTCACCAGATTTTCCATTAGGAGTAGTTGTATCAGTCTTTATGACTGGTCCTACGATTTGAACCCTCCGATGAGTAACAAAAAATCACGAATAAATCAGTGAAACATGGGAATAAGAATCTTACTTGCGGGCGAGTCAGCGGTGATGATCGGGTCGGCGGCCTCATGTTGGGCTTGTTCCCGCAACATATCGTCCAGCAGCATATCGTTAGAAGCCGATACCGGATCACATGAACCTAGATCCTCTCCTTCAAAAGGCGCGTCTTGGGAATCCCCCTCGTCACCTTGACCCTCTGTTACCGCATCTGTAAGAAAGTGCAAGAATCAAAATCGTTTCAACCCACCAGACTTACAACAAAAGAAAAAAACAAGCAAGTAAAAAATTTACCTTCGACGGCAACGCTAGACTCATGCACCCATTCGCTTCGATCCACCTCTTGCAGCTTTTCTAACAGAGTAAGAAGCATAGAAACAGTTAGCGGGGATACGAATTCTCCATCGTTCAGTGCCCGCCATCCGAAAGAGGCGCTACTGGTTTTAAGAATACCTGGACTCTCATCCTGTTCGGTTAAACCTGTCTCAACATCGTGACCCGCTTCGGTCCCGCCAAGAATATTAATCTCAGCATCTGCATGCTCTTCCGTCCTGATTCCCAGAGTTGGTGCCGAGAAATCAAGATCAGGCGAAGAGGCGTCAAAGACGAAGTCGCTTGTAAAATCCCCTTCTGCAAAGTGCGAAAATTGTTTAAGTCCGAAAAACTCAACATATATCAGAAGAAGCTATACAAAGAAGTACTCACCCCTTTTAGCGGCAACTCCTTGAGTCGTTTTTATCGTTTCAGGGTTGCTCTGCCGCTTAGAAGCTAGCTTCTTGCGTTTAGCCAAACGTCCCTCTTCTGGATCAATAGGCCTCTCCTCAGAAAATTTAGAACGTAATTCACGCCTTGGAGTAACCTGGGTTGCGGATCGGGATCACGTCCGAGGAATAAGGCTGGGTTCCTCTCTCTCCTCTTCAGAAAATGCACCTGGGATTTTAACCGACATCTTGTTAGGATAGGTGAACAAGACTTGCATCTTTGGCCTCTTTACAGGAGGTGAAGGTTTGCACGGTTGAAAGCGGCAAGTCCTTTCAGCAATTGCTAATTCAAATAACTCTAAAGAGAGGGGGATCTAACACACCTATTTCCGGTGCCTCTTCTCCACCATCGCCACCAACTTCTGCACCACCCCCAAAATAAGGTTGCGTAGTTGGCTCCTTCTGCTTTGAATGACTAGAAGGACCCGCCGATTCCCTACTTCTCCTCTTTTCAAGTTCGGATTCATGTACCATTCGAGTAGCAACCCGAGAAGCTTCTTCGTCGGTTGACTTGGTGATCGTTTGAACTGGCACATGTTCATTGGCTGCCAAAAGCCACCGGCATTGTAGGAAAGTCACCTCTAACTTGCGCTCAACGCCCGGAAGATTAAATTTGACACCGGTACAACCAGTGATGTTCCAAAGCCACGCTCGAGCCCCATCCACTAAACCTCCGCGGGTCCGGAGCTGTTGATTTGGGTTCCCGACGTAAATCTGATCGTAACCGAGTTGATGAGCGAACTGACATGGCAAGTAGGGTTCTATGTAACAATGGTTTCGGATGCGGAAGATCACATAGCCCGGCCGAATATTAACCAACCAATCGAAGTAGCCAGAATCAAGGAAAGTCCGACCCATACCCGGCTTCTCTACATCTATCAATGAGTCGCCATACTGACCTGAAAATCGTGGAAAGCAAGTAGGGAAGACCCAGCATTTGTGATTCTGAAACTGCTTCCTAACATCTACGAAACCTCATCCCTTCCACTTACAGTTCTCTATTATTTGAAGAAAGGGAAGGGAGGGATCCACCGAGGTCGGCGCCCACATCATATCGGATCGATGAAGTACTAGCCAAGCCATTAAATAAGTATAAGGGAGCTCCACCTTTGTGAGAGGAATCTGAGTAGGCGGCGAGTTCTCTTGACTAAATCCGCTTACAATCTGACGTAGCCCTCTGTAAATACCCACGATCATTGCCAGAAGAAGACATAAGTTTTTCTGGTGAACAAGCAGAACCGCTGGAAACAACACTTCTGGGGAAAGTACGTCAGAAGATTGGTATGGCACTACACACTTTTTCAGCCAGATAGCAAGATACCCAGCAAGTAATGTCGTAGGCCGGATTGGTTTGACTCCATACCACAAGAAAGTTTGAAACTTCGTTCCGGCAGCATAGCCATCCTCAATACCTGCTGTGGTGTAAGATTGAGCATTTGACTTCCTGTTTAGCTCATTCACTTCGGAGGTGGTTAGCGGCGACAACTCACAAATCGGTTCATCCAGAACACTGTCCGTATTCTTTAAAAGATAATCCACGAACTTCTTTAAACTGATTTGCGGTCGCGATTTTTTTGATAAAGGATCAATACCTACAAGTGCTATGTGATAATGGCAGGTAAGATCCCAGAAGGTGTTGTAACGGTTGGGAGTCCGCGATTTCAGTTGCTGCAGCTCCTTATTAGAAGGAAAGTACTCCTGATAAATCATGTTCCCTATCGGAAGACCGGAGATTTTATACATCTTGTGCAGCGCTAATCCTAACTCCTCGTGCTTAGTCAGAAACGTATTGGCGTCAGGATTGTAGAGTTCCAACAGCGCCAAGAAATGGGGAACGCTCATGGTCAGTCCGTAAGTGGTGGCACGAACGGCTACATATAAACCACCAGCCTTCAAATCCTCGCCAAATCGATCTAAGATGTAGTGGCTCAAACGGGTCCACCATAGTCTATCTGACGAGTGTACCCAGCCATAACATCAATGACCGGTTGCTAGCATTTCTCAGCCCAAAGCCGCAAGCCGATTCTTCACAGTGTTCGCAACAGTGAAGATCTCACCTTTGGGTGGGTCATTCAATCCTGTAATCCCCGGATGTAACCCCGTTATCCGATTCCGATTACTTGAGCCAACCGTGCCACGAGTAATGTAGCCGCAGTGAATGCGCTCATGTTCTTCCGTTAATCTCCATGACATCTCCCGAGGGACAGCTTGACACCGAAGCTCGGCGAGCGAACGGTGGCGAGGAATCGGAGGAAGGTATAGGTGGCCACCGTCATCGTGATGCAGACACTGCTCTATTCAGGGATCTTTTATAGAATCCCCAAACAAATAATCTGGCTTTCGTAGCGGGTGCATAGAACTTGGGTCCTTCACTAACGGCGCATCCGTGATGAGTTGTCGTAAACTATGGTGCTCTCCTTTCCGTATTAACAGTGGAAGCTCTTCTGGGACACCTGGAGCAAACTGAGGAGCCACCGGAACAGGGATTCGCTCATCAGTAGAGGCATAAGCCTCACTGCAATGGCCCTCTACTGAATGAGCGTTAAACTCCCTCGAGAGAAATTCAACTAAGAAAGAAAACGATATGCATTCATCAGATATAATCATAAATGCCTATGTTAAAAACAGTATAGGTGTCAAACTCGACTCACAAATTGTGAGATAGAGTCACAGCCTTCGCCCCACAAAGGAGAGCAAAACGAGGAAATTATACCAACGACATATTCACGATGGATTATCTAGGCGAGACGATTAAGAGCCGCACTATACACACGAAGTATGGAATATATCATCGCACGAATAATGCGACAATATACCTATCCTTTGGAGTATAGTACGGCAAGAAATCGCCCCGAGATAATTCAGTCATGTCTTGACCAAGCAAAACACGACTTGTAAAGCGTCCACCCCCACGAAGGAGGGTGGCGGCTCTTCCCAATTGCCTCACCAAGGAGAACAAAGCGGGATGCAACATGCAGGATGATATCTCAATACGCAACTCATGAATGTAAGAGGCGGTTATGATATACCTGTGCAGCTGAACGGCGCCGGCTCGGGCGACTGAGTCGCCGAATGGCCTCAAACGACGCGAGATCTCTTGGGTGACATATCTGCAGAGAATTAACAGGTCAATTACGATGAAAATTGAGAAATATCAGATTAATACAAAGAAAAATGGTGCTCCAATCAGACTTAAGTAGCGGGCCTGGGGAAGGTTCAGTTTCAACCCACAACAGGTCGTGCAACAATTTAAGCCTGAATTTCAGGATTTCGTATAAAGTCATCTACGCAACCAACAATAAAACACGACGTGCCTACAAATCAGGCTACCGTGTACGATAAAAGTCCGGTATAACAGTTATCGTGCACAATTAAAAGCCCAACAGTGGTAGACTTTAGTTTGACCGAATTTGTGCATGCAAACAGAACAAAATTTCCGGCCACGACCACATGTGAAACTAGGATTCCGGATCAAAGTCTGGAACCAGTCGCAGTTCAACACCAAGCATTCGGTCATTATCTAACTTCGAGATCTACATTTTAGTTTTCATCCACAGTCGAATTCAAGGATCAAGATTCAAGAATCAAAAAATTAAGCATTCAACCCCAAAATTAAACTTCTATTGAGGGTTCGGCCACAGTAAAAAGACAAGAATGTCCAAGCTTGATTCCTGTCAAACCAAGTGCTTCAAAATGGCAGATCAGACCCCATATGCAACTCAATTTTTGGGTCTTTATCTCTAAACCAACTAAGAAATCAAGAGTTGGGGTTTTAGTCTAAAAACCCTAGATCTATAGTGAGAGTTTCGGCCATAAATCAAGTGTCCGAAGATGGAAATCCGATCAAACTTGAGGAGAGGACGAACGATCTTACCTGGAAGTTGTCAAGAACGAGGCTCAAACCCAATTGAGGAAGAATCGAAACCCTAAATCCCCAAATTGAAGCTTCAAGATCCTAGTCAGGCTCCCAAAATCGAATGAAGAAGACTGGAAGAAGCTGAGGAGTTTGAGAAAGAAACAAAAGAAGGAAGCAGTCGGCTTTTGAATTCAACAGAAAAAGTTCCGAAATGAGAAGGAGAAGAAGAACAGTTCGGGTTTTAAAGTTCCCCCTGAAGTGACTCGCAAAGCCCGAGCCATCATCAACTGGCTCGCAGGACCCGAGCAGTGTCTACTGGTCCGCACATGAGAATCAATCCGTTTGCTGGCTCCAAAACCGGCCACCCTATGCTGGCTTCGCAAGACCTGAGCCATCTTTTGCTGCTCGCAACCATGCGAGCACCTTCGCTGGCTCGCCATACGTGGCGAGCCGTTTGATCAAATCACAGGCGTTTTGGTCCATCGGTGATCATTTCAAACATATACGGTGTCCGTATTCATACTCCAATGGGTATACGAGTTTAAACTGTTTCCCACCCTCGATGGGAAGTTTCTGGAGAATATTATACAGAATATTCATAAGGATAACCCGGCGACCTTCGACGGGCATATGAGGCTAAACTAATTCCTAAAACTCCTAAGAGTATACGAGTATAAACTGGTTCTCTCCGCTTCAACTCATAACTTTTGACCAATGTCTGTCAAGACGTCGTCAAATATGAATTCCCAACAAAGATAGTCAGCTCAACATCAAATCAACGACACCATTTAGTTTCAATTCAAGACTTCAACAGCGGTCAGACGATAAACGCAGAACCGTAAAAACTTCATCTATTTGACAGAACGCTGAATAGATTGAAGGCTGAAGGAGTCAAGAGATGAAGCCAATTACAGGTCTTTCTGCAGATAGGGCCTATCACATCCAAAGTATTTCAGGCTCTTTTATAAAAGAAACGAGACTGAAACACTTTGAAGGGGGTATCTGTAGGGGTTAAAAATTGCCTATAAGTCCTTAAACACAGTTCAAGACAAGGAAAAGACGATAAACGTTATTATTCAAGTCAAGGGAATTTATCCAACATCAGGAAGTGTATGAATTGGATCAATAGAATGCATAAGTCAGTAAAGCGACGAAGTGTGCACAAAACAAGGGAACTGGAAGAATTACAAATCATCAAAGTATCAAAAAAGCGAACGAAACACCACTTGGAGGCCCGTGTAGGCGCGAGTCACCAATTGGTGGTTCGCACTTATGCAAGCCACCAAATGGTGGCTCGCAATCACCCATGCGAGCCACCAAATGGTGACTCACATAGTTCCGATTCACCAAATGGTGACTCGCATAGTTCCGAGCCACCAAATGGCGACTCGCATAGTTCCGAGCCACCAGGACTCTTACTGAATACAAAACCTCCCCAAACACGGATTTCGATGATTTTTAAGGATTCTTTCATCCCAGAACCTCTCCAACTGTTTTGAGGTTATCCCTAAACACGTTTAGACAGTTATAAACTGCATATGACGTTTAAACATCAGGAGACATCTCCAAAAGCCTATAAATAGAAGCCTAGGATCTTCTTTAAAGAGGATCTGAGATTGAGAAGGCGAGGTGCTGTCAAATTGTCCAGTTAACCATGAATTTCAGAGGAGAATCATCAGAGCTTGGCGAATACTTTCATAAAGAAAACCCCTTCGAAAGGTTTGTGATTCTTTTCCCTTCTTTCCTCCAGATTAAACTTGGTTTTAATCTCGAGAAGAGCCACAATCTCGCTTGGTCGTGATTGTCGCTTTCGTAATTGTTTCCTTCGTGAAACAAGAGCGTAATGATATTGTCTATCAGGTTGATCTGCGGTGGTCCACGGTCTAACGCGTCCCCGGCATAGGTAAAGATCCTACGTAAAGCAGCGGGAGATAAACTACTACTGCGTTTTGTTTGATAAAGTTGTAATCTTTATTTTTCGTTGTAAGAAGATCTTATAAAAAGATCAACTTTTCTTTCAGTTTGAACTTATAATCGATAAACGATGTAACAGGTTTTGAAAACAATGGAAAATGAAACTTTTAACACAAACACGACCGAAACCAAAAAATACTACAGGGTTTTTCCGATCGACCGCCGCATCACTTGTGGTCGATCTTGAAAAGTCCAGAGACATTCACTATGCTGTGCACATTTGTAGTTGCTGTAGCATCACTAGCGGTTGACCATGCAGCATCCAAAATGTTCCCTGCTTCAAAAAATCCAAACTTCGTCACTGTGTCACCAATTCTACAATTCTCCAGCTCGACGAAGTCTTCCTAAAACTGAGCCGACACCAACCAAACCAAATGTCTCACTTGTTACGTCCAGTACGAAGTGAAACAAAATCACAACAATGGACTCAATCCATAATAAGTCGAGACTCAAATATGAATGCCATCACTCTCCAAACGTCGTTATCTACTAATCAAATCGGCTGCATCATAAATGACTTCCTACATATCCTCTTGTTAAAAGAATCAGGCCTTCACGTAGTTCCCCAAATGGCCTCCAAAGGCCCTCAATCAAATCAAAAAGTTCTCAACTCTTCACCAACAAATATGCTGCTGATAGCTCTCCAAATGGTCCCAAAGTGAAACAAATCAAACACCTCCACCTGAGGTGAACCAATGGCTATATCCAAATCATATCCATCAGCTACATTCGAATCAACCAACTCATCATCTACACCCAAATCCAAATGATCCCCTAACTATGTTATCTCAGTTGGAATCTAAAACGATGCAGTATGATCTGGAGTATGTGAAGTAATCTTCATCCAATATGGAGTAGCTTCACTCTTCACCCACTGCGATACATCTAAGGTCTGTCCAAAACTCTTCACCTGCTGAGAGTCAATTATCTCCCTCATCGAAGCCTCAACCGAAGTGACACTACCAGACCAAACATCCAATGGAGTTTTACCTCTAATCGTAGCAGTCGACAACCTATGACCAAAATGACCTAAATATGTCAAAGCCTCAATACCAGAATCAATACTCGACATCAAACGTCGGTCCTCCTCCAGCAAGGAATAACTCACCAAATCTGCCATCTCATCTCGTTGTCCTAAGATTTTCTTTCCACCGAAGTGTCTCAAAATATCGTGAGCTCGGCTCAAATGTAGAAACAGATCCCTCTTGTACCTCCCACCAAAATCAAAATGAAGTACCTTCACCTTTTTGTCAATCTCAAACTTCTTCAATTTGTTGGAGACTACTAGGACTTTATCCAATCGGGATTTGGTTACAATATAAGCATGTCTAGAATAGTCACCAATAAAAGAAACCAAGCATCTATTACCTCCCAATGATGCCTCCTTGGAAGACCCCCAAATACCCACATGAACTCCATCGAAAAGAACCTTCGTGCGGTGAATAGAAGTGGCAAACTTTACCTTGGTCTTCTTTCTCACATTAAAATATTCACTGGACTTCAAATTGCAAGTCGATGCACCCTTTTCTAGATCAATACTGGAATGACCAAGCCTCAAATGCCGCAGTCTAGTCGAATCAATAGAAGTTGTCAGCTCTCCACCTGTCACCGTATTCCTAATCAAATAGTACATATTATTCTTCCTGACGCCCTTCATCAAAATACGAGAGTCTTCCACAATCTCGAGAATCATGTCCTCAATACGAACTCTAAAACCTTCTCTAACCAAAGTTGCAATCGAGATCAAGTTCTTCCTTAATGAAAGAACATATCTCACACCATGTAACTTTCTAACTATCCTATCATACATCTTAATGCGAATTTTTTCTATCCCAAGGATTTGACATGTATGGTTATCATCCATGTACACCACATCACTCTCTAGCTTCTCAAAACTGGAGAGTCATTCCCTTTTAGGGCATACATGATAGGTCACACCACTATCCAACATCTACTGGGATTCCTCTGAATAACAACATATGGGACTGATAGAAAGTGAATAAATAGAAGAGTCAAAAAGATTACCATCCGATATAATGATGTTTGCTTCTGATGATAATTGCTTCTCTTTTCCCTTCTGCTTATTCTTCATCCAATCACTGAGCTTTGGACAATCTTTCTTCCAATGACCAGTCTCTTTACACCAAACACACTAATCTTTGCCAACTGTAGGATGCCCTACTCTAGACTATGACTTCTTATTCTTTCGGTTTGGATTCTTCCCTCTTGTGATTAATTCTTCTGCTGTTGTGTCACTTGTAGACTCATTATCTTTTTTTTTGAAGCTGATAATTCATAAGTGCAATGGTGATCTCACTATATGAAAGGGATGCCTTCCCATTAATTAGGTAAGAACAAAGGTCTCATATTCCTCATCTGGCAAGGAACTCAACGATAACAAAGCTTTGTCCTCATCCTCTATCATAACATCCACATTTGCCAAATCTGTAAGAAGCTTCGTGTAGTGGTTCATGCGATCACCAATGGAGGTTCCCTTCTTCAATTGGAAGCGATACAGCCTCCTCTTCAAATATAAGTGATTTTCCACACTCATTGTCATAAACTTGCTCTCAAGGATCTCCCAAATCTTCTTAGACGAAGTCTCATTCATCATATTATACTTTAAATCTTGAGTCGAACAAGACCTAATCACACCACACGTCGTTCTGTTCAATTTTATTCAAACCTTCTCATCAATATCATCTGGCTTGTCATCCAATTCCAAAGCATCTTCTAAATTTTACGTGTTTAGCGCATCCAAAACCTCACATCTTCATAATCCAAAATTGTTTGTGCCATTAAACTTCTCCATATCTATTTTCGTAGAGTGGATATTCAAATTTTGAATGGTCTTCACGCCAGAAGCAGCACCCTCAACACCCGAAGTACCTTCTTTCCCAGTCATCTTCCTCAACACACCAACAACCAATACAGAATAAACTAAAGAATAGATCCAAAACTAAGAAAGATATAATTTTTACCAAAAAGATCTTACCTTTAACTCCAAACAAAGCCCTAGCTAAACTTCCAAAGTGATCTACTCCTCCAAATAGCCAAAGCATAGCCCGAGCTCTGATACCACTTGTTGTGCTCTGATACCACTTATTATGCATGGAAACCACTTGTTGTGAGTCGAGGAACCAAACTAAATACCGAGAGAGAAGGCAACTCAAACCAAACAATAATGGTACAAACTCAAACACAAATTTTAAAGTGGTTCAGTAAATTGCCTACGTCCACGGAGCAAGAAGGGGACGGGTTTTCACTATAGAGAAAGAGAATACAAAATAGAGTTTACAAGATCACTCAAACTAACCTCTCAAACAAAACCCTCAAATCTCTTAAAAAACCCTCAAATAATTTGCTCAGAAAAGAACTATGTTTAGCAAAGGACGAGTCCGGGAGGCGTTCACTATGACTCCTGACCAGTTAGCTCAAATGCTCAAAAACGCTCTAGCTAAGTAGAAAGAAAAGCTTAGAATTGAGATGAAGATGGTGTAAAACACCAAAAATTAGTGTTAATATAATTAATATGTGATTAATTATGATATATGGATATTTATTTTAATAAATATAGTTAAATGGTATATGAGTAGTATACCATGTGTTTTGAGTATAAACAAGATCATTCGTGAGGAAGAAAAGAGTCGAAACATGCACAATGGCCAAAAATATAAGAAGCTGGAAAATTCCAGTCTGGTCGATCGCCGTGGTCAATCACGAAACCTACAGAGAGTCAGATTCCTATTTTGAATTGGTTTCGGTTTTCTAAAGCCCACATCCATTTTCTCTGATTTATATATCATATGTTCATGCTATTTTTAGTTTTCTAAGAACTCTAACAGCCACCAAAACCCTTTTAAACCCTAATTTGATTCTTGGAGAAGATTGGAGGCTTTCAAGCGGGAGTTTCGTGTGATTTTTGGCTTTTGGATTAGAGATCTTCTTTGGCTTGGTATCTTAATCATTTTTCTACAAATCTCAGGTGATTTCATCTCTACTAACCCCTCTCCTAGTTTTTAAAATATTTTTAAAGAGTTTTAACATGTTTTATAGAGCCAAACTGACTAGTTTATGAATAAATGTTAATTCTTTTGTATTATATGTATAAAGACTAGGTCTTTCCATGTTAAAAAGTTTAAGAAAAAATTTATAGAAATATTTAAGATCTTAAAATGATTTAAAATGTTGTTTAATCTGAAGAAAGATTATTTGTTCTTCGTTTTGAGTTTTTATGCATGATTTAGGGTTTTGTATATCAAGTTAATGCAAATAATCATGCTATATATGTTGAGATTGCTTCCAGAAGTTTGTATCTGCTGTAGACATGCTTTCATGCAAGTATTATGTTGTTTTAATCATGTTTGGATCACATAAACATGACATGAATACAACACACACAATCAGTATGAGATTCTAGAAAATCTGCCCATGGTCAACCGCGCCTTAGTGGCGGTCGATCGCGTGCAGGACAGAGGCCTGGGTATCGCGATCGACCGCCACAAAATTGCGGTCGACCGCCACTCAGTCTTTGGTCTTGTGCATGTTTTGTTTGACTGTTTGAGTTTTCGAGCGAGTCTTTTGCCCTTGTACTATTATGATACAATGATTATGAGTTGTTTAACACCTGGGATGTCAGTGAATACCAGACATGGATACGCACACCGAGATATGTGCACGTATGTTTAGAATATGTTGTGTTAACATACTTTTTGTTATAATTTAATTTGATAAATAAATATAAAGAGTATAGTAAAGTCATGTATCCGGAATAGGAAGATAAAACCTATTTCTGCAGAACGATTGAGTAAGAGTATTACAAAAGTATCGTCATTTTATGTATCCGGAATATGAAGATAAAACCTATTTCCATAGGACGATTGAGTAAGAGTATTATAAAAGTATCATTATTTCATTTATTCGAAATAGGGCGATAAAACCTATTGCCGCAAAGCGATTGAGTAAGAATATTATAAGAGTATCGCTATTGCATAAGGAGATGCATACATTTAAGTATTATCAGTTATAGTTTTGCTTCCATATTGGATTCCCGCGAGTAGGGTACTTTCTTTGAGATTGTGGCTTACATGATATGGCTTATGGTTAACTTTTGTTTTGGATGAGATTCCCCTTACATTAGAGCCGTCTACTCGAGTGTAGTTTTGAGATGAGATATTTATTCTACATGTTTGAGGTTTGGAATGTTTCCTTTTATTTGCTGTTTTTCATTCATAGAGTTTGGAGTTGATATTTAGGGAGTCACAATTTGAGATATGGTATATACATGAGGTTTTCCTTGTTTGGATTATTTCTCTTGACATACTAATTCTCGTGTTAGGGATTCTTAAATACTAATCTCTAGTTAGAGTTATATGAATGATTTCATACTTATATGTACCGACTCTATTTTCTATATACTCCCACCCCTTCCCTTAGGGAGAGGTGGAGATGATCTTTCTATAGCGCTTTGACACTCATTGTTTTTCCCTCTTTCAGGCAGCGAGTCCAGCGCACGGAGAGTCGCAGGTTGATGGGATTTTTTTATAGATTCAATCTAGCTATTTATTATTTCTTACATGAAACCTAGGGCGTCACAGTTGGTATCAGAGCTCTAGGTTCCAATATCCTTAGGATCATTCATGTGACATATTGTGGAGTTAGGATAGAGTTTTCTAGGAATCATGTATACAGTCCGCTAGGAATTCCTAGTATGAATGAGGACGTATTATATATGTACGCGAAAAATTAGAATTTTTTTTTATGATGAACTATTTGCTTTGAATAATAAGGCATGCCATGAGTAATATGTGATACGATTTACTTATTGGTATACTTTATATCTTTTAATGCTTGAGATTCTATTTACTGCGTAATAAGCCCGACTTCTATATTATAGATGTCAGGAAGAGGTCGGGGACGCCGAGGTACTCATGCTCAGGGAGGTGAGTAAGTCGATAGAGAGCTCGAGCCGCAGCAGGCTCTATAATACTTAGTAGATCTCATAGTACTATTAGCTGCTCGACTAGCAGCTATTGAGGAGCAGTTAGCAGATCTGGTTCGATAGGGAACACCCATTCAGGAGGAGATGCCAGAGGGGACATCGGTAGTCACACCACCACCTTCAGTTGATGATGGAGTGGCTGAGCAGGAGGCTTGGCTTTGTCTGGTAGAGAGGTACCAGACGTTGAAGGCTCCAGAGTTTCATGGTTCGACAGATTCTATTGTGGCACACAAATGGATGAAAGATGTAAGCAACATTTTGGACATGCTTAATATGAATATAGTGCAGAAGCAGAGGTTAGCAGCTTTCAGCCTGAAGGGCGATGCAGGAGGATGGTATCGGCTTTGTTTTACTCCAGAGCAAAGGTTGACGGCCTCATGGGAGACTTTTGTGTATTTCTTTGAAGACCAGTATGTTTCGGCTACAGTGAAAGACAAGAAGGAGTTAGAGCTGGCTTGATTAGAGCAGGGAGATATGTCGGTGATAGATTTTGAGAGTAAATTCATGTCACTACTTAGATTTTCTAGAATGTGGCACACCGAGGAGAGGTAGGCTGAGATGTTCTGTAGGCGTTAAAAATTATCTATGGGTTCCCACATGATGCTCAAGACAAAGAGAACATGATGAACGTCATCACCCAAGTAAAATAAGATTATCTGACGCTGATAAAATGCATGAAGTGAACCGATAAAACACATAAGCCAACAAAGTGATGAAACACACGTAAAAGGGGAAAACAAGCAAATCGAAGGAGATACAAATAGCAAAAAGAGTCAAAAAGACACAAAAACAGGCCAAGAGGCTCGCATGCATGCGAGTCACCAAATGGTGATTCGCACCCATGCAAGTCACCACGACTATTTGGGCCTCTCAAACTCCCAAAATGTGAATTTTGATGTCTTATTAGAGTTCTTTAATCCCAGGACCTCCCCAACTGTTCTGAAGCTATCCTTAAGTACGCTTGGGCAGTTATCAACTGCAGATGACTTCAAATACTTGATCTTATCAGAAAACATGGCTACAAAAGCCTATAAATAGAAGCCTAGGGTCTTCATTAGAGAGGATCTGAAATCTGAGGGCGAGGTGTTGTCCAATTGAACCGTAGACCACGAATTTCAGAGGAGAATTGGTAGATCTTAGCGAACTTTTTCATAAAAAGAAATCCTTCGAAAGAGTTGAGATTCTCTCTCCCTCTTTCCTCCGAATCAAACCTGGTTTTGATCTCGAGAAGAGCCATAATCTCACTTGGTCATGATTGTCACTACTACAATTATTTTCTTCGTGAAGCAAGAGCATAATTACACTTGTCAACCAGATCTGATCCGCAGTGGTCCATGGACTAACGTGTCCCCAGCACAGATAAAGATCCTACACAAAGCAACAGGAGATAAACTACTGCTGTGTTTTGTTTCATAAAGTTGTAATCTTTACTTTTCTCATTGTAAGAAGATCTTATAAAAAGATCAACTTGAACTTGTAATCGATAAACGGTGTAACATGTTTGATGACAATGAAAAATTCAACTTTTGACGAAAACACACTGGTGACCACAGTGGGAGCCGACGGTCTTTATGCGAAGGTTATGGTGTCGCAACCAAGGATTCTCATCCCAGTTGATGAAGAGGTCGAATACGAGTTCGACCAATAGAAGTATGAAGAGTATATATCTTCCTGATGCGACATAATTATGTACCAAAATTATAAGTGCACAATTGATCAAGTTATAGTATAAAAAGTTATCGATCCCATGAGAAAGGTGATTTTAAGAGATTATTAGAATTGGTTTTTATGTTTTGTGCGTGACAAAAATAGGATTAAAGAAGTGATTTTAAGAGATTATTAGAATTGGTTTTTATGTTTTGTGCGTGACAAAAATAGGATTAAAGAATAAGTGCGATTATGGAGAGAGATATGATGAGTGATTGTTTTGAATATATGCAAGTGACAATAAATTGAATTTTAGAGGAGAGAAGAAAGAATCAAAGAATAAAATAAAAAGAAAGAATAATAAGAGAAAAATCAAGAAAACAAAAGATAGATGATTCAATTAAAGATATGAGTGATCTAGAATTGAATCCACTAGCTAATCTTAATTATAAAATACAAACTATTCTCTTTTTATCATATTTCAACTTAGATTTAGTAAGCATAGATTATCAAACCATTTAAGGAAAGTATAACCTATCAAATTATCATCTAAGTCAAAATAAAAATCATGATAAGAACAACAACAAGATAGTAATCCTAGAATTCGTAAGTATAACCTATCAAAGCACTCAAGATAAGCATAGATTATCACATTCTTCTTCTATCAATTAGATCTCTAGTTGATTATCCTATACATGATCATTTTAAGTGTAAGAGAATAATTTGCATAACATAAAGAAAATTAGACTAGTTTCATACAATTCTAAGATTACTACAAGAATTAATTTCATATCTTAAGAAATAAAAGCAAGAAGAAAAAGAAATAATTACACAAATAAAAAAAATCTAAACTATGAACAAGAAATAAATCTAACTACAAAGAATTAAAATCTAAACTACAAAATAAATTGAAAAAATTAAATGCAAGAAAATTAATCTACTCTACAAATTAAAATGCAAAAAGAAATAAACAGACAAGAAAATAAATCTACACTACAAGCATGAATGTAAATCTAACTAATAAGCAATAATAAAGAAATTACTAAAAAGAAATAAAAGAGAAAAATAAAAAAATACAAACCTTCAAATTGCTCTTAATTACTAAAAAGAAATAAAAGAGAAAAATAAAAAAATACAAACCTTCAAATTGCTCTTCATCTCCATCATCATCATTCAACAAAGAAGAAAAAAGAAAAATTTAAAGTAGAAAAAAATTCTTTTATTAATTGTAACAAAAGTTATAAATTTGGAAGGTCTTCTCAATTAAGAGTAACTCTCCTTTCCAAATGGAGTTATAAAATTTTTTACACCTCTAACCCCTCACTTTCTACCCCTATTTATAGTAAACATCAGTGAATGAGAGCCCTTGGATCAAAATCTTATCCAAAAATCATGAATTTCAACCTTTGATTTGTAACAGAATGACGATGGCATCGATACCAGCATCGATAGGGGTATCGATGCTGGCATCGATGCCTAGTGCGCTGCAATTACAATCCGCATCTTCTTTTTCTTTTATGCTTTGAGCTTAGGCTTCTTTGGCATTTCTTCTTCTTTTGGGCTTTCATGCTTGAGTTCTTCATTTAATTAGTAGGCTTTGTTGAGAGAAGAGATATTAAGCTTTTATTTTTGATTAACCCGCAATTAAAGATAAAAATAATTATTAGTGATAAATTTATTCATATAAACTAGATAATGAGGGTATAAAAATATAATAAAATATGATTATCAAATACCCCCACACCTAAACTTCTGCTAGTCCTCTAGCAAAGAAAGAAAAAGAAAAGAAAACCTAACTCACTTTCGTAAGAATCGCGGCTGTATTTAGCGCATACAACAAGCCTTTAAACCCCTAGGTTACCATAGTAGACGAGTTGTAGTCTCGTGTGGGTTTGCAGTGAATATACCCACAAAATTCGGTCAACTTGCCAAGTTAAATAAGTCAGTAAATAACTAATTTTCGTTAATATATTTAGACATTCTAATTGAAGCTAGTTAATAATCAAGAAAACATTTTTATATATAACTCTAATGTAAATCTTTTTCATTATAGCAATACAAAACCAAGTCAAATCTTAGAGATTTAATTTCAAAGTTTTTAAAAGATCATGCTAACTCTTTATTTTAAGTAACTTTTAAATCTCTTGATCAAAAATTGTTTTTCAAGACCATATATACAAAATAACAATATATATAAAAAAATGGTTAGTGTTATATATATATATATATATATATATGTATATATATTTTTTTTCACTCTCTAATTCTTGGTGATTGTTTTCTATTTTAACAGACTTTCTAAGTGACCATTTAACGAGTTTTGGGCCAATGAATCCCAACCCAATTGGGCTTAGGTCATTAAGTATAGAGATACTCCTTAGGTTTAATTACTCAGTCAACTTAGGCTTTATAAGATAGAATCACCTTGAATTCAAGAGTTTTTTTTGTGCCCATTTTTCGCACTCTTCTTTTATAAGGTTAGTTTTTTAATATATATATGTGTGTAAGTATATATAGTCTGGAAAATGTGTAAATCAAGATAACTTAAAAAAATATTTTCAACTGTAATTTAAGCATGCAAAAATTTTATTATTTTTTATTAGAAGTCTAAGGTAAGGCTTAAGTAAAGTATACTACTTGAAAAATTATTTCTTAAGAAATTTATTTGGAGTTATCATAAAAGGTGAACTTGAGTATATCACTAACTAGGAATTAGAAAATTTAAAATCTATCAATTAGATCAATTATTACTTAACTCTATTAATTTGACAAGTGACAATATTTTTATAATTTTATTATTATTATTATTATTATTATTTTTAAACAAAAATTATGCCAAAAATACAACAAAAGGATAAAATAAAGAGAAAAATATGTACTTCCCACCCCCACACCTAAATTTTGCATTGTCCTCAATGCAAATTCGCTGATACACAAAGTAAAGCAGATAAGAATTGAATAACTTACATTTGTTCGGTTGACCTAGAACAATGATGATAAGGATCTACAATTACTATTAGTATGAGGATGAAGAAATCAAATAAGAGAAAAAAATTATAATTATTTTTTTTATTTTTTTTATTTTTTTAAATTTTTTTATAGATAATGAGGTTCATGAAGAACTAACATCTCTTCCTCTCCGAGCGTAGAAAATTCTAAAAATGGTTTTAAGCGTTGACCATTTATTTTTAAAATGTTACCATTTTTAGGATTTTCTATCTCGACAACCCCATGTGAAAAAACTTGTTTAACAATAAATGGACCTGTCCATCTTGATCTTAATTTTCTAGAAAAAAGATGTAATTTTGAATTGTACAATAAAACTTTCTGTCATGGAGAGAAATTTTTTCGTAAAATTGATTTGTCATGAAAATTTTTGGTTTTCTCTTTATAAATTTTTGAGTTTACGTCTGTATCATTTCGAATTTCTTCCAACTCATTAATTTGGAGTAATCTATTTTTATCTGCCGAGTCTGAGTCAAAATTCAACTGTTTGATAGCCCACATTGCTCGTTGTACCAACTCCACTGGTAGGTGACAAGATTTTCCAAACACGAGTCTGTACGGTGACATCCCCAAATTAGCCTTGAAAGCTATTCTATATGCCCACAGAACATCACATAATTTTACAGACCAATCTTTTCTGTTATGATTAACTGTTTTTTCTAATATTTGTTTGATCTGCCTATTTGTGACCTCTACTTATCCACTGATTTGGGGGTGATAAGGAGTTGACAATTTGTGTGCGATTGAATATTTCCTCATCAAAGTCTCAAAAGAACGGTTACAGAAATGTGTACCGTTGTCACTGATGATCGCTCGGGGTACTCCAAACCGTGCAAAAATGTTCTCTTTCAAAAACTTGACAACGACCTTGTTGTCATTAGTTTCGCAAGTTACCGTCTCAACCCATTTTAACATGTATTCAACGGCTACTAGAATGTAAACATTTCCAAAAGAATTTGGAAATGGTCCCATGAATTCGATACCCCACAAATCAAAAAGTTTAACAGATAAGATGGGTTGTAAGGGCATCATACTTCTTCTAGTGACTTTCCCTAAAAGCTGACAGCGATTATAGGTTTTGCAGAACTTGTATGAATCCTTAAAAAGAGTGGGCCAGTATAGCCCACATTTAAGAATTTATTCGGCTATTTTTCTTGGGCCAAAGTGGCCCCCACATGCTTGCTCATGACAAAAGGATAGAATACTCCTAGTTTCTTCCGTGGGAATACACCTTCTAAAGATCTAATCAGAACAGTATTTGAACACATATGGATCATCCCAGTAAAAGTACTTTACTTAGGAGAGAAAACGGGATCTATCCTGTTTGGACCAATAAGAAGGGATCTGATTCATGACTATGTAGTTCATAATGTCGGCGAACCATGGAACAGATTGGATTTGTAGGAGTTGTTCATCAGGGAAATGCTCATTGATCAAAACGGTTGATGTTGGTGCATTCGGGAGTCAAGAGAGGTGATCTGTTATGAGGTTCTCTGTTCCTCTTCCGTCAAGAATTTGAATGTCAAACTGTTGAAGTAGGAGAATCCATCTAATGAGCCATGCTTTAGCATCCTTTTTGATTAAAGATACTTTAGTGCGGTATGATCTGTGAAAACTTTGGTTAAGGAGCCGATGAGGTAGGACCTGAAATTTTCTAAGGCAAAGACTATAGCTAAAAACTCTTTTTCTGTGATAGAATAATTTTGCTGGGCATCATTCTGAGTCCTACTAGCGTAGTAGATCACATGTGGTTTTCTATCAAACCGTTGTCCTAAAACAACACCAATCACAGAATCAGATGCATCACACATCAGTTCAAAGGGTAGGGTCCTGTCTAATGCATGAATGATAGGAGCTGTGGTTAGTTCCTTTTTTAGATATTAAAAAGCTTTGAGGCATTCGGGAGAGAAGACAAATGATGTATCATTGGCTATGAGATTAGTCAAGGGTCTAACAATTTTATTGAAATCCTTGATGAAACATCGGTAAAAACCAGCTAGCTCATCTGCAATGATAGCACCAGACTCCTCAGCGTACTTCAGGGCCTTCTTCAACCTGGCTACCTCCTCACGGTTGGAGTCTAAAGAACTGAGTAATTCAGCTCTATCTATATCCTTCCTCGCAAGACTAGCCATTATCTGCGCGATAGAACTCTCATGTGACTGAAGCTCGCTACCAATAGAAGATCTGAGGTCACGCCACTTTGTTAGTCTATGCTCCAACTGAGAAGATACGAAGGAAAAAAGCCCCACTAGCCTTCAGCTCCTCTAACTCTCGGAATTCACATTTCATAACAACAAAGTCGGCAGTGAGAGAATCAGCTAGCTCAGGATATCTCTCCTCTCTAATCATCGTCATGTGTTGAGTAAGGGAACACCTGAACTGATTGAAGCAATATCCCTGATGAAGAAGTTTCTCGATTATTCCATCAAAAAAGTTGACGAAATAACCAAGATCCACTCAGAAAATGTCTCTGCTAGGATCAGGATCGACTAAAAGGGATAGGACACGCTCATATGGAGATAGTGGAGACCCTACAAGTAATGGCGTAGAAGGGTAAGAAACTCTAGAATATAGTGGGGAAATTCAGTGCGAATTATGAGCATACTAGTACCAACAGGGGTCCCCTCGGTTTGAGATCCTATGATAGCCTCCGTTAATCTAATCTCAGCAGGCTCAGGAATGCTAGCAGGTATGATCGTTGATAGTATATCAACTCCTCTAGGTAATTCTGTAATGTCCGTTGGGTTTGGAGAAGATACACCACCGCCAGGTAAACTCGGGATGCTAGGAATCGTACTCGTATCAGTCATGACGGCTGGTCCTATGATTACAATTCTTTATTAGTCAAATAGAGATTTGGACAAAAGAAAAAGAATGACGATGGAGGGGATTACATGCATACCTACAAATCCTTCACCGTCAGGTAAACTCCGGATGCTAGGAATCGTAGTCGTATTAGTCATGATGTATGGTCCTATGATTACAATTCTTTATTAGTCTAATAGAGATTTTAGAAAAAGAAAAGAATGATGATGAAGGGGATTATGTGCATACCTACAGATCCATCACCCTCAGGTAAACTAGGGATGCTAGAAATCACAGCCGTATCAGTCCCAGTGGCTGGGCCACAGATCCATCACCCTCAGGTAAACTAGGGATGCTAGAAATCCCAGCCGTATCAGTCCCAGTGGCTGGTCCTACGATTAAAATTCCCTATCGGTCAAATAAAGATATTGACAAACAAAGATAATTACAATGTCGGAAATTAGATGCATACCTACAGATGAACCACCTTTGAAGGATGGTCCTGCAGCTTCTTTGATGGCCTGCTCTGCCAATATCTCAACTAGCAATCTAGTGTCGGATCCCGAGAAACTCGGTGCTGAGACATACATGTGTTTACTGAATCCCCCAAGACCCATATCATGAAAAATCTCATCCTCGACCGGCCTCTCTAGCGCGATACCTACATAAGAGTTTAAGTGTTGGATATATACAAAAAAAAGGGGGGGGGGGGGGGGG
>NC_033803.1:34738167-34742922 GCF_001876935.1 Asparagus officinalis
TGTTCTCCAATTTGTCTAAAAGAGAATGAAGCACAGAAGTGATTAAAGGGGGAACAAATTCCGAATTGCCTAACTCGTTTAGCTGCTGCTCGAATAGTGTATTACCAATGTTAGATATACCTAGGCATAGAATCCTCGACCCAATGCTATCAGCCTGCGTGGCATCTCTGTTTGCTTCAACATCCATAGACTCATCACGAATAACATCGCACATTTGCTACACGAAGCTCGGGCTATCCAAATGACCAGGATCAGAGAATGACATGGAGCATGATTAGATTCAGGGAATCCAAAAAAACATTATTTCAAAGTAGTGAAGATAGTAGAGCATTACCCTCTTCTCCGCTAGTAGTACCTCGTGGCTCTACTCCACGAGCCCGCTGACCAATATGCGACTTATGGGCGGTCTTCTTCCGTTTTGGAGGACAAACCCTTACAGGACCAGCAGCTCGCTCATGCGTGGATTTAGTACGCATCTCAACCTGGGTAGAAGCCTCGGCGCTAGACCGTGATCTCGTATAACGAAAAATAAGGGGCTCGTGCTCGTCAGCCATCCTACCTGGATTAACAAGAGTCATCTTGTTAGGATAAGTAAATAAGACCTTTCGTTCCAGCTTTTGAAAAGCCGGTTGAGATCTAGAAAGGGTATGGCGTTGATGCCAACAAAAAAAATGCCAAATCCATTAATTCTGAAAAGAAAGAGTCTGACAGACCTATATCAGATTCTCCCCATTGGTATCCATATCTATAAATTCTTTCTCAGAAGTCTCATCCTCATCATTGATAGGAAGGAGCTCTTCATTATCCTCCATCTTGTCTCTGCTCGAACGGGAGGGTTTGGCAGGTTTCTTCCCTCACTTCTTCGAAAGCTCAGTCTTACGAGTAGCCTTGATAGTAGTTTGAACTAAATGCTCAGCCTCCAACTCTGAGAGGCTCTTCACATCTATAAACTCATTGGCAGAAAGGAACTACTTGCAGCTGAGGAAAGTAAGTAGCGGTTTGCGCTTGGATGAAGGAAGAACGAAATAGGCTCCAATACAGCCCATCATAATCCAAAGCCATGCTCGGACACCGTCAATAAGGCCCCCCTTGATCCTCAAGCCCCGACTCGGGTTCCCAACATATAGTTGGTCATAACCGAACTGACGAGTGAAGCGGCATGGAAGATAAGGCTCTATATGGCAATGACCTTTCACACGAAGGACAAGATATCCAGCGTGGATGTTCACCAACCAACGGAAGCAACCGGCATCAAGAGAAGTCTGACCAGCCCTGGGTTTCTCGTCATCAATCAACACGTTGTCGTAGCGGCCCGAGAAATGAGGGAAACACTTGAAGAACTCCCAGCTCTTACGAACTTGAAGCTCTCGCTGGACATCAGTGAATGTCTTCCCAAACCACTTGCTCCTTTCTAATAGCTAAACAAAAGGAACGGAGGCATCAACAGTACTAGGTGCCGACATCAAATCAATATGGTGAAGAACGAACCATGCCATCAGGTATGTATATGGAAGCTTGACCTTTACGAAAAGAAGCTCGGTTGAAGGTTCAGAACCCACATGTGTAAGACCATCGACCAAATACCTAAGCCCACAATGAATTCCGGCAACCATCGCCCGAAGTAGAGAAAGCTCCTTCTCGTAAGCTAGCTGGACGGCAGGGAAAAGGACCTCCATAGGCAACACGTCAGAAAACTAATATGGAACGATGCACTTCTTTAACCAGAGGACTGATTCAAATTGATCTGCCTCTTCTTCTTCGTCAGAGGACTCACTTTGATTAAGGATGTATAATAATGACACGTAAGGTCCCAAAAGGTGTCATACATACCGGGAGAATCTTTCTTCAGCCACTCAAACTGCAGGTTCGAGGGAAAGTACTCCTAATACGGATAGTCCCCCATCGGAAGACCAAAAACTTTGTGCATCTCGTGCAGAGCTAACCCCAACTCTCCACTGTAGGTCAAGAAAGTGTTACTGTCAGGGATATATGTCTCCAATAACACTAGGAAGTGGCGACTGCTGATCGAAAATCCATACATGGTGGCTCATATGGGCACATACAACTCACTGCCTCTCAGATCACTCTCTCAACGTCCCAAGATATACCTGGTCATATAAGTCTACCACCTTTTGGGTGGTGAATAGGCCTAACCGAAGCATCTGAACTCTGTCGGAGGTAATTTCCTCTCAGGCTTAGCCAAACAATAGCTCACAGGAGGGGCGGTTGCTGACACCTCGTCTAGTGGCGCGGTATCAAGGTCCAGAATCCCTGGTCGAAGGCCACGAATATAATTATAACCATTAGAACCTGGGGTCTAATGTTGGGAAATAAATCCATAATAAACTTGGTTATGGTCATCTGTAAGATTCTAGGACATCTGTCGCCGCACAGCCTGTGTCTCCAAATGAGTGAGAGAATGCTGGCGGGGAATAGAAGGGATGTATAGAAGGAGTCCTTCATCATTATTCAACCAGTGCTCATCATCAAGAATCAGAAGGAGTCCTTCATCATTATTCAACCAGTGCTCATCATCAAGAATCAGCTTAGCCGGATCCTCGACATGGTCTCCAAATAAATAACCAGGCTTCTCTAAAGCCTGAGTGGAAATAGAGTCTTCAGTGAAGGTGGCATCCGTAATTAACTGGCGCAGTGAACGGCGGCTCCCATCTCGTATCAAACGACAGAACTCCTCGGAACGACTCTTATCAAACTGAGGAGTCAGACCAATGGCCTGCCTATCGACAAAAGAAGCAAAACTCTCTCCATTGCAACCGCTAGTATCATGAGGAGGAAGGCTGTCCGCTGGGAGTTCAACTACAACAAAACAAACATGGAATCTAAAAATTATTCATGAATTATACAATGATTGAATTCATCTCACAAGCTAGCGAGATAGAGTCATTCATTGATTGATTGGTGAGACGATTTCGAGTGTCCTACACCAAAAAAATGGTATGCATCATCACGTAAGTAACGTGGTAATGTACACCAACCCATGCAGTGTAATACAACATGAAATTGCCCCAATATGATGGAAGACGTGAATTGGCCAAGCAAAACATGTCTTTTTAAAACCTTGATCCCCACGAAGGAGGATGTCAGTTCTTCCTGAGTGACCCATGAAAGGGTCAAACGAGGGCATGATAGAACCACAAATCATTCTGTAACCTCGATCCCGGCGAAGGAGGACGTCGGTCCTTCCCGAGTGACCCGCGAAGGGGCCAAACGAGGGCATGATAGAATAGCAAATCATCCTAAAACCTCAATCACCACAAAGGAGGACGTCGGTTTTTCCTGAGTGACCCACGAAGGGCCAAGCGAGGGCATGATAGAACTACAAGTTATCTCGAAACCTCAATCCCCGTGAAGGAGGACATCGGTTCTTCCCGGATGACCCGCGAAGGGGTCATGCGAGGATACAGAAAACATAAAAGCTCACCCTCGTAAGAGAACGCTACGGGAGCCTCCCTCTCCCTATGCTAAGAAGAGGAGAGACTCTTATGGAATCATGGTCGGCGCGGAGACATGGTTAACCTGTAACAAAAATCAACGTATCAGGTACAATCATAAATCCAAAAACCCGAAAATTAAAAGGAAAATTACGAACTTTAGCTAAAGTCCTATAAACAGAATAGGATTTTATGGTTGAAGTCTAATTAAACCTATGAGTTTTATGCATGCAAACTATGGGTTCAAATTGCATTTAAAGCCTTCATGATCAACTTTTGGGTGAAATACCCAAAATACCCCTCATGTTCAAGGTTAAATTTTAGCCACGAAAACCTTTGAATTTGGCCATGATCAAGGAAGGAAAACCATCGTCCTCTATATCTCACAATTTTAACCAAATTTTGTAAATAAACCCCTCTATAAATTTTGTCCAACTTTGCAAATAGACCCCTCTACAAATTTCGGCCCAATTTGCACATATACCTCTCAAACTTTTGATCATGGGTGTGTAGTCCAAACTCTATAAATTTTAGCCCTTAAAATTTCAGCCACTTTGTAAACAAGTCCCTCAACCAATTTTGACCACTTTTTGCAAATAAACCCCTCAACAATTGGTGGTCTTTTTGCATGAAACACCCCTCAAAGTTGTGGCCAAATGGGTATACAATCAAAATACCAAAATTTTAGTCCACTTTTGCATAAAAGCCCCCCAAAATTTCAGCCATATTTTACACAAAAGTCCTCCAAAAATTTGGCCTTATTCTTGCATGAAACCCCCTAAAATTTCAGCCACTTTCAAAGCCCATCACCAAGATTCAATCTTTTTCACAAAAGCCACAATCTTTGCATATAAATTCATTGCATACTCCCATTACAAGAATAAAGTTTCAATCTTTCTTGTAAAACCTATGGATTCTTAACTAAGAATGTAAAAAAAAGTGTTCTTAGAGAGAAGCTTACCCAAACCAAGAAGCTTGAAAACCCAATTCCAAAAATCAAGTCTTGAGCTTGAAGAGGAGATGAAACCTTAGCTTTGAGAGGAGACAAATTTCGGCCAATGAGGAGGAAATATCCGATTTTTTTTTGGGGTTGAGGGGTTTTAAAAGAGAGAGTTTAAATGGGTTAAGAATTCTTGAAGAAGAGAAAAATAGGTTATGAGGAGTTTGGATAGGAGGAGGAAGAAGAAGTTATGGGGGAAAAGGACTCTTTTTGAAATTTGAGAGTGAGTGGGGAATGAAAGTACACACAAAAAAAGGAGAAAGGGTAGGGGGGAGTGCCTCGGCCTTTGGGCTGAGACACTCG
>NC_033803.1:34742932-34755281 GCF_001876935.1 Asparagus officinalis
TCGGTGTCTCGGCCTTGGTCGAGACACCTAGAGGTTTTCGGCCAAGGCCAAGACACCCACGGGTGTCTTGGCCCAAGTTGAGCTCCCGGATGTTTTTTACGATCCTGTTTCGCCTAATTTCGATGGTGATTAGTTATTCTGATAAAAATCAATACAAAACAACGCCGGGCGGTCCAAAACCCTAGGTCAACACCGGTCAACACATAACCCTAGGTTAACGCCAGCCTATGCGTTATAATGAAATGTCAACGTCGGGCGATCCAAAAACCCTAGGTTAACATCGGTCAACGCGTAACCCTAGGTCATCGCCAGTCAATGTGTTACAGTGAAAAAGTCAACGTCAGGCGATCCGAAACCCTACGTCAACGCCAGTCAACGCGTAACCCTAGGTCAATGCCAGTCAACACGTTGTGGTGAAAAAGCCAACATAATACGATCTAAAACCCTAGGTCAACGCTAGTCAATGCGTTGCAATGAAAAGTCAACGTCGAGCGATCCGAAACCCTAGGTCAACGCCGGTCAACGCGTAACCCTAGGTCAATGCCAATCAACGTGTTGTGGTGAAAAGGTTAACACCGGTCAACACGTAACCCTAGGTCAACACCAGTCAATGCGTTGTGGTGAAAAAGTCAACACCGTGTGATTCGAAACCTTACGTTAACACCGATCAACGTGTAAGCCTAGGTCAATGCCAGCCAATGCGTTACGGAGAAAAAATCAACATCAGGCGAACTAAAACCCTAAGTCAACGCCAGTCAACGTGTAACCCTAGGTCGACGCTAGTCAATGCGTTATAATGAAAAGTCAATATAGGGCGATCCGAAACCCTAGGTCAACACCGGTCAACGCATAACCCTACGTCAACGTCTGTCAACACATTACAGTGAAAAAGTCAATGTCAAGTGATCCGAAACCCTAGGTCAACGCCAGTCAATGTGTAACCCTAGGTCAACGCCAGTCAATGCGTTACAATGAAAAATCAACGTCGGGCAATCCGAAATCCTAGGTAACCACCGGTCAACGCGTAACCCTAGGTCAACGTCAGTCAACGCGTTACGGTGAAAAGGTTAAAACCGATCAACGCGTAACCCTAGGTCAACACCAGTCAATGTGTTGCGGTAAAAAAGTCAACATTGGGCGATCCGAAACCCTAGGTTAACGCCGGTCAATACGTAACCCTAGGTCAATACCAGCCAACGCGTTGCGGTGAAAAAGTCAACGTCAGGCAATCCAAAACCCTAGGTCAACGCTAGTCAACGCGTAACCCTAGGTCAACGCCAGTTAATACGTTGTGATGAAAATTCAACGTCAGGCGATCTAAAAACCTAGGTCAACGCCGGTCAACACGTAACCCTAGCTCAATGTAGTCAACACGTTATGGTGAAAAAGTCAACACAGGCTATCCGAAACCCTAGGTCAACGCCAGTCAATGCGTAACCATAGGTCAACACCAATCAATGCGTTGTAATGAAAAATCAACATTGAGCGATCCAAAACCCTAGGTTAATGCCGGTCAACGCGTAACCCTAGGTCAACGCTAGTCAGCACATTGCGATGAAAGTCAACGCAAGTCAATATATCGTGATGGAGATGGTCAGTTCAAAGTCAACTTGACGATACGAGCCAAAATCAATTCACCAGTTTTGATTCAAGATTTCAACGATGGTCAGATGATAAATACAGCGCCGGGAGAACTTTAGCTATTCGTCAAAATATCGAATAGATTGAAAATCAAAGGAGTCAAGAATCAAAGCTAACTACAGATCCTTTTACATTGATTAAAGGTTAGACCGATCATATCTAAAGTATTTCAGGCTCATCTATAAAAGAAACGAGACTGAAATACTTTGGAGGGGGTATCTGTAGGCGCAAGATCATGTGTGACTAGATAACAAATATTGCAGTAAGAAATTAACAGCAAGATCCCATTACTCATTGACTCGTCCTTACAGATTTTGATATACTGTTAATTAAGTACGTGCATATATTAGTTGTTATGTGAATTTTGTGATTCCTTACAGATTTTGATATACTGTTAATTAAGTACGTGCATATATTAGTTGTTATGTGAATTTTGTGATAATCTACGTGGGTTTGTTAGATGAACGATATTAAATAATAAATAATAAGAATGTGATAAATATTTTAAAGATCATTTTAGAATATTTATAAATAATTTAAAGAAATTAATTTTGGAAAAGGAATTATTTTAGATTAATTATTAAGAGAAATAATTTAAAATAAATTAATTTAGAAAAGATTATTTTTTGAATTATGTAGACGTTGTTTATAATTTATAATTCTTAATTTTTTGGTTATTTGGTATGTCATGATATTATTGCACATGATTAGTTGCATTGATTGTTCATTGTTATGATTGAGAATTGTTAGGAGTTCATGACTATAGTGACCTATATGAAACAATTAGGATCTAGAATCTCGTGTGTAGTTGACTTGGAATTACGAGAATTGGGGTGAGAAGTCTTGGTCCATGTGAACGGTTAGGATTGTTGATGTATTTCGGGCTCGCGCTGGTGAAGTTTGTGTAGTCACCAGCGTGGGTCTGAGGAATTGAGATATTTGTGATTGTGGTTGTATTCCGGGCTCACGTCGGTGAAGTTTGTGTAGTCACCGGGGTGGGTCTGAGGAGTTGAGATGTTTGTGATTCTCGTTGTATTCTGGGCTCGCGCCGGTGAAGTTTGTCTAGTCACCATGGTAGGTCTGAGGAGTTAAGATATTTGTGATTGTGGTTGTATTCCTAGCTCGCACCGGTGAAGTTTGTGTAGTCACCGGGGTGGGTCTGAGGAGTTGGGATATTTATGATTTGCGATCAGTCAGTTATCTGATGATATGAGCGTTAATTCTATGTGAGAGGTTGACCAGTGAAATGTTATAGGATGATTAGCTACATGACCTTGTTGTTTGAATGTTTATGGGTTCTTGTGAGATGTGAACCGGTTATATTTCTTTCCATACCTAGATCAGGATTAATATTTAATTATCTATAATTTAAGACATATGGTATACACATGAGGGTTTCCTTGTTTGGATTATTTCGCTCGACGTACTACGTCTCGAGTTATAGATTTTTAAGTATTAATTCTATCTAGTTGTATATCCTTGTTACTCGGATGATTATGGATTCTTTTGATCGTTATACTCTAATGATGGATTGCATCTAGCTTGTTATTATTCCAGCTGCATGTTTCTATTTATTATTATTCTTATTGTATTGGTCATCCAACCATTCCTATTCTCTTTGTGGGATCATGTCATGTGCTATGCATGCTGACGTACACCTATTTTCTCTGGTGTACGTTAGATTTAGGAGACAGATAGCCTCAGCTCGGAATCGTACAGGAGCCAGAGGATTCACAGAAGGATTGCCTTGCAGATGGAGTAGAAGAATAAACTAAAGCCTAGTCGTGTTTTTTTCTGTAGTAGCTGATAAACATTAGAACTCTTTATAGTATTGTCCTTAGTTTGATGATAGATTCGGTTATATTATCAGTATTTTCTTTTGTCATAGACTATGTATTTTTATTCCTAGTTGGACCGTTTTGTAATAAGGGTATGTTTGACCCATATTTTTATGTCTGGGATGATTTACCATGGATGATATGTTTATTTCTTATTTTGAATTGTCTTTATATTCTTGCTATTGTGATCGGGGACTTGTGATTGAGATTTACGTATTTGACGCTTAGCGTATTAGATTGAGAAGAAAATAAAAAGAAGAAAAAAAATAATAGTGTATATTTCTTCTCAATCTAATATGTCGCGGGCTTGTTCACGTTTCGATTTCTTGGTATTTTGGGAAGCGGGGTGTGACAGGAAGCCCCAGCAATAACCAACTAACAAGCAAAAGGAGAAAGAGCCGGAGCCTTGGCTGATTCTGACATATTTTTCACTCAAATCAAGCCAGTCCGCGAAGAGCCGGAGCCACCAGTTGCACATTATAATTTTGCGGCCAAGCAGTGCCCTTGTATCACATTCACCAAGGATGATATGCAAGTGAGAAACTCGAAGCATGATAGGCCTTTGTACTTTACCGTATACATCAACTCTAGCATTATCAACTGGATCCAAGTCGATCTGGGTTCCACTGTTAGCATCATGCCACTCCGATTGATGTACAATCTCGGAATCCCTGCCAACAAGTTGTCTTTGACAGGCACCGTTATCTACAGATTCAATACCAGTGGATCCATATCATTAGGTAAAATTCGGGTGAAGTGCTAATTTGGGGATTTAAGGTCCGAGGTCACGTGCTACGTGATCGATGCGGAAACCTCCTATAACTTACTATTAGGTCAATCTTGGATCCATGGTATTCTTATAGTCCCCTTCACCCTTCATCAGTGTCTAAAATATGTAGACACCGATAATGAGGTCAATACGGTGGTGGAGGACAAGTAACTGTTTAAGGGGTTGGAAAACTACTTTACTGACTCCCATCTTTATGGTGCTGAATCCGATACTGAATCATCGGTCCAAGACATGGACATCGGAGAAGAAGCTGATACTAAAGCTGGGCTTAATTACAGTGGAGGTTTTGTACTAAATGATATTATACCCTTTGTAGTCAATCTTGACGATGGTGAATCGTCAAGATGGTAGTTGTAATTGGCAACTTGCCTAAGAAATAATAAATAACAATTTAGAGTATTCGCCTTGTACTGATAAGCTAATGCAGGGACTGTATGATAACCTCGGCATACACATGCCACTTCGGTCATCTTGCCCATTGAAGGAAAGGAAGGGCCATGTCAAGAGGACCTCATGTTGAAAAGCCTGCATCAATTCCTGCTAAGGCAGGGGGGAAAAGAGTTAGGTGTTGTTGGTGAAGGGGAGGTATCTCCACCATTAGTTCCCTTCTCAAAGGAAAATAGTGACGAGGAAAGACCCGGTCCTCATTTACTTATATACAGTCAATAATCACGTAACTTCATGAAGAAATGAGCATACAACTTTACACTGAAGAAGGTCATTGTTTCGGTTGAGGCCCACGGCTTCCACCTCATTCGGCCTATGTACCGAAAGGAAAACCCGACAATTATTATGGCCATAAAAGGGGTTTGGACTATGTCTCTTCATCTGATAACGAATGTTGCTGGTAAGTCATTGACTATTTAGTGAATAAGGATGGATACTCATTCGAGTCTTCTAATTGGGACTCCGATGTAGTCTTGGAGAAATATTCAAAGGCCTGATGTCGAATATGGCCACGATCGATCTCGCCACAATAGTAGAAGATGACCAATTGCCAACTTAGGAAGTTCTTTGGATCCATCACTTAAATATCCAATATGGTGATATATTCAAGCAAAGAGAACCTCCCACCGAAGATAATGTGGTCCAGGTGAACATGAGCAATGAAGTGAATCTGAAGCCCATATTCGTTAGCGATAGTCTTCCACCAGACGAGAAGGAAGAGTTGATTGCCCTCATCAGGGAATACATAGATGTTTTCACCTGGAATTACAAAGATATGTCAAGATTTGATCCAAATGTGGTAGTCCATCGTCTTAAGTCAAACCGAATGCAAAACCTATCAAACAATAGCAAAGACGGTTTCGTTTGCAAATTGTGGAAGCAATTGAGTCTGAAGTTAAAAAGCTAATCAACTCGGGTGAATCAGGGAAGAGCAACATCTCGATTTGCTAGCAAATATCGTACTGATCCTTAAAAAGAACAGGAAAATCAGGATCTGTATCGACTTCATAGACCTGAACACTGCTTGCCCAAAAGACGATTTCCCTCTTCCAATCACGGATGTTATTATCGACAACACATGCCGATTTGAGAGAATGTCTTTCATGGATGGGTTTTCGGGTTACAATCAAATCAAGATGTACCTGAACGATGAAAAACATACTACATTCAGGACACCCCTTGGTGTCTTCTGCTACACAGTCATGCCTTTTGGGTTGAAGAATGCGGGATCCACCTATTAACGAGCAATGTTGAAGAACGCAGAGTTACCAATTAAAGATGAATCCCACCAAGTCTTTTCTTAGAATGTCCAGCGGTAAGTTCCTCAGATTTGTCATCACCACTAAGGCTATCCATATTGATCCGGATAAAGTTAAGGTGATACATGAGTTACAACACCTGAGAAACCTCAAAGAACTCAGAGGACTAAAAGGACGATTAGCTTATATCCGTCGGTTCATCTTGAACCTATCCGGGAAATGCCAACCATTTTCGAAGCTCACGAAGAAGGGTGTGTCGTTCATTTGGGATGATGCTTGTCAGAATGCATTCGAAGATATCAAAGCATACCTAGCGAATCCTCCAGTCCTCATTGCACCGAAGTCGCGTATACCATGAAAACACCCTAATGCTACTAGGAAAGAACTCTAGAGGAGGTGAATAGGGTTTATGCTAATCTAATCCGATTTAATACCAAATAAAACTAATTAACAAATATCCTACCAAATATGATACAAGCAAGATATGTGCAAGAATATTACAAACAAGGGTAAGTAAACTATAAACATATACAAACAATATAGTGAATAAATTAGACAATGAGAGAATGCGATAGAGATAAACAAAATATAAGTGCACAAGTCAAACTCAAACACACAAGAAATGATCATGGAGTTCGGACCTTTCATCCTACATCTCCGCTCCCCACTCCCCTCTCCTGGGGAGAAATCCACTACACAACCGGATTTTTAATGCTCAACTGAACAACGTTTACACCTCACATTCATTTTTCTAGCTCACCGAAAACTTTAAAATACATACTCTTGCAATCACACTCAACACCCTCTAAGTGTTGGTCTCTAGCCCGTGTCTCCCTCAAGTGCTCGGATTTACAACCTCTCCCTAGGATGTACTACCGACGCCACTCCTCTTTGGTCGACCCCGTCTCTCACCACACACTCCTCTCGGTGTACAAGTGTATTACAAGGTGTATCTCACAATAAAGGCTTAATACAATAATTTGTTCTCTACTATGGATGAGAACACAATGAAAACTCACTCTCCAAGTCACAAACCCACAACCCCAAATAATACTATGTATGAAATTATAATAAGCTCAATAGGTTGTGTGTGAACAAATAGAAAATTAAATATAAACTTAGTGTAAAATCTAGCTTATGGAAATTATAATCAAAATAATAAATAGCTAGAATTGAGTTTAGAAATTCTTCTCTGAAAAACAATATGGTGAGATGGAGATTGAAGCTCAAACAATAAAGATGATCTCCTCCACTTGTGAAAACTTTTTTACAAACTAAATAAACACTAAAAAAAACTTTAAAACCTTTAAACTCTATTGTAAACTTGTATAAACAATTTTCTTGTTTATTTTCATAAGTGAAAGAGCATAGGGCATATATAGGATAAATAAACAAAGTCCAAAACCCAAGTGAAACCCAGCAAAAAGAAAAAAATAATAAAAATAAAAAACTAACTGTTACAGCATCAGTCGACTGATGAGTTTCATCAGTTGACTGATGAGCTAATTGTTATAGGCATTTTCTCACTTATTAGTCGACTGATGACATTATCAGTCGACTGATTACCTCATCAGTCGACTGGTCAGTCGACCAACATAAAAATAAAAACTATTGATTATTCCAGGCGTTTTCATCAGTCGACCAAATACTTGCATCAGTCGACTGATGACACATTATCAGCCTGGTTTGAAAAGTAAAACTAATTTTTGAAGTGCTTTTAAAAATAATAAATAAATTCAGAAAAATATAAAACTTTGGAAAATGATTGTAAACATAAAAATTAACATGTTACTCAAACACCTCCTATTTGTAAAATATCACCATTTTGCAAATATGTCCAAAACATGAAAACATGAGATACTTGAATTTTGATATTTTGACATAAACTAAGTTTTAAAACTTTGTAAAACAATTTTATAGACTTGATTAAAGATATAAACCATTGTTGTTAAGTCTATAAACCAAAAACTCAATAATATTATGCAAAAATAAAGTTTTGCACAATATGCATTTAACAAAATGATATATATGAAACATAAACTATGTATATGAATATATATTTGTTTCATATCTATAAGGCTAAACCAAATCAAAACAATAAATATGAAATATGTAATTTTATATTTATATAAACTTGAAAACAAAAACATGTATGTATATATATAACTATATATATACATAGAAACCAAAAACTAAAATGTGTATATATATATATATATATATATATACATAGAAACCAATAAATATGTGTGTATATGATATTGAGCTTAAAGTACTAAACACACATAATATAAAACCTAAAACTAAGTTATCCAAGCTTGAAGGTCTTCAATGAGCTCGACTTGGTTAACTGTGCGGATGAAGAGGGATCTTGGATCTTTAACTTGAATGCAATGCTTCACTCCACAATTCCTCCGACCTCTATTGGATTTGATCGTGAATGCTCGATTCCATCCATCCTCCAACGTATTGTTTGACTAGAATAAATACAAAATACAAACACTAGACAAACAACGTTAGAAGTAAATTATTTGTAAATCACCATCAAAACGAAAGGACCTAACAAGTTCATGTGCTCCTCGACCTGAGATCAAAGCAGAGACATTATGCAACTTTTCATTGAGTTGGAACATGAAAACATAAAAGAAACTATTAGTTTATCATGAAACTAAATGGAATAAGAATTATAATTGATGAGTTGCAATAAAGTAAATACTTTTCTCAAACTTCCACTGACTGTTAAGCAAGATTTTAAATGTCGGATGTCGGGTTCATGTCGGACGGCTAAAATTCATGTCGGATAGCAGAAATCGGAGATATGTCGGGGGACATGAAAAACATATCGGATTGCCATATCGGATGGTGTGCATATATGTAATAAATATCATAAATAAAATCTAAACATACTTAATAAATTCTATTGTTTAAACATATAAAAAAGTAAATAGCTTATGATACTTAGAGTTGATGTTGAAGGAAAGAAGTGAGAAAAGAGGAGTCCGATGTTGATGGTTAAGGAAAGAGAAGATCACCTGATATTGATATCGGAGGAATAGCTCGGAGAAGAAACCAATGAGATGTCGAAGGAGAGATAGAAGATGAGCGATGAAAATGACTTAGATCTTTTTTTTCATTTTTCCTAACTGATCGAGTTTTGTTTTTGGAAGCTATACTAAGACAATCAAGCGTTTAAATTCAAAGCTAATTAGATAAACATAACCAAAAGCACAAAAAAAATCAGCCAATTTTTCAGACTGAAAAATCAACCGACATAGCCGATATGTCCCCGATATATCCGCCCGACATATCCGACATGTCCCCGATATATCCGACATGAACCCTGAAAACGCTATACGCATTGAAAAACTCCATATCGTGTCGGTCGGCCCCTAAATCCGACATGTCGACCGACATGTCCGACATGTCGCCCGATATTTGAAGCACTGCTGTTAAGGTCTACTCTCCATTATTTCTCAATATTATCTCTTTGCCAAAAAGCCATCTATAGTCAAACTAATTGCCTAATCTCATGCTGGTGATGGCCAAGCTATCTGAATTTTGGAGAATCATAGTTAGAGGTTAGAGGAGCATCGAGAAATATCCAATGACATGGTCTTCTGCTGCTTAGATCAAAGTTATATTTGACTCTTAAACAATGTTGAAAAAAATGCGTTACATAACTTGTTATTTGCCTAATGTAACTTAACAAACCTTAAGTGTTACATAACATTTGAAATAGCAGAAACACGTTATTAAGTCTGATGACTTTTTTCAATGTCGTGATATGATTATGGCTGTGAACTTAAGATATTTGAAGAATGTAGGGAATGTGAAATTTTGGATGTGATTTGTTAATTTGTGATAATATATTGGGACGTACTGATTAATAATTAGTATATGTTGTATTGAATTTTATATTTTTTTTTGGAAAGTTATCTTTTATTTTGAAATTATGGTCCTATTTGTTAAACTCATTATAGATATTTTTGTATTTGTTGTAGAATAAATAAAACAAGTAGCCTATGTTGTGTTACACTATATGCCCTTTAACCTAACAAGAGGCATACCATCACATTATACATTGTAACGTTATTGTCAACATTGCTTTACTTTGAAAGTATCAGATCCAAATGATAATTGACTTGTTAATGATCAACTATATGTGAACTATAGCCTGTGTTTTAAGCTCTTACGATGCTTCATTTGGAAGTAAAATGAATAACAATTTGCAGCATTTTGTCCATTCCTTAGGTAGGCATGCCAAAGCAGTATCTTCCTCTGTTAGGTCAACCAATCGCATTATACAGGTAGCTTTTTGTCAAATTATTACTCTAAATGTATCAATCACTAATCTTCTTTGGAGAAAGCTAACTGCAGATTAGTTTTTTCGCAGTTTCGATACATTCTGTGGAATGAATGAAGTGAAAGAAATAGTTGTTGTATGTGATCCATCCTACACGGATGTATTTGAAGGTCCTCATGGCTCCTCACAACATTTTCGGATTTATCTTTCCATCTCTTGAATCTCATTTGTTGGATTGGCTAGCAATTTCTTACTAATTATGTAACAAAGACTAATCTGCTTTTTTTTTTTCAGATGCAAGTGACAAGATACCAGTAGATCTTAAATTTGCACTTCCTGGAAAGGAGAGGCAAGATTCTGTTTTCAATGGGCTTCAGGTTTTCATGATATCTAAATCTCCCTTTAAACTGTTGTTTTCTTGAAATGTATGTTGAACTAAAACTGGTTCTTCCACCAATCCATCATTTGAGCAAACTGAAAAACAGTAGCTGTGTCAACGCACTGCTGATCTGTTTCTGGATCTATACATCAACACACAATTCAATTGCAGATATATTAGATACTTGTAGTTATTATGATTTATGGTAATGCATTTGCCTTTCTAATAGAGAGTCACTTTGTTTTGGAATAATGACATTTTATAGATGTCTTTTTAGATGCAGAGTCACAGTTCTTTCAACTAAAAATAGGCGTGTCTAGCATTCCAGGACACGATGTCCATTTGTGTATGATGCTTACAAATGTATAAATTGTTATTCATCTAAAAAAAGCGTAGAAGATTTGTCATGTCACTTCTCTTAGATCATTGACTCAAATTATGCTCAAATTATGTTCCATCATATGTGCGTAACCACCTAGAATCTAAGTAACACCCCAAACTTTGTGTCTTCTATCCTTTTGTTTTTAGGGGTTTACTTTTGTTGGTAAGTCCATTCAGCTTTATGAGAAGTTTTTTGAAGATTGGCGCACGAAGTTGAAGGATCTAGTTTGCATCGTCAAATGCCTGCATGACTTAGTAAATTTGTCAGGATCTTAGAAGCTTCCAATTAAGTAGCATAGCAAAGGCAACATAGGACAGGAAAGCAAGTTTTTAGCACATTTAGTTATGTTGCAGTTCAATGAATTCTACTAGTGACTCACCTTTTTCTTTCTCACTTCTTAAGCTTGGACTTACTTCCCTGCTGCTCCTTCTAATTTTAAAAAAATAAAAATAAATTGTGGTGTCTGTTCATGATTCCTGAAACATAAGAAATAAAGCCCTTATCATCAAATGCTTGAGGAGAGTGCAATTTGGTGCTCTTTCAAGTTCCTTTTCATTTATATGAATCTAGTCATGTAACTTGAAAGTAATATAATGAGTATATTCATTCTGTTATATCTTTATCCACTTCACCAAGTAATACCTGAGACACTTATATCCCTTTTATGTATTCTTTCTTGATCCTTGTTCCTTAATTGTTATTAATGTTTACTAATTCATTTTTACTACATTTCTTATTTAATGAGTCGTACCAGGAATGACTCACTTTGACCTTTCACAGGAAATTGATGGAAGTTCAGAACTTGTCTGCATTCATGACTCTGCGAGGCCTTTAGTCTCATCTGTCCATGTCAAAAAGGTGTCTCCTTAGCTCTACCATCCCACGGTCTGTTGTACTAGTGATATCTTATGACATTGAAAGTTATCGAGTACTGTATTTCAAAATTCACATTTCTTGATATCTAGTATATTCTACTACATATGGTGAGAAGAAACACAAATAATTTGATTTATGCACCTGACTCGTTTACACAAGTAGTTAGTTCCATAATTACATGAAGGTTATGTATGTTTTTGCAAGCAAAGCAGACTTGTTAATCAATTTTTGAAAAATAATAAATAAATAATTGAAATCTGGAGATAAAATAGAAATTAAAGTGAATCTTCCTTTGCATATACATAGAAACCAATAAAATGTGTGTGTATATGATATTGAGCTTAAAGTACTAAACCCACATAATATAAACCTATGATAAACATACCTAAGCTTGATGAAGGTCTTCAATAAGCATGACTTGGTAAACTTGCGGA
>NC_033803.1:34755291-34792001 GCF_001876935.1 Asparagus officinalis
ATATATATATATATATATACATAGAAACCAATAAAATGTGTGTGTATATGATATTGAGCTTAAAGTACTAAACCCACATAATATAAACCTATGATAAACATACCTAAGCTTGATGAAGGTCTTCAATAAGCATGACTTGGTAAACTTGCGGATGAAGCTTAAACTTGGATCTTGAACGTGAATTGTATTGCTTCATTCTACTATTCCGCCAACCAACATTAGATATGATCGTGAATACTCGATTCCATCCATCCTCTAACATATTGTTTGTATATAATAAATACAAAAATACAAACACTAGACAAACAATATTAATAGTAAATTATTTGTTAAACATCATCAAAACAAAAAGGCCAACAAACCGTTCTTGATTTACATCAAGGCGATGAACCACTCGTTAAGTGCTTTGCTAGCACAAGATGATGACAACAGTCACGAATAGCTATCTATTACTTAAGTAAAACTTTGGTTGGTGCCGAATCTCGATATCCAACGATTGAGAAGGAATGCCTCGCGTTGGTGTTCGCCATCCAAAAGATGTGGCACTACCTCATTGGACAGACGATCTATGTTATTTCTAATGTTAACCCAATCCGAGTATTCATGACGCAACCGGCCTCTTTGAATTGGTGACTAGCAAAATGTGTCCTACTCTTTTCCTAATACGACATGCACTTCAAACAACAGAAGTCGGTTAAGGGTCAGGTGATTTGTTATCTTCTGGCGGCTAGCCCAACATCTAGAGATGTTAAATGGGTGGGTATGGGTTTAAATGGGCGGGCCATAAATGGGCGGGCATATTTTGCCCATCTACCCATTTATGGCCCATTTAACATTATTTAAATGGGCGGGTTTTTGCCCGCCCATTTATTAAACGGGTCGCCCATTTGCCCATTTAACTATAGTACATATATATGTATAATACTTTTGGGGTGTTTTTTGTAAACTTTTAGGGGGTTTTTTTGTAAACTATTGTGGGCTTTTTGCAAACTTTTTGGGAGCTTTTTGCAAACTTGTTGGGGCTTTTGATAAAATACTAACAAAGATAGGAACATAAACAAAGATAAACAAATGCAGACAAATTTATGATTGAACCATTTACAAGCCTGGATAAAAGTACAGACCTCACACATTTGCAAAATTAACCTCAAATTTCCAAACCAAAAACCAAAAGATCAATAACAACAAAATTGCGAGTATATTTAAATGAATTAAGATAGAAAACACAAGGTATGCAAGGATCTGTATAAGATCAATAACTTGATATAAACGCCATCATAACTATTAGCAACACGATCACGATTAGTAAGGACAATCTACTTAATTACTTGATAAACTAGAAGAGTAGTAAGTTCGTCTATAAACAAAATAGTAGCACAACCATAGTCTACTTATTTCCCATCTTTCAAATGTTCAGGCATGAACAGGATCATGGCAGAAGAAAGAAAAGACCAGAAAACAAAGATCAAAAGGGAGGGATTTTACGAGAAAGTAAATCTTAGCCCCCAAATTGACAATGCTGCGACTGACAATAATCACAACGCAAGGAAACAGTATAAACATATTACAGAACAATTGCCAAACACACCCTAAACAATCAAATAAGTTTCCTTTGTGTCTGATTTGTTGATAAAGTGTGAAGCAACGAAAAGAAAAATTAGTTTCAGATCCCTTTTGAATTGACTTACCTGAATTTAGTTATCCATTTAATATTTGCAAATATATAGGTTCAGTAGAAAAATGATGCTCACACAGGCACTCATCTGCCCACTTCACTTGTTAAGAAGACACGAGGAATAAAATTTGCAAGGATATGCATAGAAAAAAGAACAGAAAAACAAGGAAGGATTACCAATATGATGCAGTGTTCACAACAGAAGTTAACAAGATGCAAAGTTGCAAACAAAATGCCATTGAGCTCAAGAACAATGAAAGTTAGCAAGATGCCATTGCAAGTAACCCAAAATGCCTTTGAACCATGAGGACATCCATGAACAATCCCATCTTCTTTTCAATGACAATACCATGTCAGGATAAAGGAGAACATTTACATAGATAGCAGCAGTCAGGATAAAGGAGAACATTTACATAGATAGCAGCAGTCAGGATAAAGGAGAACATTTACATAGATAGCAGCAGTCAGGATAAAGGAGAACATTTACATAGATAGCAGCAGTCAGCAGTTATGAATGTGAAAGCAGGAAAACAACTCAAACAGCCAACCCCAAAGATTTGTAGAAGGACTTTTGTTCTTGTGCACGTGTAAGAACATTGGGGCACAAGTTAAAGTTTAGAAAAGAAAAAAGACAGATGCACATGAAAGTGGGCAAGTGTGTGTGCACTCACACATGGGCGAGCAGACACACACAGCGAGAGAGATCTTTAGCCTGAATCCCTATATCGAATCACTACAATGTATATAAAACCTTGTTTAACAAGACTTTTAGACCGAAAATCCAATGTTATTTTATGTTTTCATTATTTAAGTATATCACAAATGTCTGTGTGAGAGGTGGCAACAGCAGAAATGAAGGCAATTATCAATCTTGGTAGCAGATAACGAACAGAATGCATTAACATATATCATGATGCAATATCAGAAAACAGACTTTATATTCCTTACTGATTTAGAAAAGGAAATAATTGAAAACTTATTGCTAAAAAGCTGAGAAGCTTCAACCTTAAGAGTCATGTAATCACGGCTCAGAATGTGTCTCCCATCCTTCCCAAATTTAATATCTGAAATTGAAGTAATGATCTCAGTAAAAAATTATCTTGAACCCGGGGCTTCATGCTCTTCAAACCTGTAGGGGTATGTCATCAGCTATGGCGGTAACAAAAGTAAAAACTTGAAATAAAAATTCAAATACTTTTAAGTAAGAACTCCATCGAAACACGTGGCAAATAATCTAGTGAAATGTAAACAAAAGCAATGGTTCACTTACAGCTTAGAGTTATCGCACAAGGCTGATTGCCGCAAATCAATAAGCCGTATTGAGCCTCTATCAAATGTACTATTTATGTACTATAAATGCCTCGTTAACATCTCAATATTCACACTTTAAATCATGAAACAGAGACAACATGTCTCTCTCAGTTTCATTGTTAAAAACTTTCTAGGAATATGACCCATCAAACTATAAAAATTTCCCCAATCAAATACTAAATGATAAAATTCTAAATTGTTTTACCATACAAAACACAGGCAAAGGACAGCCCGAAAACAAAAAGGCAAATGGCACAGGCAAAGGACAGCCCGAAAACAAAAAGGCAAATGGCAAGGCAACTATCAGTCTATCACAAAGGAGAGTATCAGGATTGCGATTACCAGTGAATTTCAAGCTCTTTGAGACCTAAAGGCGGCTTTAAGTGGTCAAGTACATCCTTGTGAGTATCAGGATTGCGATTACGATTCCAACTCATCCACTTCAATTGAAGCTCTCTGAAATGGATTTTGTCCTCTAACTTGGCTTCAAGTACATCATCCTTACTTTTTACATTGTCAAGACATTTAATACAAAGGGACCCTTGAAGCTCCTTCATGCCCTTCAACTGTGCTACGTCATGACCCTTCACCCTTCTAATATGGAATACCTTCAATCCTTGAAGATGTGCGAGTCTACCAATTCCAGCTATCCATGAAATTGCTACCTTGCTTGCATTGAGATGACGCAAATTGACTAGATTTGTGATTCCTTTGGGCAAGTTGTGAGGCAGTATTAGTGACTGAAGATGGTAAAGCTTGCACAATGATTTGGGTAAACTACAAATGTAGTTTCCATAGAGATTCAAGTAGCGGAGATGTATAAGATCGCCTATAGAATCAGGCAACTGCGTCATATAACTGTGAGATAAATCTAGCACTTGAATTATTTTCAGAACCTCAAAACTGTATGGAATGCTTTGTGTTAATAATAAGGGTCTGCAGATTCTTCCACTCTAACTCTGAATTAAGGCCATCCCATAATGAAAGAGACAAGTAGCAGACATCTCTTCGAGTTCCATCCAATTTCCTACCTCTATAAACTAAAATGTCATCAAAACATATAGACTGCAAAGGTAGTTGCTCAAAGAATGACCTGGATAGTAAGTGATCAAAGTATTCCTTTCCATTATCCTCCATTAGAATCAGTCCTTGAGCCATCCATATTTGGATTAGTTTATCAATGTCAAATGCATAACCTTTGGAAAAAACCGAACAATAAGAAAAGCATTGCTGAAGGTGCAAAGGCCTTATCCAATTCCAATGATTCGCTTTGTAAAATGCTCATCCAGTACTCGCAATTTAGCTTCTCTCTTAATGCTCCTCCAACCAACTATGCTGCCAGAGGGAATCTCTGCAACTTATCAGTTATTCCTCTGCCAATGCCCTCTAAATCTGGATACGTATTAGGATCTTCATCACCAAATGAAACTGCTAGTAGTAAGCCGGCACTGATATCCATTGCTTAAACTGATCTCTGAATCATGAAACGTACCATTTTTTTTAATACATGACGACCTTTCAGTGAAATTACTCCAGTTACATAGATTACAAAATCTCATATAACAAATGAGAGATGAACTGAAAAGCGAAAACATTATTGCTTACACTTTGTAGAATAATGTACAATAATTGGCTTCATGTAACACCAAAGAGCACCAAATTACAATTTATGTACTACTTATAAACCTCTTAAATGGGTACAACAACAAAAGATATGTGTAATCATTTAATGGAAGGCAATTCAAATACCCACTATTGCAAACTTTATTTTTACTACATTTCTATATAGATAATAGACAAAGGCACAATTTTAATTCAAGAATAGCATTATATCTTCAAGAATCTATCATAATTTTGTGCAAATTATGCTAAACTTGATTAGAATAGACTCTAGTTTAGAAAAAATAAGAACAATTTAAACAAATCAACTGAACTTCATGAAAAAATAAGAATAGACTCTAGTTTAGAAAAACTTGATTAGAATAGACTGTAGTTTAGAATAGCCGATCTATTTATGTAATCTCCTTGATTAGAATAGACTCTAGTTTAGAAAAAATAAGAACAATTTAAACAAATCAACTGACCAAGAGAGCTCGCGGACGAGGGCGGCTAGGGCTTCGGGATTGACTCCGCGATCGCAGAGGGAGATGATGAGAGAGAGGGTGATGCCAGGTCGGAGGCGGCGTCGGAGGCGGCGTCGGAGGCAGAGGAGGAGGCGGAGGAGGAGGCGGCGTCGGAGGCAGAGGAGGAGGCGGAGGAGGAGGGATCAATGAGAACTCAACCGCCAGAGAGAAAGAGGAAGAGATTGACGGGGGTTCTAGGTTTTTCTTTTGGAACGCGGGCGGGCAAATGGGCACATATACACCGCCCATTTAGTACCCGTTTAGTGTGGATTAAAATGAACCCGCCCAATTAGACCCATTTAACTAAATGGGTGGGTTTTGGGCGGGCTAAGTGGTAGGCGGGTCGGGTGGGTAAATGGGTATGGGCAGAAATTGCCTTCCCTACCAACATCGGATACATCCAAGCTCTATGAAGATTTGCCAAATGAAACCCACAAAGTTAACACCACCTCTCATCAGTAGGTATGGCAATTGTACTTCGATAGTGGTTCCTGAGCAACTAATGTGGCAAGTGTTCCCGGATGTTCTAAAATTTCATCAGGAGTTAGAGTTGTCTTAGTTTCCCTAGAGAAACATGTGATGCCTCGAGCTTATTCACTCACCGAACCGTATTCTAATAATGTAGCTAAATACAACACGTTGCTCATTGGGCTCAGTTTTGCCAAAGAGCTGGGGGTCAAATATCTCGAAGCTTTTGGTGATTCTCAACTGATAGTCAACCAAATTCGAGGAGAGTAAGAAGTCAGGAATCAAGATCTGATATCGTACCACAAGTCAGCCATCGAGATTGCCAGTTCGTTCGAAGAATTCGTCATCAAATATATTCTGTGTCTCCTGAATGCATACGCAGATGCACTGGTAGCATTATCGGTATCTCTGGCACTGTCTCCTGACACAGAACAATGGGTCACTGTGAGAACTCACCAACTCTTCATACCAGACTGCATCTTGGACATCAAAGTGGCTCACTCGGCTAGAATTGAACGTGTGCCTCGAGATTGGTGATTTCCTATTATTGACTACGCCGTGCATGGTATTTTGCTAGAAGACATAAACGAAAGAGATTCTATTATAACACAATGACCCAAACGCTATATCATCAAGCGTATGATGGTCTCCCACTCCGATGTCCTTCAACCAGGAAAGCAGAAGAAGCTCTTAAGGAAGCGCATAACGGAATCTGTGGGGCACACCAACCTGTCCCCAAACTCTGTGATCATCTCAAAAGGATGGGTATTATTAGCTAACCATGGTTAAAAATGCGGTTAACTATGCCCGACAGTGCCACGCGTGTCAAATATACACAAATTACATGCACCAACCCCCGAAACACCTGCACCCTTCGGCTACTTCATGGCCATTCGAGACATGGGAAATGAACATTGTGGGTCCTCTTTTTCCACCATCAGCCAAAGATGACTGTTTCATTCTGTTAATCACTGATTACTTCTCGAAATGGGCTAAAGCAGTTCCACTCAAAGAACTGAAGACAAGCATAATCATCAAGTTCATTAAACATTTCATCATTTACCGATATGGCATTTAAGACGAATCGTGCATGACAACGACCCTCAATTTGTTAGCAATTCATTCATCAAATTTTACGGTAAGTTCAGGATTGAAAACATCTCGTCGACGGCATACAATCCCACGTTGAATGAATTGGCTGAAGCGTTCAACAAGATAATCATAAAGATTTTGTTAAATTCGTGAGGACACACAAGCGAGATTGGGATGACAAACTCAGCGAAGCTCTTTTGACCTATCACCCCACAGTCCGCATGCCTACCGGAGCGACTCCCTACTCTCTAGCATATGGATGCGAGGCTGTTCTTCCCTTGAAAATCTAAATTCCATCCCTTCGCATTGCTCACGCAATAGGGATGACAATGGAGGAACAACATCAGAAACGTCTCAAAGAACTTAAGATGTTAGACGAAAAGCATTTGGAAGCTTAGCAGCAAATTGAGTTTTACTAGGTCAGAATCTCTCAGGCTTTTGATAAAAGAGTCCGACAATGAAGCTTCAAGGAAGAAAACTTAGTTCTCTCCGTTCGGTGACCAATGATACTTAACTCCAAGTAGAAAGGAAAATTTCAATCCAAATGGGAAGGACCGTTTATGATAGAGATAGTCTACTTAAATGGTGCATATCGCTTAATCACCCAAGATGGTGACAAGCTCATGATGTCAATAAATAGGAAGTTTCTAAAAAAGTACTATCCCTAGTACATTCAGGATAACCTATTTAATGGGAAGTTCCTGGAGAATACTATGCAGGGTATTCTTAAGGATAACTCGAGATCAGCTGATTATTCAAGTTGAAGACCAGTCATCTAAATAATTCATCTTTAATCATATTTAAGAAATAATTAAGAACCTCCTACGGTGGCTAATCAATCATTTCCAAAATGATTAAAACCCTCCCACTGTGACATTCCGAGCACTCTTTCATTGAGATGAGATTTAATGACTTCATTCGGTCAATCTTCCCTCACAAAACCCCCATGATGTAATTGTGGAATGCTTGATGAGTCACGGTCCTCAACAACAAAGTCCCTAACTGATCAAATTAATTAATAGTGGGTCCAAAAATTTCTTTCGGCTGAGTCCATCCAGACTCCCACTGTGTTTGTGCACTTAACACTCCTAATGTTAAAATCCCTAATGCAGTACTCAAAAGTTTAAGCTACTGATCCTGGTAATTAGCAAACTTATTTAATGTTAAGTCCCTGTCACTTGACACTGAAAACCCCCCACTTAGTGATTCGTACAAATCAACATTCCTATTTGTATCTTCACTCCCATTGTCTCTTAGTCAAACCTTCCTATAGTTAGGACCAAAACCAAAATTCCCTCTCGATTCCTTCAATGAATGAGAGGTCTACTTACAAATCAGACTTCCCTTTTGATAAACGAAAGGCCTCTGCCCAAGTTAAACGATCAAACCTATAAAAGTTAGGGTCGTCTAGATAACCCACCTAGTCAAACAATCAAATGGCTATGACCACAATCGGAATTCCTTTTTGATGAATGAAAGACCTCCACTTTTTTTCCCTTTAGTCAAACCTATAAAAGTTAGGGCCAAAGTCAAAATTTTGTCTCGATAAATAAGAAATTTATTTCCAGATCAGGTAACCAATCCTATAAAAGTTAGGGTTATCTGAATCTTTTCAATTCTCGAAGTGGAGATCCCACTCTTAGTTTCACCTTCCAGATTCTCGAAGTAGAGATTCCACATTGAGTTTCTTTTGCAGCAGGAGATAGAATATAAAGTTCTTCCTCTTCAGCAATGGGTTCGTCTTTACACCAAAACAAGGCCTGGAGATAGAATATAAAATTCTTCCTCTTTAGTACCAGGTTCGTCTTTGCCCTAAGAGAAGACATAATCTTTCAACATCCAAAATCCATGTCTCACATGCATGGGGGACTTAATCTCAATCACTGAATAGAGATAAGTCTACGTTAACACGTGTTGCCGGTTTGTCTTTTCTCGTAAAAAGGACGAAGCTTATGTATTTAATATCATAGAACCAAGTCTAAGAGAGTTCATTCTCGCAGCACAACGTCACATGTGAAACGAATTTAGATAATTCACATGCAAACCCGATTAAAACGGTAATCGGTAAAAGCATATCAAATCCGTTGATAGCTGAGGGTTTGCCAAAAATCCTAAAGTCTGCGCCTAACACGTGTTGTCGGGTAGTCTATTCCCATGATAAATGACGAAGTCTACATATTTGATATCGTAGCACTAAGTCTAAGAGAGTTTATTCTTTTAGCGTAACGTTATATGTGAAACGGACTTAGATAATTCATATGCTAGGCCGATTCAAACGATGATCGGTAAAGTCATATGAAACCCGTTGATGGTTGAGGGTTTGCCAAAAATCCTATAAGTATTATGGTTAATTATTCCAAATAGAATGAGAGATCATAATAAAAATACAATGAGTAAAGAAATGCCTTTTATTAATCGAGTCTGTAGATTTAATAATTGCAATCATTCTACATGAAACTTATGACTAAGGACTTGTTGTTCTAATTTAGACAACTCCTCCGCATTGACCTTTAAGGATTTCTCGGTGGCAGATAATGTCTTAGCGGCCTCTTCTTCCATCTTAACTAGTTTCTGCTCCAAGAGTTCCAACTTCACGGATATCACAACCTGTGAATGCTCTAGATCGACCCTCGTCATTTCTAAGATTACCAAAGCATCCTCCTCTGCCTTGAGCTTCTCCTTAAGTCGCTCTATCTTGGCCTTGCTCGATGCAATAGAATATTTAAGTTGATGCAGAGTTGTTCATTTCTCAGCGAGGGCAGCTTCATTTGATCCACCCGACTTTGTTGTGTTTGAATTTCGAGTCTAGCAGAGGCTCGAGTATCGCACCATATTTGTAGATGAGATTTCATCTGAGTGGCTATGTATGATGGAGCACCGACAGCTTTGAATTATTATAACTTTTGAAATTCACGCTCTAGACGATCCAAATCATCAACTACAGCTTTTGCCAGGTCTGGAGATCCCGCACTCTGTATTGCATTTTTTTGATAGCCAGGGCTGGTCTGAACTAATGGAAGGAAAGCCTCCTGAGAAGGAGCTTATCGATCATCACACCCACAAAGAAAACGAAGGAACTGATTTCCATACAGAGCAGGGTTTGATTTGGGTCATTGTCCGACAGCAGCGTCTTGACAAGATTGTGAAGCTGAGACAGAGCCCTACGAGGAAGAAAAGAGATAAATGTTTTGAAATATGAAATATTTCTAAATCAAATAGCAACGTGGAACTTACCAATGCTTGCAGAGCTTTCTTTAGTTAAATGCCCCACACTTGGTTCCGTCTGCCCGAGCTCATGAACGGGTGAAAGTACTTCAGGTGTAAAAACAATTGATGCACCAACTTCTTTAGTTGGTCTCACATCTTGTTCAATAAAGCTTGCACTCACAGTTGCGGCAGTCACTACAGTCGTCGGTTCTGAAGGGATGACGAGTTGTGTCTCAGGAACCGATGACTGAGCCTCGATAATAGTCCCTGCTAACAGCAGGATATCGAGACCATCAGGTTCATCACAATTTCCGACGAGAGTAGTCATATCAGTCTCAATGACTGGTCCTAGGATTGGAACTCCCTTATAGTTAAGTGGAAACTGACAAATGAATGATTGCAACACAAGGATAAAACTCATACTTGCAGGTGAACAAGCTACAATAATTGGTTTGTTGGCCTCGCGATGGGCTTTTCCTGACAACATGTCGTCGAATAGCCTGTCATCAGAGTCTAAAGGGGCTTGCGTCGGGTCAAATGAGGGTACATCCAATTCTCTGAGGGCTGCATCATGGAGAGTTTCTTCTTAATCTAGACCCTCCATCAAAACACCTACAGAAAACCTAAGTGTTTAAAACAAAATGAGGAAAAGTTGACAATTAGTGGAGGTATAAATTCCAAATCGTTCAATTCCCATGACTGCCACTTGAAAGGTGTATTACCAGTGTTAGATGTACCTGGACTCACAACCCTTTCAGTTGTACTAGGTCCGACATCGCAACCTGCGCCAGCTTTAATATTTACACCCACTTCGGCATTCGTGGGTTCCTCATCCATGGTGTCATAAACATGTTGTGTGAAGCTAGAATCAGGAGGAGGATCAAACAGAATGTCACTTTCATCATGGCCTCCTGAGAAGTATAAAATTTTCTAAGTCTAAGATTTAACATTCAAGAGAATAGAAGACCGTGTAGAAATGAAGTATTACGTTCTCCACCGGTAGGCACTTCACTGGCTGGTCCCGTCTCTAAGGCGTTGCTTGTAAGCTAATTTCTTTCGCTTAGCAAGACGAACCTCTTCGGGATCTACGAGTTCCTCTTGTTTAGATTTAAAGCACATCTCCACTTCTGAAGCGACTTGAGCGGTAGTCCGGGAGCTCATCCGGCGTATAAGGTGGGGATCTTCTTCTTCTTTCTCCTCGTCAGAAGCCACACCTAGAAGTAAAACTAACATCTTGTTTGGATAAGTGAATAAAATTTGCATCCTTGGCTTCCTCAGAGCTGGCGAAGGCTTAGGCAATTTAGATTGGCGAGTTCGATCAGCTATCACTAACTCAAATAATTCTGAGAAGTAAGAACCCGACAGACCTGTTCTAAGCTCTTCTTCGTCGATGCTGGCTCCTGTGCCTTCACCACTGATGATATTTTCTTTTGAGACCTCTTCTATAGACGAAAAGATGTCTTCCCCCTGTTTTCCCTTACCGAAAGGACCAGCAGGCTCTTTTCCTCATCTCTTTTGATATTCAGCCTCGTAAACCATCCAGGTAGCAATCTGAGCTGCTTCCTCGGCCGCTAACTCCGTGATCGGCCTCACCAGGGCAGGTTCATTAGCCGCTAGTAGCCATCTGTAGCATAAGAATGTAAGTTCTAACCGGTGTTCAGCATCTGGAAGACTGAACCTATCACCGGTACAACCCGTTATGCTCCATAGCTATGCTCGAGCACCGTCTAGTAGCCCTCCACGGGTACTGAGCTATCGGTTTGGGTTCCTAATATAAACTTGATCATATCCTAACTCGCAGGTGAATCAGCAAGGCAAATGTAACGGTAGTTCCTCACCCTAAAAATCAAATAGCCTGGCCTAATGTTTATTAGCCAATCGGAGCAGCCAACGTCAAGGCAGGTTCGATTCATCCCTTGCCTTTCCACATCAACCAATGAATCACCATATTGACCTTAAAACCATAGGAAGCATGTGGAGAAAACCCAACACTTGTGATTCTGCAACTGTTTCTTTATTTCTGGGAATCCCCATCCCTTCCACCTATAATTTTCTAACAATTACAGTAGGGGAATAGATTGATCCGCAGTACTCAGCACAGACATCATGTCAAAGCAATGGAGGACAAACCATACCGTTAGATAAGTATAGGGGAGCTCCACTTTGGCAAGAGGAATCTGAGCCGATGACTTGCCTTCTCCCTGTGTGAAGGCATTGGCTATTCGACGAAGCCCACGATGAATGTCAGCAATCATCGTCTAAAGAATGGAAAGACTTTTTTGGTGGGTGAGCTAAACCATTGGATGAAGTACCTCTATGGGTAGAGCATGTGTAGACTGATACGACACCACTCATTTCTTTAACCAAATCACGAGGTAACCGGCTAACAGGGTCATCGGCTGAATTGTCTTCACCGCCTGTCATAAGAATGTTTAGAACATAGTTCCTACAGGGAAATCACTCTCAATACAGGCAATGGTGTAAGATTTGGTGCTAGATTTCTTGATCAGCTCATTAACCTCTGATGGAGTTAGCACAGCTAACTCACAGATTGCCTCGTCGGAGTTGCTATCCAAATGCTTGAATAAATAATCCGCAAATCGCTTTAAGCCTATTTGTGGTCACAGCTTCTTCGATAAAGTGTCAACACCTGCCAGAGTTATTTGATAGTGGCAAGTGAGATCCTACAAAGTGTTATAGTGACCAGGCGTGCAGAGTTTTAGCTGATACAACTCCCGATTTGAATGAAAATACTCCTAGTATAACATTCCTCATCAGTAAATTAGAAACTTTGTGCATCTCATGGAGAGCTAACCCTAGTTCTCCGTGCTTCGTCAAAAAAGTATTTGTGTCTGGGTCATAAAGCTCTAGCAATGTAAGGAAATGAGGGATGCTGATTGGAAACCCATACATGGTAGCGCGAATAGCTGCATATAGACCGCTGACTTTCAGCTCCTCACTCCATCGGTTGAGAACGTAGTTGGTGTTTGGTGCGAAAGTTGGTTTATTTGTAGAATCTATTATAATTGTTTACTAATTATAGATTCAAAAGGGTTAATATTTTTATAGGATTACTCTCTTACACAAATAAAAAAATTACAACTCTCTTCAAACACACGCATAGGACGTTTATCACCCGCTGCTTGTGTGAGATCTTTGCCTGTGTTTGGGACGCGTTAGTCCATGGACCATTGCGGATCAGATCTAGTTGACAGAATGAAAATTTAATGCTCTTGCTTCATAAAGAAAAAAATCGCAGAAGTGATAATCTCGACCAAGCGAGATTATAACTCTTCTCGAGATCAAAACAAAGTCTAATCTTAAGGAATGATGAAATGGCCTCAGATCTTTTGAATAGCTCTCTCTTTATGCTGGAGTTCGCCAAGATCTCCTAGCTCTCCTCTAAAATTTGTGGTTCACTCTCTAATTTGACAACACCTTACCTCCAATTTTTAGATCCCGTGAATAAGGGCCCTAGGCTTGTATTTAAAGGCTTTAGAAGCTTTGTTTTCAGATAAGATTTGACGAATTGGCCATATATTTAGTTAATAACGGCCTAACCACGTTTAGATATGATATCCAAGTAGTTGGGAGACTCTGGAATGAACAAATCCTGAGAAAATAGTTAAAAATATGTTTTGGAGGTTTTGGGTGCGAGTCAGTCCAACGTGACCTGCAGGTTTGCGCGTTACCTTAAGGTGACCTGGCGCTGTTCGGGTCACATTAGAGTGACCCGCATGGTATTTTGGAATTAACCCCCACGTCCAACCTCGAAATGAGGTAATTCAAGATGCGTTAGAAAGTTAACAAAGAGAGATACATTTTTTATCTTTTGATATTTTCCAGATTCAATGCGAATCACATTGAAAATAACACTTTTTTGTGTGGTTCACTTCAAGGTGACCCGCACAGGTGCGGGTCACCTTAGTGTGACCTGCACAGTAGTTTAGCTTTAACTCCCATGTTTGATCTCGGAATGAGGTGATTCAAGATGCGTTGAAAAGCTAACGAATAGAGTAAAAACATTTGTCTTTTGATTATTTCTAGATTCTATACGAGACACATTGAAAATAATACATTTTTGTGCAGGTCACTTCAAGGTGACCCGCACAAGTGCGGGTCACCTTAGTGTGACCTGCACAGTAGTTTGCGGTTAACACCCACATATAACCTCAGAATGAGGTGATTCAACATACGTTAGAAAGATGATGAAGAGTGCTACAATTTTTATCTTTTGAATTTTTTTGGATCCGAACTGTATTATAGAAAAAAAATATCACTTCTTCATGCCGGTCACCTCGAAGTAATCTGATTGTATTTGCTTCATCGTTTCACAGGTTTCAACGTTTCTGGGCGTTTTTTCGCTTCTTTTTTTATGGCATCGAATGATCCACTTTAACTCAGATAATTCTCTCTAACTCAAATAATAGTGTTCATTATCTTCTCTCCATTTCGAACTACATGTGGGAACCTATAGGCAATTTTTGACACCTACAGTTGGTCAGACGAGCCCACCAAAGCTTGTCTGAAGAATGAACCGAGCTATAACACCTGTGTCCCATCATATATATTTCTCACCCTAATCTCGCGAGACTATTTTTTAAAGTATTAACGACTATAAACAATTCACCTCGCAGCGGGTTATTTAGTCCCAACACACCGGGATGCAATCCGGTAACGCGATTTCTGTCACTTGAGCGTGGAATAGCCTGATGGGTGATGTATCTGTAATGGATGCGGTCATGTTCCTCCATCAAGTCCCACAATATCTCCCGTGTAAAGGCTTGACACCGCAACTCAGTCAGCAAGCGATGGCGAGGAATTAGAGGAAGATATAGGAGGCCCTCATCATCTTTATGTAGCCATTGCTCAGCTTCGAGAGATACAGCGGTCGGGTCTTCAACAAAGTAGCCAAATAGATAATTTGGTTTCCTCAAGGGATGAGTAGAGCTAGAATCTTTGACAATGGGTGCGTCAGTGATCAGCTGTAGTAGGGTACAGCGATCTCCCTTCCATACTAGCTGAGGAAGTTTTCCAGGCCCACTAAAAGCAAATTGAGGAACAGTCGGGATGAGCATAGGATTATCAGTAGAGGCATAAGCCTCACTATAGCAGTCGTCCACTACATGGGCGTAGAATGCCTTTGGATGGAATTTGACTGAAACAAGTAATGTGTATTTATTAAACGCAGTTACAAGAATGTCCCTTTTAAGGTTATACATGCATTGAACTCATCTCATGGATCCGTGAGGTAGAGTCACAACCATATAATTAGCAAGAAGATTTCAACTGTATTACATACATGGAGGGCAAGGTACATTATTGCACAAAAACGTGACAATATACCCCGTCCTGCGTAACGTGATACAGTATAAAATCGCCCCTTATTGCCTTAAGATGCGTCTTGACCAAGAAAAATGCATCTTTTAAACATCAACCCTCATAAAGGAGGATGTCAGCTCTTCCCAATTGCCTCACCAAGGAGAACAAAGCGAGGATATAGTATACAATATATATTAATATTGAATTCACAAACAAAAGGTGATGAAAGGCTACCTGTGTAAGAAAAAGGCTCTAGCTTAGGTGACTAAGTAGCTGAGTGACCCCTCGGGATGCGTGACCTCTTCGGCGACATAGCTAATCTACAAAGAAAATCAGTTTAGTTATGTCGAGAACTAAGAATCATGAATCCAATACAAAAAGGGAAATTGTAATATTTGACTGAAATTCTATAAAAATAGGATTTTTTCGTTAAACATCCAATTAAACCTACGTGATATATCTAATTCAAGTAAAAAGAAAGAGAAAGCAAATACATGGAGCCAAGGCGATAAGTTAAGGATGTAGTTTGATTTTCATTCACAACCAACCGTTCAACAAATCAAGCCAAACATCTCAGAATTCCGGTTCAAGATAGGCACATGGCCAAACAAGAAAGCTCAACATGCATACAAATCCAATTCTCGTGCATAACTAAAAGCCCAAGGATTGCAAGCCTAAGTTTGGCCAAATTCGTGCATATGAACAGAGCAAAAGTTTCGACCATATTAAGCATGAAAAAAATAAGGTAAAGGCCTAAAAACCAACACATGGGCATAGTCCTCACCCAAGTTGAAGGTTTCAATTGAGAGTTTAGGTATCATCCAAGAGCCTATATCAAAACATCAAATCATAAACAAAAGCCAAGATTTATATATCAGTTATCACCCAAAGGTCCTCGTACAAAATCGAGTAAAGAGGCGCGGTTCATCCACAACCAAGCAGAGGGGTTCAACACTTACACAATATCAATGTTGATTCATGTTCAAATGCTCAAAATAGAGGCTCTCAACCAAAATAGAGGTTCAAGATAGGCACATGGCCAAACAAGAAATCAATGTCGGGTAGAAAAGAGAGTGAGAAGAAGAAGAGATCGGAACTTTAAAACCCCCAGGACCGATTCAAAACTCTCTTAAAACAAACCCAAACCAGTCTCAACCAACCCTAGACTAAACAAACCCTCAGCCTCTCAGCTGGCTCGCATGCTTGCGAGCTACTAATTGCTGGCTCACACGCATGTGAATCACAAAATACTAGCTCGCACGTGTGGAGGGCCTCGAGCGTGTTTCTCATACATTTTTTCCTATTTTTGCACGTGTATTTTTGACGGCCTCGAGGTATTTTGCCCATTTTTGCATGCATTTTTGCCCATTTTGGCCTCGAGGGTGGCTCACACGTGTATTTTCAACATATTCGTGGTGCGTATTCACACTCCAATGAGTATACGAGTCTAAACTATATCTCCTTGAATCTCTAACAGGTATATGAAGTTAAACTAATTCCTAAAAACTCCCAGGAGTATATGAGTATAAATTGGTCCTCCTCACTCCAACGCCTTAAGAGCTTAAACTGTGTAGACTCCAATTAATATATGAGTATAAATTATAGTCATGCCGGTCAACATGTGACGATAAGATTCAATGCTATTCAACATAAGTCAATGCTGATAGACGTGTTCCGATGAAGGTCGACGCCGGTCAATGCGTTATGAGTAAGATCGACGTGAGTCAACGCTATTCGAGCCAGTCAACGCCATTTGACGCAAGTCTACACCATTCAACGCGAGTCTACGCCATTCAATGCATGATGATGAAAGTCAACGTCGGACAACACGAGACAAACATCGTTCAACATGAATCGACACCAGACAACGCGTCAATAATTTCACCAAAAATAAGGCTCGAGATTATTTTCAATTCTGAATTAACCCTGGGGAGTTCAATCGTGATTCAGATACAAATTCCTGACGAAGATGATCAGCTCAGTGTCGATCTAACGACATGAGCTAATTTAGATATCAACACGCCAGTTTTAGTTCAAGAGTTTGATAATGGTCAGACGATAAACGCAGCACTAGAAGAGTTTCAGCTATTCGACAAAATACTTAATAGACTGGAAGCTGAAGAAGTCAATGAATTGGAGGCTAAGCGTATCATATCCAAAGTATTCCGGGCTCCTTTATAAAAGAATGAGACTGAAACACTTTGGAGAGGGTATCTATAGGCGTCAAAAATTACATATAGGTGCCGAACACAACTTGAGACAACAAGCTGACAAGCGACAAACCATCAGACAACATTGGGATGAGCCGTCAAAACAACAAAGTAGTGAATCATTAATGACATCGCAATCAGCCACCTCCAAGCGGCCTGCACCCTCATCAGCCACCTCCAAGCGGCCCGCATGCTCATCAGCTAGCTCCAAGTGGCTCGTGCACTCATCAGCCAGCTCCAAGTGACCCGTGCGCTCATCAGCCAGCTCCAAGTGGCTAGTGCGCTCATCGGCCAGCTCCAAGTGGTCTGCACACTCATCGGCCACCTCCAAGTTAATAAAACGTATCAATCGAACCGATGAAGCATACGAGTCAATGTAATGACTAAATGCGCGTAACAATGAAATAAGTCAAAACCTAGAAGACCAGAATAGCCCCTGGTGGTCGAGTCACACTGAAAGGACTCGGCCAAAGCCAGTGGCTCAACCAAGGCTGAGCATGGCCGAGCCACCATTTGATGATGGGATTTCACGGGATTCTTCGATTCCTGAGCCTCCCAACTGTATTGAGACTATACCTAAATATTGTTGAGCAGTTATTAACTATGGATAATGTCAAATCATTAGTTCTTACCCGAAAATACTATAACCGAAGCCTATAAATACAAGCCTAGGGCCCCTATTCATAGGGATCTAAAATCTGAAGGTGAAGTGCTGTCAAATTGAATAGTAGAGCAAGAATTTCAAAGAAGGTATAACAGATCTTGGCGAACTTCAGCAAAAGAGGAAGCTATTCAAAGGGTCTGAGGCCCGTTTTCCTTTCCTCCGGATCAAGCTTGGTTTTGATCTCAAGAAGAATCATAATCTCGCTTAGTTGAGATTATCACTGCTGCGATTGTTTCCTTTGTGAAGCAAGAGCATTAAATAACTTTTCTATCAATCGTATCTGACCCACAGTAGTCCACGGACTAACGCACCCCCGGTACAGGTAAAGATCCCACGCGAAGCAGTGGGTGATAAATGTCTGTTGCGTGTATTTTAAGGAGATTGTATTTGTTTACTTTTTCATTGTGCAAGAAGATCTTATAAAAAGATTGACTTTTCTATTTTTTGAATTTGTAATTGATAAACAATTATAACAAATTCAATGACAATGAAGAAATAAATTTTCGACACAAACAAGGGCCCCTCAATTTGGCCTTAAAATCAATGTGACGCAATTCTTGAGTCTTTTGGAACTTTACTGCCTCGAGACCGACACATTCTTCACCCCGAATGATGAGCTGGGCTTCACGCTTCACGAAATGCACGAAGTGTCAGGACTATCGATGGGAGAGTTTCCTTATGAGGAGTATGTTCTTGGTCAACGGGAGATCGAATACCTATCAGACAAATTTCCCCAAGTGATTGAGACTTTCTGGGAGTTACTCTGCCGCTACCGAATATGCCTCCATACCATCGGGGCGGCGGATCACATATGCAAGAAGAAGAGGACTCAGGGTATCAGCCACAAGAATTGGGCTAATTACCTATTCCAGAATACTGATGACAAGAGGAAGACCATTTTGCCACTGGATGTTTGTGACCAAGTATCGGTTGAGAAGAGGATTTTTGAGGGTAAATTACTATTGGATACCCTTGAGACTGGTGAAGAGGGAGTCAATGCGGGGACAACGTTCTAGTCCTTCCACAACCAAGCTAAAGTCTCGATATCTAACAAGGCCCTGCTTGCTGGGTACTTGATGCTATGGTTGAAACACTGTGTGGTACCCACACATTCGTTTGAGGCCATCCCGATAGAGGTGGTGTACCCCGTAGTCCGCTTAGCCAACGAACACTCATATGCCCTACTCCTGGCCATGGTGGCATGCATTCAAAGTGGGCTTCGCACATTAATGACACAATTTTGTAGAGTGTCGTTCATCGAGGAGAAAGAGGGCGAAGAGGTGGCTAAAACTCCCAACCCCCGCGTTAGCCTACCAGATGGGTTGGTTCATGCTGCACTGTGAAAGCTTGATGAGATGATAATCTAATTTTTATTATAATTTTATACCATTGTTATCTATTTTTAATGAATACATATATATTTTATAATTGTTTTTATCTTTAATTACAGGTTAATCAAAAATAAAATAAAACCCAAGATCTCGTCTCTCAACAAAAGCCCATGGATTAATTGAAGAACTCAAGAAAAAGCTTAAAAGCTCAGGCCCAAAGCCAATGAAAGAAGAAACTTAAGCCAACAATTGGAGAGGCCTACGCATCGATGCCACTGCTGCCATATCGATGCCGACGAGAGTGTGTTACAAATCTAAGGCTAAAATTTAAGGGTTTTGGATAATAATTCAATCCAAGGGTTCATATTCATGGATGCTTACTATAGATTAGGGTAGAGAGTAAGGGGTTAAGAGTGTGAAAAAACTCCATTTAGAGAGGAGGGTTACTCTTAATTAAGAAGACCTTCCAATTCTATAACTTTTGTTACAATCAATAAAAGAATTTTTTCACCACTTCAAAATTTCTTCTCTTTGTTTGATGATGATGATGGAGATGAAGATTAATTTGAAGGTTTGCTTTTATTTTATTGTTAATTTTTTCTTTTATTTCTTATTTCTTTTTAGTAACTTTATTTTTATTCCTTATTAGTTTAGATTTACATTCATGTCTAGTAGAGTAGATTTATTTCTTTGTCTTTATCTTATTTTGTATTTTTAATTTATAGAGTAGATTTATTTTCTTACATAATGTAGATTTTTTATAATTTAGTTAGATTTATTTCTTGTTCATAGTGTAAAGTTTCTTGTTCTTATTTCTTTTCTTTGTAATTAGTTCTTATTCTTTTTATTTCATTCTTTGTTTTATTTCTTAAGATGTGGAAGTAATTCTTATAAGAATTTTAGAATTATATAAATTTAGCTTTATTTCCTTTATATTGTATGGATTATTCTCTTATGTTTAAAATGATCATGTATAGGATAATCAACAGGAGAACTAATTGGTAGAAGAAGAATTTGATAATTTATACTTATCTTAAATGGTTTGATAGGTTATGCCTATAAATTCTAGAATTAATATATTGTTGTTGTTATTATCATGAATATTAATTTTACTTAGATGATAATTTGATAGTTTATATTTTCCTTAAATAGTTTGATAGTCTATGATTAATAAATCTAAAGTAAAATGTGATAAAAAGAGAATAATTCATATTTTATAATTAAGATTAGTTAGTGGATTCAATTCTAGATTTCTCATATTTTTAATTAAATCATCCATCTTTTCTTTCTTGATTTTTCCTTAGTTCTTTATTTTCTCTTATTTCTTTCTTAATTTTTATTTCCTTTATTTTTCTTTTCTTATGATTTCATTTATTCTTTTATCGCACCCACTCTTCAATTCTATCATCTAAAATCTCATTTATTGACTTTTGCACATATTCACAACACTCCTCATATCTCTCTACAATCGTAATTTTTATTACTCCTAATTGTCACGAATACAACATAAGAACTAAATCTAATATTCTCCTAAAAACACCTTCCTCATAGGATCGATAACTTTTTATACTATAACTTAATTAGTTATGCACTTACAACTTTTGGCACATATTTATGTCTTATCATGAGCGCACCGGCAGCACATCGGGAGGGGCAGCTGATTCCCTTCATTCAATGCCTGGAGAAGTCATCGTGGAAGTACAAGAACATTGTGGAGATGAGGAAAGCTCTATCTTTCTTCAACAACTACAACTTCTACCAGTGCTTCCCCTATTTCTCTGATGGGGGTACGATGAATCTTTCAAGGACGTGCCAATGGGAGATAACTACAATGTCTTATCCTTAGGCACCTTCCGTTAGCTCGTCAACATTCGGTCGGGCTACCATATTTTCAGAACAGGCTCAATCTATCACGTGGGGCCCTATTTACCCTGCCGAATCGCCCGCTAGTTCGGGTACGATCTGTTGTACGTAGAGAACCCAAACCCTCAGTTGAGCTATGAAGGGGGGTTGATTGATGCCGTGCAGGGCTGGTACTGGAATCATGGAGGATATACCAGTGCTCATTTTGTGTTGCCACTTAAGGACTGCCAACTCCGTCATACATTAACGTATTGTAAATGGTATTAGAGTGTGAGTACGAAGCCAAAAGGCTTCAAGCCTTATGAATCATGCCTGACGATGCTGAGGCATTGATCAGATGAAATCTCTCGTGCACTGAGTCGGAGAGAATACCAACAGTTTGAGGAGTTCGAAGAGGCTCCTCTTGAAGAAATTAGAAGTTTCTAGGGGATATATGATTTCCCGGGAGTGGAGTTTCAAACTCAGTACGCTCCCACCTAACTCGATGCCACTGGAGAAGAAGAAGTGGCCAAGGAATTAGCCTGAGTAGGTATGCTCTTTAAGCAAGTTAGGGGTGTAATTGTTGAGCAAATGCAGATGCCTGCTTATGCTCCCAATCTCCTAGTTCTATCAAAACATTAGCGGGAAATAGAGGCTGGCCCTTCCGAGGAGGAGTGGATGAAGAAAGCCCTCCATGATGAGGTGGCGACAATCAGTAAAATAGGAGAGGGCCACATCGCAACCACCCTCAAACCAAGTTCAGAGGTGGCTCCGTTTATCGTCCCACCCCTTTCAGCTACAGAGGCCATCTTGTTAGCTCCCGTTGTTGTAATGGAATCAGATCCATCAGCTTTAGAGGCAATGACATTGACGCTTGTTGCTGGTCAACAAGTTTTGACTGAGCCTACCACTGAAGTCGCTCAACTAATCGTTTCGGAGGGTAATCCTTTTTTCACTTTTTTATTATTAACCTAAACATGATTGTCTCACATTTGCTCAATCTTATTGAAGGAACGATGGAGGCAGCTATAACTGTCTTCTCTAGAGAGGAGGAGGAAGAAGGAGAGCTAGTTGATTACTTCGGTGGTAGCGATGACACTGTAGATGACGTATTTAGAGATTATGACGAAGAAGGTGAATCCACTTCACGTCATTCTCTCGAAGTTGAGCACACTATTTGGGACTTGGATGTCTCGAGTCCTCCTCGTGAGCAGGTTTTAGAGACAACCATTGCTGCTCTAGGTATTACGAATTGTACACTTTTAGCTCTATGAGGATTGTCTTGGCAAATATGCTAAAACTTCTTTTGTTATTTCTTATCGTAGTCGACACAATCCCCGAAGCTGCTAGAGAATGGACTAACCTATTGGGATCCATACGTGCGGGAGCATCTACTTCACCTCGACCACATGTTTCTCAGCAAGTGAGATTGTTAGTTGAGGCTTCAGTTCAGGTAGGAGGGTAGGTAATTCAGGAGAAGGAAGCACCGATCTCATCGACGGCCATCGTTGATGTCGTAACTTCGGCTCCCCTTTTGACAACTCCCAAACCGATCATCAAAGCTCCTGCCTCTACCTATGCTAGGATGTCAATGATAATGGTGGGACCTTCTATTTCGGTAGTGTCCACCCTAACTTTTCCATTGTAGCCACTAGCGTTCCGCTCCGAGCTCCTATAACAACGTTGGATGAATATGAAGCTCTCCTTGCTTCGGCAGCTCGCATGTGAAAAAGAACCATGGATCAGACTATTAAGAGCTTCCGGTCTTTCCTCTATGATAGCATCAAGATGGCATTGGATGAAGGCTTCCCATTTAATGAATGTAAACCAATCTTGTGAATGTATTTGGATAATATGAGCAAGCTGGTTAGTGCTAATGCAGCTTCTCCATACCAAACACGCTTATGGCTGGTGGAGAAAGATGTTCAAGAGTTGCATGCCCTCCGATCCGCCAGGTCCAACATTGTCGGCTTAGCCTTCAAAAAGGTTCAAACTGCTTTAAAAGAGTGAGAATGACTTTTGGAAGAGGCTATGGCTGAGGAAACTCAGCTAAAAGGAGAGGTGGAGTAGGCTACGACACAGGGCGAGAAGATTGAATAAGAGTGCCGGAAAGCCAACTTCATCTTAGCTGACTTAGTGCATAGCATAAATAAAGCTAAGAAAGTCATAGTGGAGGCATAGACACTCCTGGCAGCTAAAGAGCAGGCCCGTGAGCACGTGCTAGTGGAGTTGGCGGAGCTCGTGAATCAGCAGCAACATGTCATTGGTGAGCTTGTGAATCAGCAGCAACATGTCATTGGTGAGCTCGAAGAGAAAGATAGAGCTTTGAAAGTGGTAGGGGCCAAGCTTGATGGCACTGTCTCGCTTTCCGACAAGAATATCCACCGAGAAATCATTAGTGAGGTCGAGAATTAGCATGCCAACGCCATACAAGATATCGAAGCCTGGCTGAGGGGTTTTTGATTTTATTTTGGGATACATTTTGTAATAAAAACTTATCATTATGAATAAACTTAGCTTTTATCCAATTCTTGCTTTCAATATCTTGTTTATTTTTGCTTTATTTACTCTGTTGACTAACAATTAGTATTTTTGAAAAACCCCTAACTATTAACGGATTTGATTTTACCTTTACCAATTACCATTTGAATTAGGCTGGCCATACCATTTCCTCAGTATGATGAGTTATCGAGAAATTTCTTTTAGACTTAACGTTAAAATTTCTTCTGTACCCTTAGCCATCCAAGGCGTTAGGTTAAGCAATGGATCAAGATTGTAACAACTTATTCGCAATCAGGTTAGGCTGTGTCGTTTGGTGTGACGACTTAGACTAAGATTTTGAGAGCAAGACTCATCGCATGATAAGCTCGCCACTCGAGAGATTTGAATAAGGACTCATGCTTGGTAGGTCGCTATTCAAGTTGATAAGGCACATCGATTGGTAGGCCACTATCAATGAATAACGTTATTTGTAAGAATGACGGTATGGACATAATTAAGTAGTTCGGTTGATAATCACATTTTATTACAATTTTATACCCTCATTATCTATTTTATATGAATAAATGTCATTAATAATTGTTTTTATCTTAAATTGCAGGTTAGTGAAGAATAAAGCCCAAGATCTCTTATCTCAACAAAAACCCATGAATTAAATGAAGAACACAAGCAAGAGTTAAAAAGCCCAAGCCCAAAATCAAGCCGAGTAGCCTGTAGAAGCCGGAAAAAATAAAAAAATTAAATATGAAAAAAAATATATTCAAGATAGTTGGCCGCAAAGAAACGACGATATCTCCCAATCCGGGAAGCAGAATTTAACATATAATATATGAAAATCGCCTATCTCGACGAGATGAAGCCAACCGTGAAGTCAGAATTCTTATTAGAGCATCGATGCGGGCATCAATGCCTGTATCGATGTGAAGTCATCCAGATTTCATCTACGGCCGACATTGCATTCTTGGGGCTCAAGTTTGATCCAAGGGCTCTCATTCACCGATGTTTACTATAAATAGGGGTTGAGAGTGAGGGTTTAGAGGTGTGAAAATTTTTATAACTCCTTTTGGAGAGGAGGGCTACTCTTAATTGAGAAGGTCTTCCAAATTTGTAACTTTTTGTTACAATTAATAATAATAATTTTTGCACCACTTTAAATATTTTTTTCTCTTTGTTGGATGATGAAGATGAAGATGAAGAATTATTTAGAGGTTTGCATTTCTTTTCTTTTTCTCTTTTATTTGTTTTTATTGCTTATTAGTTTAGATTTATTTCTATGCTTATAATTAGAATTTATTTTCTTGTTAAATAGCCAAGAGGCTAGAACCCTCTTACCTTAGATTTATTTCATGCTTATAGATTAGATTTATTTCATGCTTATAGAGTAGATTTATTTTCTTGCATTGAATTCTTGTAATTTATTTTGTAGGTTAGATTTTGTAATTTATTTTGTAGTTAGATTTTAATTTCTTGCACTATTCACCTTGAGGCTAGAACCCTCTTGGGTTTAGTTTTTCTTTTTGTTTATTTTTATTTTATTTGATTCGCTTTTAGGCTAGAACCCTCTAGGGACTCACCCTTTTCTAAGAGGTGGGTTCAATTTTAGATTACCCATATCTATAATTGAATCGACCATCTTTAATTTCTTACATTTTCTTTTATTCTTGAATTTTATTTTTGATTTTTTTCTCAATTTTATTCATTCTTCTTTCTTGCCTTATTGATCACATTTATTCTCAAACACATTGATCTATACACTATCACTCTCATTATCTCTCCACAATCACATTCACTCATCACTCCTATTTGTCACGCATATAACATAAGATCCGATTTTATATTTTCTCCTACAAAAACACCTTCCTCTTGGGATCGATATCTTTATACAATAACTTGACATGGTTGTGCACTTGCAACCTTTTCGGTATATGTTTATACCGCATCAAGTTTTTAGCACCGTTGCCGGGGAAGGTGCTTAAGTAGGTTTTAATTATTTTGGTTCTTTAACTTGTGTGTTTATTGTGAAGGAAACGCTTGGAGCTTGAAGATCGCGGATTGGAGAATTGGGATTTGAAAATTTGCTTTCGGGTAAGTCCTCTTTCTAGTTTTTAGTTTCACCCTTTAGCTACTTCTTCACATTTAGAGACAATTAGGACTTAAAAAAAAGATTTTATTTTTGTTGACCATAATAAAATTCACCCTCCACTTTGACATTTACTAATTGTTCGTGGTGAAAGTTGTTTTCATTGAAGTCATTGTTCCTTAAGCAACAGTTTTTCGGTTACAAAAGATCCGGCCTTTTTATAAGATCCGGTTACAACAAAATCAAAGAAAAAAATAAAAATTACAACTTTCCCTTTCTCGAACAAATCGCAAGATCCTGTTTTGCGGTCTCTTGCTTGTGTGGGTTCTTCGCCTGCGCCAGGGTTAATCCGTGGACCACCGCGCGATCTTGATCCGGTCGGATCTACACGGTATGACGGGTGTTATTTCATGAAGGAAATAACAGCCGGGGGTACTATTTAACTAAGGAAATAATAGCCTTTAGTAATCGAAATCGATCAAGTAAAATCGATACTCTTCTCAGGATCAAAAGTCAAGTTTTGATCCGGAGGATAACCGTGTGGATCTCAGATCTGATCTCTCTTTCGAACTCCTGCCTTGTTTGACGTGGATGATCGCCAAGAACCAGATCCGAAAATGTCTAAGTCTTCAAAGCTCCAAAGTCGAGCTCTCAATCCAGCAGAGTTTCGCCTTAAAAAGTTCCCACCCCTCAACAATGAGCCTGCCCCCTCTATTTATAGGCTTTTCAGGTAGGATCTGGGCTCAAATCTGAGCCCAAATCCGTGACTCGGCCAGGTGGCTCGGCCGACCACCTTGGTGGATCGGCCACCGAGCCACCAAGAGGTGGCTCGGTGAGCCACCAAGGCCTAGGTGGCTCGGCCACCGAGCCACCTAGGTGGCTCGGCCACCGAGCCACCTGAGCGGCTTGGTCTTGGCCGAGCTCTTCCTGGGGTGTGTCGTTTCGTCTGTTTCGCGGTTTATCCGAGCTTCGTTTTTGATCCGATTTGGTAGTCCGGATCCTGATTTGGCAGTAAATCCGCCTTGGAGTTCGAGTCTGTTCCCGATCATTGTTTGATGCGGTGGACTCTACGGTTGGATGACTCGTTGATTCATCGACCTGTTAGCTTGATTCCGCACGCGAGTGGATGTATTCCGTTGTTTACGTGTGGTTCGTTATTCTCGTCGCCTCGTTAATCCGTTTCGTGGCGTGTCACTTGGCTTCGGTGTCGTGGTCTAACGATCGTGTTTAGATACGTCACCCGATGGTTCGTTGGTTTGTCGAATCACCATGCCGAGCTGTGTTAAGGGACCTATAAGCAGTTTTATACATCTACAGATACCCCCTCCAAAGTATTTCAGTCTCATTCTTTTATAGAAGAGTCTGGAATACTTTGGATATGATTGTCCTAACCTTCAGTCGGTGTAACGGGACTTTGGAATGGTTTCTACTCTTGATTCCTTCAATCCTCCAGGCTATTCGGTGCTTTGTCGAATGTCTGCAAGGGTTCTGGTGCTGCATTTATTGTCTGACCGTTGTCAGAATTTTGAATTTGAAGTCAATTCCTGATTTTCTGATCTTTAGCTCGTGTTTACTGTTTCAACATAGAACCGACCATCGATTGTTGGCGTTGAGTCTTCATCTGTAACGCGTTGTCCGGCGTTTGACATAGTTTATACTCGTACGTCTGCTGGAGTCTTGTTGAGTTATCCTTAAGAATATTTTTAGAAAAAAACTCTCCAGAAACTTCTCAACAAAAATAGGGAATAGTTTATACTCGTATACCTTATTGGAGTATTAAGAATTAGTTGAACCGGCCTGATAATGACCCCAAAAGGCAGTAATTAGGTTCAAAAAATCCTCCGACCCTTCTGAATATATGGGAGAGGAATGAATAAATATGGGACTGAACCGTCGGTCGATTTGAAGTCGTTTCGACACTCGGCTCAGCTCCAATTTGAATTTTGTTTCAAATCTGGTTCAAACTTGTTCAGAACTGGTTCAACCTGGTTCAAGACTGGTTTAGCCTGGTTCAGACTAATTCATCATGGTTTGGTCTGGTTCAGCCTGGCCTGGTCTGGTTCAACTTGGTCTGATCCTGTTGAGCCGGCTGTGAGACCAACTACATCAGTTTATACATCAACAGTGGTTACACCTCCACTACCCCCAGTGACTCAAGGGGAAGAAGGTATAAATTAAACAACTGAGAAATGTTATTTATTTTTCTCATCAAAGCTTTTGACGGATTTCTCCTTTTTGTGTAGGGCTTTCTTCTCGGCTTCATGTCCTTGTGAAGGAGTTATTATCAGACAACGATCCTGAGAAGATCGTCATCTATATAGAAGTACGCTCCTTCTTCTCCTTCGTGAATGCTATGATTGGCAAACTCTTCAACGGTGGACTTTTCCTTCGCCAATTTAAGCATTTCCTTGATTCTAGAATAAATTCAATAAGGGATGCAGGATATCCGGATCTGGCGAAGGCTATAGTTGATGACCTTGATTGCCTGGAGCACGAGCTTCAGATGTTACGTGAGCTCTAGGATGCAGGTGCCTCTTCCTTCATTGCTACCAATTTGGATGCTCGCTTACAGACATGGCGCGATACTCGAGTTTTTGCTGAGTTCGAGATTCAGGTGCAGTGGGATCTGGTAGACTGAGTTGAAGCTAACCTTGCTGTTAGGTTATCTTCACTTGACGATCTTGACTTATCTATTTCCTCTTGCGAGACCAAGATAGAATAGTTCCGAAGAGGACTTCATGAAGAGGAGGAGACTTTGAATATCCTTCAGATGACGAAGGTACAAGATCAGCAAGCCCACACTGCCTTATCTGAGGAGTTGAAATCCTTGAAGCAGAAGCTGGTCGAGATGGAGGAGATTGATGCGAAGACTTTAGCCACTACTGAAGAGTCCCTCAGAGCTGAATTGCAGGATGAGCTTAGGCAAGCTTATGATGAGAAGCTGTCTAAGTTTAGTCAGCAGATTTTTAGCCATAAGCTTGATGTATGATTTCATTTCCTGAATATTTTGACTTTTGAACCTCTTAGTGGAAATGGTTTTATCTTTATCTTTATCATGATTCCTCATTCTGTTTGGAATGATTAACCATAATACTCATAGGATTTTTGGCAAACCCTTAGCCATCAACGGGTTTGATAAGCCTTTACAAACTACCGTTTGAGTCGGGCTAGCATGCAGATTGTCTAAATCCGTTCCGCATGTAACGTTGTGCTAAGAGAGTGAATTCTCTGAGACTTTGTGCTATGATGTCGAATACATAGACTTCGCCATTGTTACGGGAATAGGCTACCCGGCGACACGTGTTAGGTGTTGACTTTAGGATTTTTGGCTAACCCCCAGCCTTCAACGGGTTTGATAAGCCTTTACCGACTACCGTTTGAATCGGGCTAGCATGCGGAGAGTGAATTCTCTGAGACTTTGTGCTATGATGTCGAATACATAGACTTCGCCATTGTTACGGGAATAGGCTACCCGACAAAGTGTATTAGACGCTGACTTATCCCTACTCAGGCTTCGGGATAGAATACCCCAGAATCGAACTCTAGTGTCTTTTTCTACGGAGAAAGACTAAACCGACGACGCGTGTTAGGCGTCGGCATATCCTTTCTTAGGATGGTGTGGGAAAGGAAGAATTTTATATTCTATTTCCCGGTCTTCTTTTAGGGTGAAGGCGAACCCGAATACAAGGAAGGAAGAATTTTATATTCTATTCCTTGATTCTGGAAAGGAAGAATTTTATATTCTATTTCCAATGCAAAAGAAACTAGAAGTGGGATCTCCACTCCGAGAATCTGGAAAATCTAGATAAACTTACCTTTTATAGGATTGGTTATCTAATCTGAAGATGAATCTTTTGTTTATCGAAGTGAAATTTCAACTTTGGTTATAACCATGAAAAGGTTTAACCAAAGAGAAAGAAGGGAGTTCTTTCGTTTATCGAAAGGGGACTCTGAACTGAAAGTGGACCTCTTGTTCATGGAAAGAGTTAAGAGGGCCAGAAAGACACTTTTGGTGGACTCACTGTCAATTGAAATTGATCAGTGAGGGATTTTGGTGGTGAAAATGATTTTGGGTTATCCTCTGGAATATTAAGCGTAATATTCTTCAAGGAACTTCCTGGTAAATGGGTTATCCTGAATGTACTAGGGATAGTACTTTTTCAGGAACTTCCCATTTATTGGCATTAATTGCCTAGCGCCCTCTTGAGTAATCAGGCGATACTCGCCGTTTGAGTAGACTGTGTCTATCACAAACGGTCCTTCCCATTTGGGTTCAAATTTACCTTTCTTCTTGGAGTTGAGGATTATCAGTCGGCGAGCAGCGAGGACCAGATCTCCTTCCTTGAAGCTTCTCTGTTAGACTCTTTTGTTAAAAGCCCTAGATATTCTGGCTTGATAAAACTCAATGTGTTGTTGAGCTTCCAAGCGCTTTTCATCCAACATTTCGAGTTCTTCGAGACGTTTCTGATGTTGTTCTTCTGTCGTCATCTCGGTTGCGAGAGCGATCCAAAGGGATGGGATTTAGATTTCCAACGGTAGCACAACTTCACATCCGTATACCAAGGAATATGGGGTACCTCCTGTAGGTGTGCGTATAGTGGTGCGATACGCCCAGAGTGCTTCACCGAGTTTATCGTCTCAGTCTCGTTTATTGGTCTTCACGAGCTTTGACAGGATCTTAATGATCGTCTTGTTAAACGCCTCAGCTAATCCATTCACAGCGGGATAATAAGCTGTTGACGAAATATCTTGAATTTTGAACTTGTCACAAAACCTGACGAAAGCATTGCTTATGAACTGTGGACCGTTGTCATGAATGATCCGTCTTGGCACGCCGTGTCGGTATATGACATGATGTTTGATGAAATTGATGATGTTGTTCGTCTTCACTTCTCTAAGCGAAATCGCTTCAGCTCACTTTGAAAAGTAATCAGTGATTGCGAGAATGAATCGATCACCTTTGACTGAAGGGGGAATAACAGGACCGACAATGTCTATACCCCATGTCTCAAATGGCCAAGATGTGGTTGACGTGCGTAAACGCTCTGGCGGTTGGTGCATATAATTTGCATGTATTTGACAAGCATGACACTCTCGGGCGTATTCGATTGCGTCACGAACCATTGTTAGCCAAAAATATCCCATTCTCCTTATGCGATCATACAGTTTGGGACCGGGCTGATGCGCACCACATTCTCCTTCGTGTGCTTCCTTAAGAACTTCTTCTGCTTCTTTGTTCAAAAGGCATCGGAGTAACAAACCATCGTACCCTATACGGTATAATGTATGGGTCTCGGTATTATAGAAGAATATTGGTGCTCTTCGACGGATTGATTCCCTTTCTTTTACATCCTCTGGCAAAATACCATATTGGACATAGTCAATGATAGGAAAACGCCAATCTCGGGACTCAGACCCAATTTGAGTTGAATTCACCTCCTTGGCGCTTATGTTTCCGTCATCTTCCTCTTCAATATCCATATCGTAGATGGGTATGCAGAGTTGATGCGTCCTTACTGTGACTAATAGTTCAGTTTCGGGAGGCTGCGCAAGTGATATCGCTAGTGCTGCCAGTGCATCCGCATAAGCGTTCTGGAGGCGAGGGATGTATTCGATAAAGAATTCTTTAAAAGAATCTGTCATTTTGATGGCCTCCTGGTGGTACGAGATCAGGTCTTGGTTCCTGACTTCATACTCTCCACGGACTTGGTTGACTATCAATTGAGAATCCCCAAAAGCTTCGAGATATTTGACCCCCAGCTCCTTGGCGAAACTGAGTCCAATGAGAAGCACATTGTACTCGGCTACGTTATTGGAACATGGACTAGTCAGTGAATAAGCCCGAGGCATCACATGCATCCCCGGGGAAACTAAGACAACTCCAACTCTGGAGGAGACTTTAGGACATCCGGGGGTTATTGCCCTATTAACTGCTCTCGAAGCACCATCGAAGTATAATTGCCATACTTATTGGTACGATGTAGTGTTAACCTCGTGGGTTTCATCCTGCAAGTCATCATATACTTCTGCCGTATCCGTTGTCGGGTTTGCCGCCAAAAGATCATAAATTGCTTGTCCTTTGATCGATTTCTGCTATTTGAAGTGTAAATCATATTGGGACAAGAGAAGGGCCCACTTCGCTAATCGCCAATTCATAGAGGTCGGTTGTGTCATAAATACCCGTACTGGATTAACGTTAGAAATGACGTAAATCGTCTTTCCAACTAAATAATGCTGCATATTTTGCATTGCGAATACCAATGTGAGGTATTCTTTCTCAATCATCGGATATCGATACTCGGCGCCTATCAAGGTCCGACTTAGGTAATAGACTGCATATTCGTGACCATTATCATCGTCTTGTGCTAGTAAAGCACTTATCGAGTGGTTCATCGCCTTGAGATAAATCAAGAACGGTCTACCTGATTTTGGTGCGACGAGAACAGGAGGATTCGTCAGATATGTTTTGATATCTTCAAATGCTTTTTGGCAGGCGTCATCCCAAATAAATGACACCCCTTTCATTTTTAGTTTAGAGAATGGTTGGCACTTCCCAGAAAGATTTGAGATGAACCTCCGGATGTAAGCTAACCGCCCTTGCAATCCTTTGAGTTCTCTTAGATTTCTAGGGGGTTGCAGTTCATGTATCGCCTTCACCTTATCAGGATCGATATGTATACCTTTAGTGGTGACGACGAATCCAAGGAATTTTTCGCTGGACATTCCAATGAAGGATTTAGTGGGGTTCATCTTTAATTGATGACTCCGCATGAGATCAAACATCGTCTTCAAGTCCGTGATGTGATCTTCTTTGTTACGGCTTTTTACAACCAAATCATCAACGTATTATTAGACTATTTTCTTGAGATGTTCTTGGAAAATCTTAGTTATTGCTCGTTGGTACGTGGCGCCTGCATTCTTTAGACCGAAAGGCATCATCGTGTAGCAAAAGACACCGAGGGGCGTTCTGAATGTTGTATGTTTCTCATCATCTGGGTGCATCTTGATTTGGTTATATCCTGAAAAACCATCCATAAAAGACAATCTCTCAAATCCGCACGTATTGTCGATAATGACATCTGTGATTGGGAGAGGAAAGTAGTCTTTTGGACATGCCGTATTCAGGTCCCTGAAGTTGATGCAAATCCTGATTTTACCGTTCTTCTTTATGACTAGAACAATATTGGTTAGCCAGTCTGGATGTTGCTCCTCTCGGATAAATCCTGATTCGATCAATTTCTTAACCTCTGCCTGAATGGCTTCCATAATCTGCGGACAAAACCATCTTTGCTGTTGTTTGACAGGTTTGGCATCCGACTTGATATCGAGGCGGTGCATTGCCACATTGGGGTTGAGCCTTGGCATGTCTTCATAGTTCCAAGCGAAGACGTCAATATATTCCCTGACGAGAGCAATTAATTCCTCCTTCTCATTTGAGGGAAGACTATCGCTGATGAATATAGGCTTTGGGTTGGCCTCGTCACCCATGTTAATTTGGACTATTTTATCGTTGCTGCTGTTGTTGCTGGGGTTGCAATTGGAAAGTTTGATTAGCATCAACTGCATTAGCATGTGCCTTACCTTTCCCTCGTGGGACGAAATTCTGTTGCGGAGCATTCGTCGCATGTTGGCCTCTTTCCGCCTTCTTCCTTCTGAGGAATCGCTCGGCTTGCTCTCCTCGGACCTTCAAATCCTTCCATGTTTTGGACGGTGCTGTCCCCATTGCTTCTAACACGTCCAATGCGAGGTTGTTGTGGCAAGTCTGGAGAATGAACTCCTCAGTGATCGGGTCCCGACAATTCATTGCCTTGTTCTGGAACCTTTTGACGAAGGTATTAACCAATTCCCCGTCTTTTTGTTTCTCGTCAAGCAACGACCCGATGGATATCTCGGTGTCATCGTCGAAGAAGTTAATGAGGAATTTAGTCTCCATGTCGTCCCAGCTATTCACGCTTCCTGGCTTGAGGCGGCGATACCAATCGAAGGTGGCTCCACGAAGAGTGCCAACGAAGGACCATACCATCAGAGGCTCATTACCAGAGATAACCCCTACGTGTGATTTGAAGTAAATCAAATGTTGAGTGGGTGAACCCATCCCATTAAACGGCGTGAAGTTAATTAGATTGAACTTCGCCGGATACGGGGATTGATTCCCATTCTCTTGGGTATGGACAAGGAATGCCCGTCTTCTTCATTTCTTGAGCGGAAATCAACGTATTGATTTTGCTCTCGAGGTTTTTAATCTTCAAACTTTCACCTGTGTTTTCGCTAGCATTCTCGTTACCACCCCCTGCATTGACGAGAGGATTATTGGCATTATGAGCTTCATTCGCATTTGTATCCTCATCTTCCTGATTAACCTGGTTACGACGACTTGGTTCGCCTTGCTGGTTTGTCAATGCTTGGATTTGTTGGTCATGCATTTCTCTCATATTCTGCATGGCCATCTACATTTCGAACCTGAAGCTCTCCTGTTGCTTAGCCATGGCTTCTTCGAGCATCTTGGCCACTTGTTCTGCACTTATCATAAGTGCCTCGTGGGGTTGTCCCTCGTTGGATACCGTATTATCTGATGCGACCGCAGAGCCGGCATCTGATTCTTCATCCTCTGAAGGTATTCTTGTCCGAATCCTACCATAAGTTGCTCGTATGATGGCTCCGGACTGCAGACGTGTTATACGCCGGGATGCTTCCGGAATCGACTTGGGATTATCCTGGGCCGATGTCCCTTTGCTGGTCATATTAGTAGTGACCCTCAGAAATTCTCCGTCTTCAACTACCATTCTCTTTCGTCAGAAATGCCTAGGCCTTGCTTTTGGCGTTTCGGTACTGAGCCTTTAGAAAACCAAAATTCTCTCGGGGACTGTATTGATGCAGTTACACTCAGACAATACTACCCGAATGAGTTTGGAACAGGGGCATTGAGTTTCTAGTTCTCGAGGACTCCTTTTCCTGGTTTTACTCGTATCCCCAATACGATAGTACAACTCGTCGGTTTGAAGGTCGGAGTAACCTATCATGTGTTGTCACGACTTCTCAGGTATAACCCTTTCGTCATCAGACGATAATGTTTCCTTCTAAGGGCGAACTGTCTTCCTTAGGCTTTCAAGAGTCACGCGCCTCAAAACATGCCTTTGTGGGCGTGAGTTCTCAGCGGGCTCCTGGACTTCAATGCGCAAATTAGTGCGCCTAGCTGCCCAGATTTCTTTGTCATGTTGAGGGTGGCAGCGACTCCCAGCATGTTGAGTTGTTCGGGGCTTCTTTATCGGGCCCAAACGTTCTTGAACTAGAGCTTTGCATCGTCCATCGGGAAGTAGACCGAGGCGCTCCAAAACTGACTTCTTTTTTCGGGATGATTCTACGTGATCTCCCGGAGTAGCTATTGGCGATTTAGGTTGGTTCGCCGGAGGTTGAACTTTTGCTGACGGCTGCAAAAGTTGCTCTTTAGCCTGAATCACCGCTTCAGACTTCGGCCTCCAGACTTGGCGGGTTGGTGGTGGCTTTTTGGCCACTTCCTTCTGCAATCTTTTGTGGGCTTCTTGGACTTGAGCCCGTGCCTGCGCTGACAGTGCGCGGCGCTTGCAAATGCGCTCATCAAGTGTTGAACGATTCCGTTTGACACAGATCCATTCATTCATTGGTGACTTGGAGGAGCTGTCATTCATTGTTTGTTGAGGCTGTTTGCCTCTCCTGCTCTTCAGATCCGCGTTATAGCGGATTCCGTCAGTGGACTCCATTGCCTTTGCCGAGTTGCCGCTTGCCAGGCCGTTGACCATCAAGGCGCCTCTGGGCGGCGCTCTCCTTCGAGAGAGTTCACTACGCCTTCAACCGGTGGAGGAATCGGCAGGAACAGATTTGACTTGGTTGTGAGTGTTGTGAGCTTCAACCGTGAAACTTACGGCACGATTGGGTGAGATCTTCATTGGCATGTTTGCAACTTCTTTCGTAACAAACGAACTTTTTCTCCTGGAGGAGAACTTTCTTGGGACTGCGGGGGGGGGGGGGGCTGGATCCGGACAGGATGACAGATACTCCTCACTTTGAACACTTTTTGCTTGAAGCTCAAATTCATACTCGACCTCCTCCTCGAACCGGGCATGCAGATCTGCGGCTGTGACGCAACCATCTCGGCCAGGGATGATCGGTGGCTCCCACTATGGTCGCCAGATTGTTCGCGGTGAAAGTCATTTTCATTAAAGTCATTGTTCCTTAAGCAATAGTTTTTCGGTTACAAAAGATCCGGTCTTTTTATAAGATCCGGTTACAACAAAATCAAAGAAAAAAATAAAAATTACAACTTTCCCTTTCTCGAACAAATCCCAAGATCCTATTTTGCGGTCTTTTGCTTGTGTGGATTCTTCGCCTGCGCCGGGGTTAATCCGTGGACCACCGTGCGATCTTGATCCGGTCAGATCTACATGGTATGACGGGTGTTATTTCACGAAGGAAATAACAGCCGGGGGTACTATTTCACCAAGGAAATAATAGCCTTTAGTAATCGAAATCGACCAAGCGAAATCGATACTCTTCTCGGGATCAAAAACCAATTTTTGATCGGAGGATAACCGTGTGGATCTCAGATCTGATCTCTCTTTCGAACTCCTGCCTTGTTTGACGTGGATGATCGCCAAGAACCAGATCCGAAAATGTCCAAGTCTTCAAAGCTTCAAAACTCCAAAGTCGAGCTCTCAATCCAGCAAAGTTTCGCCTTAAAAAGTTCTCACCCCTCAACAATGAGCCTGCCCCCTCTATTTATAGGCTTTTCAAGTCGGATCTGGGCTCAAATCTGAGCCCAGATCCATGGCTCGGCCAGGTGGCTCGGCCGGCCACCTTGGTGGCTCGGTGGTGGCCGAGCCACCTAGAGGTGGCTCGGTGGCCGCCGAGCC
>NC_033803.1:34792017-34807532 GCF_001876935.1 Asparagus officinalis
GGCCACCGAGCCACCACTTGGTGGCTCGGCCACCGAGCCACCTTGGTGGCTCGGTGAGCCACCTGAGCGGCTTGGTCTTGGCCGAGCTCTTCCCGGGGTGTGCCGTTTTGTCCGTTTCACGGTTTATCCGAGCTTCGTTGTTAATCTGATTTGGTAGTCCGGATCCTGATTTGGCAGTAAATCCACCTTGGAGTTCAAGTCTGTTCCCGATCATTGTTTGATGCGGTGGACTCTACGGTTGGATGACTCGTTGATTCATCGACCTGTTAGCTTGATTCTGCACGTGAGTGGATGTATTCCGTTGTTTGCGTGCGGTTCGTTAACCTCGTCGCCTCGTTAATCCACTTCGTTACGTGTCACTTAGCTTCGGTGTCGTGGTCTAACGATCGTGTTTAGATACGTCACCTGATGGTTCGTTGGTTTGTCGAATCACTATGCCGAGCTGTGTTAAGGGACCTATAAGCAGTTTTATACGCCTACACTAACAAGATAATAAATTCAAACATATTCCACCCTTCTTATTTGTTTGATTGTTAACCCTAATTAAAAAAAAGATTTTTCTTTTTCATCCTTTTTAGTTGCATTTCATATAGTAGGAATTCACCAAGTGATTTGAGCATCTTGATTTGGCACACACTTAAAAATATTTTTAAGGGCAAAACCCCATAATCAAGATAAGGTGAGGGATTTCATCACCCTTTCCTTAGCCCACAAATCACTAGTTCCTCACTTCACAAACCCAAGCCTTCTAAAACTTATTAGACGTTGGCCCTTAAGGATTCGAGCTCAATAAGGAATAAGAAATCCTTAAGTGAACCGGTTTAAGTTTTCTCAGATTAGTTGGTGTCTAAGGTAAGGTTTAGGGGTTGCGTAAAGCACTCCACAAGGAAAGAGGTACTTAATTGATCTTTGATCACCCTCTAGTACTATCCTTACCTGGCTAACTATCTGGGTAAAACTTTAATCTTTTCACTGTAGGAGTTTTTTGTTAGGAGCTGGTCTAGTGAGTTAGGCTAAACCCTAGAATTAGAGTGATTGAAAAGTGATTTCTTTGATTTGTTAGATTTTCTCTATCTTTTTCTTTTAAAAAACTAATTTTCTTTCTTTCTTTAAAAAAATATAAAAAAAATAAAAAAATTGTTTTGGTGTATGTAAACTTGGGTTAGGGATAATTCTCATCGTTTAATCCGTGTTGAACCAATCCAAGAAATGGCAAATCAACCTGTTTTCCAGGATATGTGTTACCCCACCAGAAATGCAATTCCATCTTGCATAAGGCTCCCCGAGGCAAATGGAGCAAATTTCGAGCTTAGACCGCATTACATAAACATGCTTCCCAAATTCCTTGGAAATGAAACAGAGATGTATATATTTTTATTTCGGAATTTGAGGAAGTGTGTATTATGATTAAAATGAGAGAATTAACCGAAGATGCGATTAAGCTTAGATTTATTCCATTTGCTCTTAAGGATAAAGCTAAAAAATGGCTGTACAACTTACCGACAAATTCCATCTCAACTTGGGATGAATTTGTCACCGTTTTTCTTAAGAAATTTTTCCCTATTCACAAAACGGTAAAGCTAAGGAACAACATTCAAAACTTTAAAATTATCCCAGGAGAGCCATTCTAGAAATATTTTGACCGATTCAAAGATTTTTTAATCCAATGTCCTCATCATGGTCTAGAAAAATGGCGATGTGCTAAGTCATATATGAAGGATTGGACTATTTTTCAAAAACATCTTTAGAATCGATGTGTCAGGGAGATTTTATGAAGAAAAATGCAGATGCAGCTTGGAAATTTCTAGAGAGTTTATCCGAGAAAAAAATGCAGTGGGAACACTGTGATGACAGGGTTTCATCAGTCCTCAATTCTAAGTCTAGTGGTCCTTCCTTAGAGTCAAACATTGCTTCTGAAGCAAAGATGGTGATGATTCTGCGGAGGTTAGAAGCTTTAGAAGTTAAGGAATGAGCTCCAGCTCAAATCAATCACGTTTCTGCCAAAGGATGTCATAATTGTCAGTCTCTTACCCACGTTTCAGAGGAATGCCCTCTCCTAGGAAATAATCAACCATTAGGACAGATGAACGCTGCATTCCAGCACCCCAGAATTGATCCATTTTCTCCAACCTATAATCTAGGTTGGAGAAATCATCCCAACTTTGCATGGAATCAAGGAAATTCTCCTGGAACTCAAAACTTCATTCCCGCTGCAACCCAACAATTTCCTAGGGGAAACACAATTTCTTTTAATTCTCATCCACAATTTCAACAACCCAATCTGCCGTATCAAAATCAGTCTCCTCTTCATCAAGCTGTAATTCAGACTTCTCACAATCCACATCAGGATAAACGTCTCAATGTCTTGGAAAGGGGTTTGGAAACCATAATTAAGACTTCCACTCAAACCACGAATATGTTGACTCAAATATCTAGCACTCTGAATTCCTTTATGCAATCAACCGGACAAATGCTCAATTCCAACACTCAAGCCATAGCTAGATTAGAATCCCAGCTTGGTCAACTAGCTAGTGCCGTGAGTGAAAGAGAGAAAGGAAAATTTCCGAGTCAACTCGTGGTCAACCCTAAGGACACAGGATGCAGTTCATCCTATGAAGCTCAAGTGAATGCAATCCATTCACTTCGGTCAGGTAGACAGGTCGATAATGAAGTGAGAACTCCCCCAAGTCAAACTTTTTATCCAGTACAAATTCCTTCTCCTTCTCCTTCTGATGAATTTATTCAACAATCACCCTCCTCTGATGACCAAGAACCTGAACCGGAACCTGAGCCTGCTTTTGATAGGTTTAGACCACTTGCTCCTTTTCCAGATAGACTCTGGCTTAGGAAACACTCCCATCAAGAGGAGAAGATCCTAGAAACATTCAAGCAGGTTAAGGTCAATATTCCTCTCTTAGATGTAATTGAACAAATTCCATCTTATGCTAAATTTTTAAAAGAATTATGCACTAAGAAGAGGAGAATAAATGTTCCAAAGAAAGTCTTTTTAGCCGCCAATATCAGTGAAATGCTGTCAAATCCTATACCTTTGAAACGTAAAGATCCAGGTTCCCCCATCATTTCATGTATCATTGGTAATACTCACATTGATAAGGCACTTTTTGACTTAGGGGCCAGTGTTAATTTGCTTCCATATTCAGTCTACCAGCAATTGGGTCTAGGTGTACTGAACCCAACCAAATACACCTTACAGTTGGCTGATAGATCTGTTAAGGTCCTTATGGGTGAGTTAGAGGATGTTCTGATTAAGGTTGGAGATTTTATTTTTCCAGTAGATTTTGTAGTCTTGGAAACATAGCATGTTTCCAATCCCAAAGGACAGACACCTGTCATCTTAGGATGACCTTTCTTAGCCACTTCTAATGCTCTCATCAACTGTAGAACTGGTCAAATAAAGCTGTCCTTTGGGAATTTGACCGCTGATCTTAACATTTTTAATCTAGGGGACCAACCAAATAATCAGCCTCTAGAAATAAATTATATTCAGGAAAGATCAGAAGATGAAGAAGAGTCTGATTTGAGTTTTGAGGAAATTTTTGATAAAGAGTTAGAATTTTTAGAAGAAGCAGATCAGGTCCTTGAGAATAATGAAGCTGTGTTAAACATTTGCTGTTTTGAATTAAATTTTGAAGAACTCTTTCTTGATGAACTTAGATTCTTGGAAAATAATCAACCACCAAATTTTCAGAACTCTACAGAAGAATTGGTTGTTAGAAAATGAAACTTCACAGTACAAGAGTCTAAGTTCAGTAAGAAATGCAAAATGCATGACACCAATAATACCTACCTTATTTTGTTGCAAGAATTATTGAACACCCCGAAATGCTTAGAATTTCACATTATTGATTATATCATTCTGAATTTATTTAAAATTCGGGGAAGAATTTTCAACAATAATGTAGGATTCAATGTAGAATACGAGCTCTTCGTGTTGAACACTTCATTTTACATTAGTTGTTTTGTTTATTTCAGAATAATAAAAAGAATTTATTCTTCTCTCATTCGAGAGTTTCTTATTTAGTTGAAAAAAAGAAAAAAAGGAAAAAGAGAAAAAAGAAAAAAAAGAAAAAAAAAAAAAAAGAAAGAAGAATAAATTTTTGACTCCATCCTCCTCAGACCAAAGGTAATTGCAGATTTTTATCAGCCGACCAAATGTAAGTATTTCACTTCTTATCCGCTTTACTTTATGCATGATAGAGTTTGCATTGAGGATAATGCAAAATTTAGGTGTGGGGGTGGGAATTATTTAATTTTTCTCTTTGTTTCACATTTTTTGTTGCATTTTTGTCATTTTTTTCCTTTTCTAAAAAAATTTTATAAAAATATCGTCGCTTTCCAAATTGATAGAGTTATGTAATAATTGATTTATTTAATAAATTTGAAATTTTCTAATCCCTAGTTAGTTATTTACTTAAGTTCACCTTTTATGATAACTCTAAATAAATTTCTTAAGAAATAATTTTCAAAGTAGTATACTTTACTTAAGCCTTAACTTGGACTTTTATTTAAAATAATAAAATTTTTTGCATGCTTAGCTTAGAGTTTTAAATAATTTTTCAAAGTGTCTTGATTTACATATTTTTCAAAATATATATACATATACAAAAAAAAATTGCAAAAGAAGAGTGCGAAAAATGGGCACCAAAAAGAAAAAAAAAACTCTCTTGAATTCTAGGTGATTCTATATTATAAAGCCTAAGCTAACCGAGTAATTAAGTCCAAGGAGTATTTCCATACTTAATGACCTAAGACCAATTGGGTTAGGATTCATTGGCCCAAAACTCGTTAAAAGGTCACTTAGAAAGCCCGTTAAAGTAAAAAAAAAAATCACCAAGAATGAAAGAGTTAAAAAAATAGAAAATAATAATAATAAATGTTTTATAGTTATATATATGGTCTTGGAAAATATTTTAGATCAAGCAACTTGAAAATTATTTAAAACAAAAAGTTAGCATGTTCTTTTCAAAACTTTTAAATTAAATTTCTAAGTTTGGCTTGGTTTTGTATTGCTACAATGAGAAGATTTTCTTAAAAATATACCTTAGAGTTATATAATAAATGTTTTCTTGAGTGATAACTGACTCCAATTAGATTATCTAAAAGTTATCAAGTGAATTTAGTTATTTACTGACTTCTTTAATTTGGCAAGTTGACCGAATTTTGTGGGTATATTCACTGCAAACCCTCACGAGACTACAACTCGTCCACTAGGGTAACCTAGGGGTTTAAAGGCTTGTTGTATACGCTAAATACAACCGCGATTCCTGCGAAAGTGAGTTAGGATTTTTTTTTTATTTTCTTTGCTAGAGGACTAGCAAAAGTTTAGGTGTGGGGGTATTTGATAATCACATTTTATTACAGTTTTATACCCTCATTATCTATTTTATATGAATAAATATGTCATTAATAATTGTTTTTATCTTTAATTGCAGGTTAATGAAGAATAAAGCTCAAAATCCCATCTCTCGACAAAAACCCATGAATTAAATGAAGAACACAAGCAAGAGTCAAAAATCCCAAGCCCAGAATCAAGCCGAGTAGCCTGTAGAAGCCGGAGAAAATAAAAAAATTAAATATGAAAAAAATATATTCAAGATAGTTGGCCGCAAAGAAATGACGATATCTCCCAATCCGGGAGGCGGAATTTAACATATAATATATAAAAATCGACTATCTCGACGAGACGAAGCCAACCGTGAAGTCAGAATTCTTATTGGGGAGCATCGATGCCGGCATCGATGCAGGGCACGACCGAGAGGCGGAATTTAACATATAATATATGAAAAAAACTATCTCGACGAGACGAAGCTAAGTGTGAAGTCAGAATTCTTATTAGAGCATCGATGCCTGTATCGATGCGAAGTCATCCAGATTTCATAAGGGCTAAAATTTGTTGTTTTGGGGCTCAAGTTTGATCCAAGGGCTCTCATTCACTGATGTTTACTATAAATAGGGGTTGAGAGTGAGGGTTTAGAGGTGTGAAATATTTTGTAACTCCTTTTGAAGAGGAGGGCTACTCTTAATTGAGAAGGCCTTCGAAATTTGTAACTTTTTGTTACAATTAATAATAATAATTTTTTCTCCACTTTAAATATTTCTTCTCTTTGTTGGATGATGAAGATGGAGATGAAGAATTATTTAGAGGTTTGCATTTCTTTTCTTTTTCTCTTTTATTTCTTTTTATTGCTTATTAGTTTAGATTTATTTCTATGCTTATAATTAGATTTTATTTTCTTGTTAAATAGCCAAGAGGCTAGAACCCTCTTGACTTAGATTTATTTCATGCTTATAGATTAGATTTATTTCATGCTTATAGAGTAGATTGATTTTCTTACATTTAATTCTTACAATTTATTTTGTAGTTTAGATTTTGTAATTTATTTTGTAGTTAGATTTTAATTTCTTGCACTATTCACCTTGAGGCTAGAACCCTCTTGGGTTTAGTTTTTCTTTTTATTTATTTTTATTTTGTTTGATTCGCCTTTAGGCTAGAACCCTCTAGGGAATCACCCTTTTCTAAGAAGTGGGTTCAATTTTAGATTACCCATATCTATAATTGAATCCACCATCTTTAATTTATTACATTTTCTTTTATTCTTGAATTTTATTTTTGATTTGTTTCTCAATTTTATTCATTCTTTTTTCTTGCCTTATTGATCACATTTATTCTCAAACGCACTAATCTACACACTATCACTCTCATTATCTCTCCACAATCACATTCACTCATCACTCCTATTTGTCACGCACATAACATAAGATCCGATTTTTTATTTTCTCCTACAAAAACACCTTCCTCGTGGGATCGATATCTTTATACTATAACTTAACACGGTTGTGCACTTGCAACCTTTTTGGTACATGTTTATACTACTGAATTAAGTAGTTCAGTGATGTAGGAGTATAACGATTGTGATTTGAATAGTGGTACATCGCATGGTAGGCCGCTACCATCGATTTTTCTAAAAAGATAGAGCATTTCAGAATGGATCAGATAAGGAATCATCCGATGGTAGATTATAATCCTGATCGAGTGACAAGTAGGGCTTATCTCATGGCATCACCACTTGACAGAGTTAACTATCAAACGTAATCATTAATGTGATAATTTTATGAGAACCCGCCTTCCTGTTGAAGAGGATTGATGGCAGAATTTGAAGGAAATCATCTATTAGAGGTGATTGTTAGCATGATAGCTTTGTGTGGGCCTGCCATCCTATTTAAGAGGAATGTTTATTGACCTCATGGGAGATGAAGGAAGCTTATGAGTAGTACTTAACAAGGTGATCTTGTCGCTATTTTGGTTTGACAAGGTGATATGCTCCATTTGAATAGACCGTCTCTACTACGAATGTCCCCTCCCATTTGGGTTGAAATTTTCTTTTCTTTTTTGAATTGAGTATCATCGGTCGTCGAACAGCAAGGACCCTCCTTCCTTGAAAGATATGTGTTTGACTTTCTTGTTAAAAGCCCTGGATATTTAGGCTTGATAGAACTCGATATGCTGTTGAGCTTCAACTCGTTTTTCATCTAATGCCTCCAGTTCTTCGAGACGTCATTGATGACTTTCTTTAGTGGTCATCCTGGTTACAACTATGATGCGTAGGGATGGAATCTGGATTTCTAGAGGTAGTACGACACCACAACCGTATGCCAATGAATAGGGCGTGGCTCTAGTTAGGGTGCGGACTGTAGTACGATACGCCCATATGCTTTCACCGAGCTTTTCATCCTAATCAAGCTTGTTGGAGGATGTCAGTTTTGATAAGATTTTAACGATAGTCTTGTTGAAAGCTTCGGCTAGTCCATTTGTCGATGGATTGTAGGCAGTGGATGCTAGGTTCTTAATTTTAAACTTGTCACAGAACCGAGTGAATGCATGATTAACAAATTGTGACCTGTTATCATGAATGATATGCCTTAGGACGTCGTATCTTTATACGATGTGATGCTTTATGAATTTGACCACATCACTGGTTTTGACTTCTCTCAAGGGAATAACTTCAACCAACTTTGAGAAGTAATTGGTTATCACTAGGATGAAGCGATGACCTTTTGCTGATAGCGGAGATATTGGTCCAACAATATCCATCCCCCATGTTTCAAAAGGCCACGAAGTTGTTGTCGGATGCAAGTCTTCGGGTGGCTGATGCATATAATTTGCAAGGATTTGACATGCGTAGCAATGCTTTGTATAAGCTATGGCGTCGCTAATTATCTTAGGCCAGTAGTATCCCATTCTTTGTAAGCGATCCTAGAGCTTGGGTCCGGGTTGGTGAGCTCCACAAGTACCATCATGGGCTTCCTACAAGGCCTACTGCGCTTCTTTTGTTGACAGACATCGTAGTAGCATATCATCATAAGATCTACGATACAGTGTCTTTGTCATAGGGTCGTACTAAAATCTTGGCGCACATTTGTGAACAGACTCTCGCTCTTTGACGTCTTTGGGAAGTATGTCTGTTCAGCGTAAAAATTGACTCCTGAAAAGGGATTGTTTGTATTAATAAGAATGGCTTATTACAGACTAAGGATCAACAATTACAACAGAAGCAAAGAGAATGTTCTTCTTGTTTAACTTGGGTTCTTCGATAGCAATAGGATGCCTCCCTCGAATGCTTGTGATGAGCTTGCTTCCTTTGGACGATCTGATCAAAACTGCGATTGAGCTTCATTATGTAGTAGAAGCTCTTGTATGATTGAGTTCGATTACCCGAGCTTGATAAGTGTCAAGGCCGAATGTGTAGAGAAGGCTAATATCTAAGAGTTTCCAAAGAGCCAAGAGTCTCAAATCTGAGAGTTCAGATTGAGTCTACATCAACAATCCAAGTTCTACTTAAGAATATCCAGCCAAGCCATTAAGTTGCTAAGCCGAACTCTTAGAATGCTAAACTTCCAAGCCTAGAATCTTTGACCCAGATAGCTAGGCTCTCCAATCTATTCCCCCTTTCATGTGGACAAATGTGTCTTATAAATAGGTAAGAGGAGTCATGGTCAATCCCTTGACTTGTGGGATATGACCGCTCACAGGTGAGGAGCACCATACCCTCCTCTATAGCTGTAAGATGTGACCACTTATAGATGATGGGAACCATGCTCCTATCCCTTAAAACGTGGGAAGTGCGAATGCCCACTCCCACCCGCAAGCAGCTATTTGCACCGCTCAGGCAAGGCTAACGGGCTTGTAGATGAGCTCGTGTGCTGTCTGAATGCTCAGGCGACATAGCGAACAGGCGGGGTCAGCTGGCGGACACCTCAAGTGTTAGGCGAGATTGAGTCTGTAGGCGAGCTTAGTTCATGTAGGAAAACTCCCTACAGGTGAGCTTGACTCGTGTGGGTGAGTGAAGCAGTCAGACGAGCTTGACTCGTGATGGCGAGTCAAGCAATCAGATAAACTTGGTTCGTGCGGTCGAATCAAGCAAGTAGGCGAGCTTGACTCATGCTGGCGAGTCAAACAAACAGGCAAACTCAACTCATATGGGCGAGTTGAACAATCAGGCAAGTTTTACTTGTGTAGGTGAGTCAAGTGAAAAGGCAGACTTGGTTCATGCAAGCGAGCCAAGTGTACAGGCGGGTGCGGGTTCAATTCGAGCAGGTGAGTTTAACTCGTGCGGGCGAGTCAAACAAACAGACGAGCATTCGCTTGGCCTCTTGAATGCAGGTGAGCTTAGCTTGGCCTTCTGAATGCAGGTGAGCTTTGCTTGGTCTTCTGAATATAGGCGAGCTTTGCTTGCTTTGAGCACGCAGGCGAACTCAAACATGTGAGATCTGAGTTCTCTTGTGTAAAGGCAATTTTTATTGCCTACAAAATCCCCTTCAAAGTTTTAAGACCTAAATTAGGTTGAATGTGGCCTGGAACACTTTGAATGAAGAGGATCATTGTTCATTGGTTTGGGCGAATTTGAGCCCCTTAGTTGAGCTTCTTAGGTGAGCTCAATGAGGTGCAGGCGAGCTTAGGCCTATAAGTGAGCTCAAGCTGTTCAGGGGAGCTCCATAGGTCATTAGGTGAGCTTCGTGCTTGCAGACGAGCTAGGTAGAGTTCAAGTTGATAGTAGGCGAGCCACGTGTCTGTGGGTGGGCTCTTGCACTTGCCAGCTAAGGTGACGTGGGCACGTTAGATCGCATTAAATGTGATATGACGGGGTGGCCTCATCTTCACGCGCTCGATATGAGCTGTGGAATTGACATCGCTCTTGATCTGAATTGTCGATTCTCTGAGAGATCGTGGCCATTTTACTTAACCATTTCATCTTAGTTGTCGGATCGAATACGAACCGCCTCATCGTCCAAGCCATTCGATTCGAGACTCGATCTCATCCGTTTGATTTGAACTATCGAATCTAACGTCGTAGGCTACTGAGCCTTTGGCTTTGGTTGAGATAATGAATCTCAACCATTGAAGCCTTACCTATATAAAGCCTTCATCTCCCTCCTTGGGAGATTACTATGCTTTTGAAAATTGCTCAAGCTTTTGAAGAAAACTCAGAACTCTCCCTTGCTCATCTCCTCTTGAACTCGAGATGGAACCCAAGTCGAAGAAGGTCTCTTCCAAGGGAAAGGGGAATGCTTCCTCTTCCTTTGCCGCCGTTGCTACAGCCACCTCTAGCGTGGCCCAAACTCAATATGGTAAGTTTAGGGGACTGTAGGATATGATTGTGCCCATGAACGAACAAGATGATGAAGATGAACAGTATTTGTTCATATTTTTTGGTGAGCTTCGTCTACTCAGGTGAAGTTCTGCTATCCAGGCAAGCTTGCTTATCAGGCGAGCTCAACTTTGTTAGATGAGCTTCTGCCTTTGTCAGGCAAGCTCTGTCTTTGTTAGGTGAGCTTAGCTTGTCAGGTGAGCTTTGCTTATCAGGCGAGCTTTGTTGGTTCGCCCGTATGATAGAGCTCACCTGCTCATTGTGGGCCACATGTTTTCAAGACTTAGAATTTTTTTTTGCTTTTTAAGCCAAAATTTCTAACTTCCTTTTGTTGTATTTCGCAGCTCAAGAGGTGGCACCAACTGTTGTGCTTCGCATCCTAAGATCATCCAGAAAGAGACCAGCACTGATTGTTGCACCTCGCATACTAAGATCATCCGAAAAGAGACTCCTTACTACAGAGAAGGTGGGCCAATACGAAAAGAGCGCCTGCAAAAGAAGACCAGTAGGGCCCAAGACATCGACGGGGCTGAAACTGATGCAAGACGCAATAAGGTCTAAGCCTATCACACCTGAGCCTATCATGATTTCAGATGATGAAGAAGGAGATTTACCCACTCCGCCATCTACTCTGCTACCCCCTCAACAGCCTTGGCCTTAATCTGATATCCCCACCTCAGTAAGCATAGGAGGTGAGGGGAGGCAAAGTGTTGACGAATCAGAGCCTATTCCCCTAATCCAGCCTATCACCATGATTTCTCCCGACCAAGAATATGCTTTCCCATGTTCTGGATCCGTGCAGGGCCTCATCGAATGGTTGGAGAATGCAATAAAACAAGAAATCTCCATCGTTAGCCTTGGGCGAGGTACTTTTATGAATTTTAACACATTCATTATAGACAGCTTGAATGATATTCAACACGTGGGCAATAATCAATTGGCTATACATTGTATGTAAAAAACACTTCATCTGTAGGCATCTATGTATCGCTTGGAAGAACTGATGTATTCTGATTTGGGTCTTGAGGTAGAGCAAATTGTAGCCCAAGCTCGGATTAAAAAGATGCATGAACATGAAGCTCAACAGAAGAGCTTATCAGAGAAGGAGGCTCTCATCACAAATTTGTAGGAACAGCAAAGCAAATTATAGGCTAAAAAGACCGCTTCTGCCTCCATCATTAAGCAGGTGAAGTTCAAGCTTGCTGAGGAAGAATTGACCCTGAAGGGGCTCCAGCTTTAGAGCGTGAACGTGTACGAGACCATTCAAAGGGAAAAGCAAGCTCTCCAGACACTACAACAAGAAACAGCTGTTGCTGCACCTACTGAGGCTAAGCTTTGGAAGGATGCTGAGGAACAGGTCCAAGTGGCCCACGCAAAGAAGCTAGCCATTGTTAAGGATCAGCTCGCCTCCTTTAGCTCGAATGTATTATTTTAACTTTGTATTATTAAATTTTCTCTTTGAATGAAATCATGCTTTTTTCATCCAGTTATCGCTTCTTAATAACTTGTGCATTTTTTTTGCTTTCATTTTCTATGTTGACCAACACATAGGATTTTTAGCAAACCCTCAGCTATCAATGGGTTTGATTTTCCTTTACCGATTACCGTTTGAATCGGTCTAGTCATACTATTTTCCTTAATATGATGAGTTGTTGAGAAGTTTCTTTTAGACATAACGCTAAAATTTTTCTCTACCCTTAGTTGTTCGAGGTGTTGGGTTGGATTTATTACAATCGTTAAGCTGTAATTAGGTTAGGCCATATCGTTAAATATAACAACTTGGCCTAAAAATGAGTGGCTGCTTGTATAAGTTATCGCTCGAGGGTTCGAATAACGACTCATCGCTTGGTAGGTTGTTACTCAGGAATGGGCAGGCAATAGGGCGCATTGCTTGGTAGGCCATTATAGACGAACAAAGTCATTTGTGGGAATGAAGGTGTTGGGGTAATCAGATCGTTCAGGGACGTATGAGTGTGACGACTGGTTAGAATAGTATCACATCACATGGTTAGCTACTATTATCGATTGTTCTATGGATATTTAGAACGTTTGGAATGGATCAAATTGTTCAGGGATGTAGGAGTATGATGACTAATCGGACAACGCCATTTATGAGAATGACAAAGTTAACTATCAGAGGTAATTATTAAATTTTTGTAGACCCACCATCCTATTGGAGAGGATTGGTGGGGGATTTGTCAGAGGTTTAGTGTTAACGTGACGGGTTTATCACGATTAGAGCGACATTAAGGACTTACCATCCTATTGAGGAGGATTGGTAAGTTGATTGTCAGAGGTATAGTGTTAACATGACAGTAGGAGTGGACCCGTCGTCTTGTTAGAGAGGATCGATTGGAAAATTTTGGAAGAAATGATTCATCATAGATGACTGTTAAGTTGATAATTTTAGGGACTCGCCATCCTGTTGAAGATGATTGGTGGGGAAATTAGTTATCAGAGGTGATTGTTAATGTAATAACTTTGTGGAAGTTTGAAGGAAGACTACGGATAGTACACCTTTAGATATTTGCCATTAATAGACATCATAATCTTATCTCCGTTCGATTTGATGAGGCGATAAGCTCTATTTGAATAGACTGCTTCTATTACAAATGGTCCTTCCTATTTGGGTTGAAATGTTACTTTCTTCTTGGAGTTAAGTATCATAGGTCATTGAATAGTGAGGACCTACTCTCCCTCCTTGAAAGATCTGTGCTTGACTTTCTTGTCAAAAGCCTTGGATATTCGGGCTTGATAGAACTCAATGTGTTGTTGATCTTCGAGCCGCTTTTTATCTAATGCCTCTAATTCTGCGAGACATCATCGATGACTCTATTCAATCGTCATCCCCGTTGCAAGTGTGATGCATAGGGAAGGAATCTAGATTTCCAGAGGTAACACGGCTTCACAATCATATACAAAGGAGTAGGGCGTAGCACCGGTCGGTGTACGAACCGTGGTCTGGTGCGCCCATAAGCTTTCATTGAGCTTTTCATTCCAATCGTGCTTGCTTATTGAAAGCTTCGGCTAGTCCATTTGCTAATGGATTGTAAGCTATGGACACCAGGTTCTGTATTTTGAACTTGTCACAGAACCGAGTGAATGCATGACTAATGAATTATGATCTGTTTTCATGAATGATACGTCTTGGAACGCTGTATCGGTAGACAATGTGATGTTTGTGTAATGCCCCTGGGTTCACACAAAGCTATAGTCCAAGGTGAATCTAATGATGTCAAACCTTCCATGCACCCACACGGTACATTAACACATTTCACCAATCATAATAAGATCCTCTAGTGGAATCAAAAAGAAGTGTAGGTATAAAATAGGCAGAGTAAAGGAAATAAATACAATAAACATGATATAGAAAGACATCTCATATATGAAATCATGTCTCAACTGAACAATCTATAATACATCTAAAATAAATACGAACTAACTCAATCATGAGTCAACTAGAAATAAAATTAAGGCACACTGCCTTTACAATATGGAAATAAAACTCTAACATGTGAATGGAAATATAAAACTACAGTTGAGCCTCTAATGGTAAAATCATAAGACAGCGACTATGTCAGAACTCCATCATCCTGCAGTTCTCTGGAACTCTGAGCTCTCTGAAAAGAAATTTAAAACAAAAAGAATAACAACAAGAGCGTCAGAGGGCTTTAGCAAGATCACCTCCATCCACCCCCAGGGAAAGGAGGCTCTACCTATTAAGCATAGTCTACTTAGATTATTTTTCCTGTATCTAACGGAATTAATATTTAGACATCTATAAAGCGAGACATAGTACGTCGAGCAAAATAATCCAAACAATGAAACCCTCATGTATATACCATATATCTTAAATTGTAGATACCTAAATATTAACACCAAACTAAAGATAAATAATCTAAAGGAAATCAATAATTAGAAACCCACAACACGAGACTGGTACGTTAAGTAAAATAATCCAAACAAGGAAACCCTCATATATATACCATATGTCTCAAGTTGCGAATCACTAATTATTGATCCCAACTAAGAAGTAAAGAGAAGCAATACATGAAAGTAAAACTACAACTCCTACCCTCACACATGGTGAGCTATGTTAAAACTCAGACTACCCTTAGGTAGTTGGCACAAACATAAGGAGTATCATCTAGCATAATCATTTTCATAAAAGAGACCATATCTATAAAACCTCAAAATCATACCCTACTCTTGGGTAACTAGCATGAGAGCAAACTACAACTTTGTGTGTGTGTGTGTGTGTGTGTGTGTGTGTGTGTGTATCTTTATTAAATAACGATACTCTTGTAAGGTTCTCATAATATCATGTGGATTTAACGTCCATACTCAATCTTTCTGCGACAATAGGTTTTATCTTCCCTATTCCGAATGATGCATCCAGATGATCGTACAACAGAATGAAGGCGTATTAGCTCAATCCGGAAACACCTGATCATCTTCGAGTATTAGTACCGCCGAGTTCTCATTATGAAAAAACCTCCAAATACTCCTAGTGTAGTACAGCCGAGATCGCATTACGGGATAAACATCTATACTGAACATCCCCAATAGATAGGTTATACATTATCATATGTTATGCCAACAACTATAAACTCAAACATGTGTTATGCATCTCAGCGATGCATGTATACTCATTTTCGAAACATGTATTCAAGTGTTCGTGTACGTATCTCAATGCGCAAACCTATATCTTGTGTTCACATACACCTCATGTGTTTAACAGACCATAAACATCATGATATAACTTACACAGATCAGGAAAATCCCATGAAATTAGTGAACATAAGACAAAATATGCACAGGCTCGGATATGCCTGGCGGTCGACCACG
>NC_033803.1:34807542-34838194 GCF_001876935.1 Asparagus officinalis
CCCTATGCGGTGGTCGACCGACCCGAGGTCCTCAGCCTGCTTACTGCATGTTCTTGTTTGTGTGTGCTTCATGATTATTACTTGTTTAACTCATTGCAAAACTTATATAGAACAATGCAAAGACTAAATTAACGTCTCTCAAGATTATTTAGCACATGAAATAAGAATCACAACATTAAATATTACATGTAAACCGTAAACATACATGAAAACATCAAAACTAAGTTATCGATAGAATCATCAAAACTAAGCTAAATCACATGTTTAATTATTTTTAGGCCTTATTTTACTTCTAAAAATTCATTCATAATCTTTTAAACACAAAAGGATTTATTCTTTGACTCATATATTATAAAAGAACTATTTTTATACTTAAAATAGTTGATTAGGCTCATTAAATCTACATTAAAACTCAATAAAACATTGAACTAGGGTTTAAACATGTCCTAAGCATGATTAACATAATTAAAATGAAATTAAAAATAACATTTATGATCATGATCACATTTCAATCATAAATAGCAGGAAACCATGTAGATCTAACATTTGTTTATAGTTTAATATCAAAAATCTAATTTTTTCACATTAGATTAAGTTCCAAGCATCATATCTATCATATTACTTCATAAAAATATATTTATAAACTATGGGTAAGGTTTGGATGTAGATGATTTTGCCTTAATCTCATATGCAAGCCTCTGAAACAAACAACAACCGATCCAAAAGTGCAAACAACATGTTCTCCCTTGCTGCACGTCAATGATCTTGCCCTCGTGTCGGTATTTTGCTACACAAAGCTCACAAAACTCACAAGAAATTGATCTAGGGTTTTTGAGGGGAGAGGGTGGCTGCTAGAGTTCAGAGATATCATAAAAAAAGAACTTTTGTAAAAAATATAGGTATTTATAGAGGCAAACCTGAAACAAACCCGTTTGACCCAAACCAGAATACCTAGTCTGATTAGGAAAATCACCTTCGATATTTTAGCTGTAACTTTTACATTTGACCTCAGTATGAGATGATTTAAGATTTATTGGAAAGATGTTGAAGATACCTACAACTTTTGTCGTTTGAGTTTTTCCATATTCAAAATCCATCGGTGTGTAAAATACGTATACTCTTAACTGGTTATTTTTCTAGATTTCAGGCTCATGTATTTAGTGCATGATTTCACTCCTATATTCACATATATATACATTGAATTGATCTCAAATCAATTTCTAGCATACTCAAGTATCAATAAATATTATTTATCACCATATAATATATTTATTATTATTTATCACTATATTATCAAATTCATGAGGTTTTACAATTTGATGAACTTGATCACATCACCAGTTTTGATTTCTCTTAAGGGTACAGCTTCAATCTACTTAGAGAAGTAATCGGTTATCGCAAGGATAAAGCGATGACCTTTGGCTGATGGTAGAGATATCGGTCCGACCACATCCATCCCCCATGTCTCAAATGACCACTAAGTCACTGTTAGATGCAGGTCTTTGGGTGGTTTGTGAATATAGTTGACTTGGATTTGACACTCATGGCAACGATTAGCATAAGCGATAGCATCGTTGACCATTCTAGGCTTATAATAGCCCATTCTTTGCAAGCAATCCCAGAGCTTGGTTCCGGGTTAGTGAGTGCTGCAATTACGATCATGGGCTTCCCATAGGACTTCCTGTGCTTCTATCGTTGAGAGACACCAAAGAAACATGCCGTAGTATGACTTACCATACAACGCCTTTGTTGTTGAATCGTAGTAGAATCTCAGAGCGTGTCTACGAATAGAATCTTGCTCCTTTATGTCTTCGTGTAGTATGTCATATAAGACATAGTCGATGATTAGGAAATGCCAATCTCTTGGTTCGAGTTGACCTGTAGCCTGGTGAGTTGCATTTACTTCCAGAACATACTTTGGTCAGAAGAGTTGTCGGATTGTGATGGTGACCCATTGACTTGTTCCCAGCGATTGAGCTAGGTTTGCTGCCAATGATGCCAGGACATCCGCATGCGTGTTCTTGGAACAAAGCACGTGCTCAATGCGGAAGCTTTCAAATGATTCAGCTAGTTTGATAGCCGCATTATGACATGGGATTAAGTCATCATTTCTGACTTCGTATTCCCCTATCATCTATCCGATGATGAGCTAAGAGTCACCGTAAGCTTCAAATGATTCACCCCCAACTCTTTGGTGAAGTCAAGTCTGATGAGTAGCACATTGTATTTAGTCATGTTATTGGTACATGGCTTATTTAAAAAGAAAGCTCGGGGTAATACATGGTTTTGTGGAGAAACCAAGACCACCCCCACCCCTGCAATGATAGACCCGCTTGTGCCTACGTGAGATGCTCCATCAAAGTACAATCGCCAAACTTCTTCCTGTGAGGTTGTATTAACCTCATGGGTTTCATCTGTCATAGCTTCGAATAGATCAGTCTTCGATTCGAGTGGATGACTGGTCATGAGATCACAGATTGTTTGTCCTTTGATAGACTTTTGCGTCATGAAGTGTATATCATATTGAGATAACAGGAGTGCCCATCTTGCTAGGCGCCAATTTATGGACCCGGGCTGTATCGTGAAGACTCGGATGAGATTCATTCGGGAGATGATGTGTATGGTTTGACCAACCAGGTAGTGTCACATTTTCTAAATTGCAAACATCAGGGCCAAGCATTCCTTTTCAACCATGGGGTATCACTGTTTGGCTCCCTACAAGGTTCTACTCAGATAATAGATGCATTGCTCGTGGTCAGCATCATCATTCTGTGCTAAGAGAGCACTAAGAGAATGCTCCATTGCCCACGCATAAATCAAGAAGGGTCTCCCCAGGGCCGCCAAGACATGTGGATTCGAGAAATAAGTCTTGATCTCATCGAACGCTTGTTGGCAAGGCTCATCTCATACGAAGGAAACACCTTTCTTCATTAGTTTGGAGAAGGGTTGGCACTTTCCCGAAAGATTTGTGATAAATCTTTGGATGTAAGCCAGACATCCTTACCATCCTCTCAATTCTTGCGTGGTTGAAGCTCTTGAATAGCTTACACATTGTCGGAGTCTATGTTAATTTCCTTAGTTATTATGATGAATCTGAGGAATTTGCCACTTGATATACCCAAAAATGACTTTGTGGGGTTTATCTTGAGCTGATGGGATCGTATCAGCTCGAACATTATTCTCAGGTCTTGAAGATGATCGTCTTTGCTATGACTCTTCATAACCAAGTTATCTATGTAGCATTCATCTGTCTTTCATAGATGATCCCGAAAAATTATAACACGAGATCAAGTCATCATCCTGACTTCGTATTCCCCTATCATCCGATTGGAAATGAGTTTGGAGTTTCCGTATGCTTCAAGATATCTTATCCCCAATTCTTTAGCGAGATTGAGTCTAATAAGCAAAGCATTGTACTCAACCACGTTATTAGAACATGGCTCTGTCAAAAAGAATGCTTGAGGTAGTACGTGGTTTTGCGGAGAAACTAAGACCACCCCCGCTCCAGCGACAATAGACCCTTTTGAGCCTACACGGGATGCGCCGTCAAAGAATAATTGCCTGACTTCTTCCTGTGAAGTTGTATTAACCTCGTGAGTTTCATCCACCATGTCTTCGAATAAATCAGTCTTCGAATCTAGCGGATGACTGACCATGAGATCACAGATTGCTTGACCTTTGACAGAATTATGCGGCATGAAGTGTATATCATATTACGATAGCAAAAGTGCCCATCTTGCTAGGCTCCAATTTAAGGACTCGGGTTGTGTCATGAAGACTCGAATTAAGTTCATCCGGGTTCGAAAGATAAGTTTTGATCTCATCAAACGCTTTCTGGTAAGATTCATCCCACACAAACGAAACGCCCTTCTTCATCAACTTTGAGAAGGGTTGGCATTTACTTAAAAGATTTGCAATGAATCTACGAATGTAAGCCAGACATCCTTACAGTCCTCTTAATTCTTTGAGATTCTTGGGTGGTTGTAGCTCTTGAATAGCTCGAACCTTGTCGGGATCTATGTGAATCCCCTTCATTGTGATGACATATCCAAGGAACTTGCCACTCGACATCCCTAAAATGATTTTGTGGGATTCATTTTCAACTGATGAGATCACATCTACTCAAACATCTCTTTCAAATCTTGAAGATGATCATTCTTGCTGTGACTCTTCACAACCAAGTCATCTATGTAGCATTCGACAGTCTTTCGTAGATGGTCTCGGAAGATTGTGTTCATGGTGTGTTGATAGGTCGTGCATGTATTATTGAGTCCAAAGGGCATTACTGTGTAGTAGAATATCCCTAAAGTAGTCCTGAACGAGGTATGTTTCTCGTCTTTAAGGTACATTTTGATTTGGTTATATCCTAAAAATCCATCCATAAAGGACATTCTTTCAAACCCACACGTATTGTCTATAATGACATCCATGATAGGTAAAGAGAATTTGTCTTTTGAGCATGTGGCATTAAGATCTCTGAAGTCGATGCAGATACGGATGTTTTCATTCTTCTTTAGGACCGGAACAATGTTGGTCACCTAGTCATGGTGTTGTTCTTCCCTGATGAAGCCTGAATCGATCAGCTTTTTCACTTTGGCTTCGATTGCCTCCATGATTTATTGATGAAACCATCTTTGTTGTTGTTTGACAGGTTTGGCATCCAAATTAATATTGAGAAGATGCATGGCTACTTGAGGATCAAGGCTGAGTATGTTCTCGTAATTCTAAGTGAAGACATTAATATATTCCAGGATAAGGGATAAAAGGTCTTCCTTCTCCTAGAGAGGTAAGCTATCACTTATAAATATGAGTTCGAGGTTACCCTCATCCCCCATATCTACCTGAAATACTTTATCCTCCGTAGGTGGTTCACATTGTTCTAACCGACAAATCCATTGGGCAATGACATGACGATCACATGCTTCATCGTAAAGTGGGACTTGGTCATCCTCTTTGATTTCAATGGGCTCAACTATAGCCATGTTGACTGTAAGATTCTTGAACACAGCTCCTATACTATCATCTAAATCCCACATCGAGGATGTCGATGATGAATCCTCGTAATGAATTTTCTCAGATTCTTCACCGAAATCGTACCATAATTCTAATGAAGAGTAGGTGTAACCTGGCCCTCTTCGTGTTTTATTAAAATAATCATCGAGCTTTCCTTTGGGATCAAAAGGACATACAGGCATCCTTTGTCCTTTGCCAAAATTCAAGCCTTCTTTGCGGGTGAAGTCATAACCCATATTCTCCATCATACCCATCACTATTTGATCGTAGTGTGAGAATTGAGGGGCGGGCTCATCTTCTTTTGATCCGTCCTATAGCGTACGCAGAAGTTGATCTATCCTTCCAAAGATAATATCTTTCTGATAATTATCTTGGGTCAATACAAGAAAGAAAGCTCGCAAGGTCTCAATCGTTTGTTTATCTGTAACAAAAGACGAATGCACAAGGAAGTGCAAAGAAGAGTTAGTATACAACCCAGCAACTAGATTGCTAGACCCATCATTACTAGACTCTGAATCAGACGACAATTAAGCAAAGGGCCTATTTGGTTATTTTCTAAAACACCAAAAAATAGAAATAAAAACTAAGAAAACTCAAAAAGTACAATTTTATCCATTTCCATCACTAAAACTCACCCACAACATCTAATAAAATATTATTTTATCCAACAACTCATCCACCATATCTAATAAAATATTATTTTCATCCAACAACTCATCTACCACATCCACCATATCTAATAAAATATTATTTTCATCCAACAACTCATCCACTACAACTAATAAAATATTATTTTCGTCCACAACATCACTCAACTCACCTCATCTCATCATTTCAAATCACTCATATCATCCAATAAGTTAGTGACAACTCATCTCATCTCATTAACATTTTATTTCCACCCATTTCCTCACAAAAAGCTAGGAAAATAATTTTCTTAAGTGTGGGTCACATCATCTAATAATATAATATGACAACTCATCTCATTTCATCTATTTTCTTATTTTTAAGAATGAACCAAACAAAAGAAAACAACATATTACAAGAAATAGGTTTCTTATAATTCATTTCCTTTTTTTTTTGGCCAACCAAACAACATCGAAAAAAGTTCTCTTAAAAAATCACTCACATCATCCTATAATAAGATGACAACTCATCTCATCCCATCTCTATTTCTTTGATTTCCTTCTTTTTTTTGCAAACCAAACACTCCAAAAACATTTCTTCTTAGAAATAGTTTTCCATTTCTTTGATTTCCCACTTTTTTTAGGCAAACAAACATACCCAAAGTTGAAATCTTCCATCATGATAAATTCGCCTGCTTCAGTAGCATCGGCTACATCAAGGCCTTCACAGCCAATTACAATGGGTTCAATATCATTCAAGATAAGACCCTCGTTGTACTCCGACTCACTATTGGCTTCAGTGCCGCTACCAAGTTCCTCGACCAGTGGCTCATCCTCCAATTCACAGTCCTGGTAAAGCAAAGAATCAATGAAATAGTTTTCGACTCCTTTGAAGGGTCGCTTTTCAGCAAACACCGTCTTTACTTGATAATAATCATCCACATATTTCATGCACTGATATAGTGTGGATGGAACTATCCGGTTACTATGGATCCATGGTCGACCCAATAGCATGTTATAGGAGGGTTTTGCGTTAAATATGTAGAAGGTTACCTCCGTCTTCATGTCACCCAGCTAGCATTTGAGGCAAATCTTTCCTAATCGCCAAGTTCTGGTGGTGCTAAAGCCGAAGATAGTAGTAGTTATTGCAGACAAACGCCTCTGAGGTACCCCAAGTGTTTGATAACCTTCAGGGGAACAATGCTCAATATGGACCCTGGGTCCACTTGGATTATGTCCAATTTGGAGGAACCGACATACCCCATGAAGTATAGGGGTTGGTCGTGAGCTGTACTCTTGATGAGCATATCATCAGGAGTAAAGGTTATGCAGGGATTTTATTGTTTGGATACTCGGCAGCATTGTGGACACTCCTTTTCTTCATCTTCTTTAGGAGCAGGTAGAAAATGAGTGGCGAAAGATTTAGGGTCAACTAGCACCACTCGTAGAGCATCCCTAGTGGACTTGGACAACCGTAGGAGCTCATACAATGTGATTTTGGCTGGGATGTTAGCCAGTTATGCGAGCATGTCGAACTGAAAGAGTTGAGAGCTGGAGCTAGCAGGAGGCTCTTTCATCAACTCTTTCTGCTTTGACTAGAACATCGCTGATGGACCTGCTAGTGGCTTGACAGGAATTTCTGCCATTTGAGGATAGTGTTTAGAAAAGTCCTTCCTTGCCTTGGTAGCCAGTGCGGCCACCTCATCGTCAAAATCGATAAGGGTCATCGCTTCTACTTTTTCATCATCTGGAATTGTAGACACAACTTTGCAAAGTTTAGCCTTACCTTTAGACTTCTTTGAGGACTTGAAAGTCCATTGCTCACCCTTGAGAAGATCAGGATAGACATACATCGTTTGCCCTGGTGGCAAGGTTTAAGGTACCAAACCCTTCCCTCGCTGATTGTGAGGATCGATGTTGATAATCCAAAGTTCCACATTTGGGATAGGAACGACTCCTGTCGGCGCATGGACCTCTGGGAGGTCTGTCCCAAACTTCAGAGTGACCATATTCATAGTCACTTTCTTGTGTGCCTTTTCCTTCTTCAGGACCCTGCATCATAAAGAGCCTTGATCTTGTCCTTGAGGACATAACACTTAGAGGTAAGATTATAAACCATCCTGTGGTACACACAGTAGTTTGGATCATCCGTTTTGTTTAGATCCTCATCCATCCTTACCTCTGGCAATTTTATTCTGTTCCTCTTGACGAGGGTGTCAAAGGTAGCAACGACTTAATCTTCTCAGAAGTCGTATTGCCTTTGAGGGTATGGTTCAGAAGATTTGGGCCTTTGTTTCTGAGCCCACTTGGGGGCTGGAGTAGCCTCGATAGTCATGATCTCTTTTCTCTTCGACCGAGAAGGATTTCTAGATGAACTTTATTCTGAAGTTCCTCTTTTAGGTTGAGTTTCTTTGGCTTCCAACCTTTTGATCATGTTTTCTACCTACTCACCTTAGCGAACAAGCTCCTTCCAGGTTCGGATTTCCACCGCACCAACCTTGGACATAATATTGATTAAGTGGTTATTGCGGCACATCTCAATCAAGGTGCTTTCAGAGACTTGGTCCCGGTAATGTAGCGAACGATTCCTGAATCTATTTACTAAGTCATAAACAGACTCCCCTTTTCTCAGCTTTTTAGCTAGCAAAGTGGCCATCGACACTTATGTGTCGTCATCAAAGAAATGAACTAAGAACAATTTCTCTATGTCAGACCACGATTTGATGGAATCTGGTTCTAACTTGTGGAACCATTCAAAGGCCACCCCCTTCAGAGTTTTGATGAATAGCCGAGTGAGGATAGAAATATTTCCTATGAGAAACCATGTTTGAGATAGGAAGTAGTAGATGTATTGTGAAGGAGATCCCTTGCCATCAAACTGGACTAAGCTTATGGGCTTGAAGTTTTTCGGGTAGGGGACCGTATCCCATTCAACTGGATATGGTATGACCACCCCTAGCTCGTTCATATTTTTCTAAACTTTTAAGGTGTCGAGTTAACTTTGGATGTCATCGAACCTCTTTTCTCAGGGATTACCGCCAGCATGTGACGTTCCTTCCGAAGACTTGGATAAGGAGTTTGAAGACGACCCGGGCTTCTCCTTCTATCATTTGAGGAGGAGTAGGTTCCCGCTCTTTGTTCTTTGAGGATTTTGGGGAGGTCAACGAAGTCCTTTTCTTCTTCTTCTCACTCAGAAGCTGCTCCAACATCTCCTTCATGGAGTTGACGGTTGCTTGCTACATGGCAATTGTAGCTTGTTGCTCCTCTAGTCTTCTGGCTACTTTGTCAGGGACTTCCACCATTAAATGCACTTTTACATGCCTGCCTTGAACTTAGCTTGAGGCTTAGGATGTTGCTACTACCGTGCAATCGTCATCATCATCGTTAGAAACATGCGCTAAATGCCTGTAATCAAATGCAAGGCAACCCCCATTTGAGCGCGAGTGTGCTGATAGACACCTTCGCGTTCGATGTGGAGGCTTTTCAATCCTGGTGAGAATTCTGGGTCTGAAAATCTGAATTCTTTGTCCTAGATTTCCCTATCACATTAACGGTCGCAGCTAGGAGATCCAAGTTGTCAGAGGCTCGTCTCCTCTGACGATTGCATCTTCAGCGAGAAGGTCTTGTTTCTGGTGGTTGGTAAGAGAGCCTCTCAAACACTGATGGTTTTGGCATTCCAGCACACCAACAGTCTGCGAGCAATGCTATAATGAGCCTCTCGGAGTAGCACTAAGGAGATGCCTTATGAATAGTACGTTTGTGAATCAAGCGCTCTCTAAGGTCCCCTATAGGTTGATGAGAACCCCCAGTATTAGAAGGATTAGCTGAGTGCTTATGCAAGGGAAATGGCTCATGAGAGAACTCGAAAAATCATCTAGTGCTAGAAACAGGCGAGCTTTCCTTGACAGACGAGAATGCCTAGTCTGGCGAGGTTCACCTATTTGGTGTGGTTCGCCTGTTTGGCGAACTTGAGTTTGTTGACGAGGTCTAGCCTATCGTTCATTCAGGTGACGTTTTCCTATATGGCGAGGTTCACCTACTTGAGCTCGTGGGTGAGGTTCGCCTATTTGGCGAACTGTCACTTTACCTTTCTGGCGAAGGTCTGCTTGCGGGTGAGGGTGCATAGTCTGGCGAGCCTGTTGAGGTTCGCCTGCATAATGACCTTGCCTGTAATATGAAGTTCGCCTGATTTGCTTACTTTGCTAGATTTGTGAAGCTCTCTAGTATTGGGAACTTGAAAATGAAGCCAGTCTGAATTGTTGGCTTCGCCAGATTTGGATAGTTTGCCAAGTTTGAGAACTTCACCAGTAAAGCGAAGTTTTTCTAAACCATTGAGTTTGCCAGTTCTGGGAACTTGGTGTAGTTTGCTAGAACCGAGAACATTGTGTTTATTGTCAGCTCTTTTCAAGCCTGAATAGTAATTCATGCCATCATAAGAGATGAGGGCACGTGCCTCGTGGCGAGAAAGAGCTTGTCATCATTGTTGCTTGGCCCTCTTTGAGAGAGGAGTGTTCACGTCGATGACAAAGGAGTGATCCGTGTCGAGACGAATTGTCATCTCCTTAGGAACAGGAGCTTGCATGGGTTGAGCAACCCCTTGGCTTGCATTCTTGTCCTTTTGATCAGCCTCAATTGGCTTGGGGGAATTAGAACCCCCATTGAATGCTCGAGTAGAGCTTTCAGGCTCATTAGCCTTAGATGATTGGGACTGAGCCATACGTACAACCTTGTGGTATTTGCGTTATGTCCTGCAACCAGAGGACATAGAAGACAAGTGTTCTTCATGCATGGCTTGATCAAACACAATGACGAGGGACTCAACAATCGTCCCTGCAGCAATCTCGTCAAATTGTGCCACCACCATTTCGTTTGAAAGAATGGTTTCTCCACTATGGTCGCCATATTCCATTTGTCATAAAATGGATCTCAAAATTTGTATTAATTGAATTGTTTGTTTCAAATAAAAATCAACTTTACACAGAAGCGAAGAGAATGAATCTAATCTCTCATTATTTAACGTGGATTCTTAGTAGCGATAAGATGCCTCCCTAAATGCTCGTGTAGAGTTTGCTTCCCTTTGACGATTTGAACAAGATTGCGAATCAAACTTTAGCGTATAGTAGATGTTTGGTAGAAGAGTTTGATCACTCGAGCTTGAATATCAAGGCCAAATGCAAAGAAAATGCAAAGAATTCGGTTCTCAAAAAGTTCAAGAGCCAAAAAACTCCCCAGATCCCCAAAAAGCCTAGATCCCCCTCTCATGTAGCCGGATTTGACTATTTATAGCTGAGAAAGATCGTAACCAACCCCTTAGAATATGGGAAGTGGGCGTAACAACTCCTATAGTTATTATTAAAAAGTTAGAAATATGGCGTAACCAACCCCATATTGTAAAATTATTTTCTATTATAACTATAATCTTTAAAAAGTTAGAAAACTTTAAAATTACTTATTATTTTTATTATTATTTTATAAACTATACTGATCGAAAAAATAGTTTCAAAAAAATAAATTATTATTTTATTAGGTAAAAGTTCTTATAGAAGAAATTTACATTGAAAAGAGAGGTTATTTTCTCATTGAATGTTGTTGCTTAGAAATGTAATAAAAACTATCTACAAATTAATTGTTATAACTCTAGGAGGAGAATACTAGTAATTGGTTAAGGTAATTATGAAAATAAAAGAGTTTAGGTTAAGAAATGCTTGCATAAGGTGTCAAGATTTTTCTTATAGCATCGTAATCAAACATATATAAAAAATAACTACAATCTATTCCTCATGATTTTCTACAAAGAAATACGAACATTCTTCTGAATTTAATTTTCTACGAAGAAATATGAAAATAAAAGAGTTAAAGATAAGAAAATGCTTGCCGAGAAATAAATTAGAACTTCAAATTTAGAAATCCTTATCCATTTCCTGTGCTTGAGTACCCGATCCTCTGAATTTATTTTTCTCGGTTATCACTTTTTTCCCTCTCCGTTTATTTTTATTTTGAAGGTTACTGTGAAGAAAATGTAGAGGAGATGGATAAGGATTTTTAAGAGATAATGTTGTTAGGTGGTTAGAGATTTTCTAGGATGGGGGGTTTGTATGTTAAATGTGGGATTTGGTATATCTTAGCCACATTCCAAAAGATTGATATTACATCCTACTCACCTTAAAAAAAGATTTTATCCCTAAAATTAAATCCAAGCACATGAGTAACTAGACGTTACCGGTAATAAAGAGATGCAGATAGCACTAACAAATATTGTTCTCTCGTTCCCATGTTGGCTTGCTAGGTCCATGGTGTGCCCATGATACCAATATTAGAAGGGTAGTCCCATTCTTGAGGATCTTCTCCTATTTGTTCAAAATCTTCATTGGTCACTCCTCATATGATATGTTTGTCCCAATCTAAAGCTCTTTGATGTCTAGGACGTGGGACTCATCTCGAACATATCGTCAAAATTGTGATACGTAGAACACGTCATGCACACCCTCCAACAATGAACGAAAAGCTAGCTGGTATTCCACCTCTCCTACTCTCACTAATATCTCAAAAGAACCAATGAAACATAGACTAAGCTTCTCGCGACTACCAAATCTGATAACTCCTCTAGTCGAAGATATCCTCAAGAAAACATGCTCTCCAACCTGAAAATGTATATGTCCCCTCTTAGCATCAGCCCAGCTCTTTTGCCTATCCTAAGCTAACCTAAGGCACTCCCATATTGTATTTATCTTGTCTACTATTTGTACTATCAACTCAGGACCTAGTATACGCTGCTCTCCCATGTCATCCCAACAGGTAGGAGATCTACATTTTCTTCTATATAATGCCTCATAAGGTGCCATCTGGACGCTGGCCTGATAATTGTTATTATAAAAAAGCTCCACCAAGTGTAAGTGGTCTTCCTTAGAGCCCTTGAAATCCAACATGTATGCCCGCAACATATCCTCAATAATCTATATAGTCCTCTCTGATTATCCATCTGTCTAAGGGTGGTAAGTCGTGCTATAACTCAGTCTAGTCCCAAGACACTACTACAAGCTCCTCCAAAAGTGTGATAAAAATAGTGTATCTCTATCAGAATCAATGCTAACTAGTATCCCATGCAAGCGTACTATCTCTCTCATGTAAAGCTCCACTAGACTCTCTGTTGTCTGTCCAACTTAAAATGGTATGACGCGAGCCGACTTAGTTAGTTAGTCTACTACTACCCATATGGCATTGTTTCCCTTCTAGCTTCTCGGCAGGGCTGTGATAAAGTCTATTGTAATATGTTCCCACTTCCACTCAGGAATAGGAAGGGGCTTCTATAATCTGGCTGTCTTCTGATGCTCAGCTTTCACCTGCTAACATATTAGGAATTTTTCACAAATCAGTCTATCTCCATCTTCATTCCTAGCCACCAATAATACTCTTTCAAGTCTCGATACATTTTTGTGCCTTCTGGATGAATAGAAAGCACTTAACTATGCACCACCTCTAGTATCTCTCTTCTAACATCGCCCTTAGGCACACACGACCTACCACGGAATCACAAGGATCCATCCTCATGTATCTGTAGATTAGTTCTCTCCTCAGACTGCAATTGTTTCTTAAATTTTTTGTACCGAGCATCCTCAAACTGGATAGCCTTGATCCGATCCACCGAAGTTGATTGTAAATGCAAACTCATCAACTGTCTCCCTGCCCCATGCAATAAAATCTTCATGTTCATCCTCCAAAACTAAGCTAGCAACTCCCGCTGTCTGGGGAGTCTCTGTTAGACCCTAGAGGAGGGGTGATTAGCGTCTTATGCTAATATAATACGATTTTATGCTAATTAAAACTAATTAATAAATTATCCTAGCAAGTATGAAATATAACATGATATGTGAGCTAGGATAAGTAATATGAACAATAAGATATATCCTATATGATAAAAATATATGCAAGGATATATAAACTAACACATGGGTGATATAATCAAACTACAAATGTGATAGGGAAAAATATACAAGAGTAAGGTAATTGGAGATATAAGATAAATGCATAAGCAAATGCGCCAATGACAAACTCAAACACACACAAATGATCACGGAGTTCGGACCTTCCGTCCTACGTCTCCGCTCCCCACACCCGGGGAGAAATTTACTATCACAACCGGGTTTTCTACGCTCACCCGAATAACGTTTACACCTCACAATGTCGGTTTTCAGCGTTCACCGATCAACGTTCACAATCACTCACAATGACGGTTTTCAATGCTCCCCGATCAATGTTCACTCCTCACACTCTGTTTTCTAGCTCACCGAAAACTTTACAATACTAACAATGTAACGACAAATATGTTCTCTACAATAGATGAGAACTCAATGAAAGCTCACACTCAATTGTTACAACTCTCACCAACCCAAATATACTATGTATGAAAATACAATAAGCTCAATGTGGGTGTGTGTAACAAAGAGGTAAATCAAATCTAAACTCAATATAAAACTAGCTTTAATAAAATGATAAACAAGAAAATATATATAAAGCTAGAAAATAGAGTTTAGAAAACTTCTCAATAGATCAAGAGATTGAAGGAGGATGGTTGGATGCTCAAGCACCAATAGGATCTCCTCAAGCTCTTATGAAATTGATTTCACAAACCTAAAACTCTCAATTGCTTAAAAACTTCTTAAACACTCTTTTAAACAAACACTAAACAAGTTTAAACCCTTATTAAACTCTTTTAAAACATTCTCTTAGTTGTGAAAAATAGTTATGGCAAAGGGGTATATATAGGATAGAAGAAAACAACCCAAAAAATCTCAAAACCCACTAAAAAACCAAAAAACAGAAGTTACTGCTACTGTTCAACGGTAGGTGCTACAGTAACAGCAGTCAACTATGCTACAGTGCGGTCGACCGTACGGTTCACAGACAATTTCTGTTTTTGACAGATTCTGGAATTTTACGTATCTGACTTTGTAAAATCAATTAAAAATAGTAAATCAACTCCAAAAATCATGAAATTTTGAGGAAAGGTTATAGACATGTAGATAAACAAGTTAGAGAAAGAATTTATGAAATATTATTTCCCAGTTGAGAGAAATAACAGTTTGAACATAGATATACAGTTTCTAAAAAAAACTGTAGAAAATACGGTTTTGTAAATTCAATTGAAAATAACAAAACAATTCCAAAAATAGTAAAACTTGGAGAAATGTTTGTATATATAATGATAAACATGTAAACAAAGAAACATAACAAATTAATTCTAAAAATATGCACGAACATGTGCACGAACATGTGCACGAACATGAGCTAATTAAAAACTTGATTTTGTAAATTCAATTAAACATAACAAATTAATTCTAAAATTGATAAAACTTTGGAAAACATTTATAAACATGAAATTAAACATGTTAGAAAAAGAATTTCTCAAATTGAGTTTCCCATTTGTGAAAACTCATGTATTTTATAAGTGTGTCAAAAACATGAAAATGTGATATACATGAAATTTGATGTTTTGACATAAACAATGTTTTGAAACCCTATGAAATAATTTTATAGACCTAATGAAATATGTATACAATAATTGTTAAGTCCATAAACCAAAACTTGTGTATATATATAATAATATATATAAAAACCAAATATGTGTGTGTATATATGATTGAGCTTAAAGTACTAACACACATAATATAAAACCTAAACTAAATATACCCAAGCTTGATTGATCTTCGATGTAGCTCAACTTGGTATACTTGCGGATGAAGCTAGAACTTGGATCTTCAGTTTGAATTTCATAGGCTTCACTCCACAATCCCGCTAACCTCCATTTGATATGATCGTGAATGCTCGATTCCATGCATCCTCCAACTTGTTATTTGTCTATAAAAAATAAGAAAAGATAAATACTAGACAAACAATATTAGTCGTAAATTGTTTGTTAAACATCATCGAAACAAGAAGACCAACAGTCTCATCCCCACAGGCTTCTTGTTCGAATGATCTGGCACCACATTAACTCGTCTTGGGTGATATTGTAAATCAAGATCGTAATCCGCCATAAGCTCTAACTACCTTTGCTTCCTCATGTTGAGCTCCTTCTGAGTGAAGATATATTTTAAACTTTTATGATCTGTATACACCTCCACTCTCTACCCTAAAAGATAGCTTTGCCATAACTTCAATGTAAAAATTACCGCTACAAATTCTAGATCATGAACCGAGTAGTTCCTCTCATATGTCTTCAGCTGTCTAGACGCACAAGCTACTATCTTCCCATGTTGCATCAGGACACAACCTAAACCCAAACCAGAAGCATCTATGTGCCCTACAAATCCTCCTAAATCATCCAGGATTGCCAAAACTGGTGTTGTCGTTAACTTCTTCTTCAACCCCTCAAATGCTGCTTGACAATCCTGAGTCAACACAAAATTGACCTCCTTTTGATTCAGCCTAGTAAGTTGTCCTACAATCTTAGCAAAATCCTTTATAAATTTTATGTAGTATCCAGCCATCCCTAAGAAATTTCATACTTCTATCACAGATGTAGGCGGATCTAACCTCAACACCGTGTCAACCTTCATTTTGTCTACAAAGATACTATCTCTTGAAATCATGTGTCCTAAGAAGGACATGTGATTAATACACAAGGATGTCATTGATAAACACCACTACAAACTGGTCAAGATACTGAGAAAAAACCTTGTTCATCAAGCTTATAAATGTAGATGGAGCATTTTTTACTCTGAACGGCATCACTAGGAACTCATAATGCCTGTACTGTGTGCGAAATGCAGTCTTAGGTATGTCTTCCTTCCTCACCTTCAGCTGATGATAGCCTAACCTAAGCTCCAGCTTAGAAAATATCCAAGCTTCTTCAAGCAGATTGAAAAGATCATCAATCCTGGGAATGGGGTACTTATAGTCAATACACATCCTTTGGCTTCCATCCAGCTTTGGCACTAACACCACCAGTGCTCCCCAAGGTGAAGTACTAAGCCTGATAAATTTCTTATTAATATACTCCTGGACCTGCTTTCTCAACTCCTCTATATCTGCTATTGGCATCCGATAAGGTGGTTTTGAGATTGGTACAACCCTAGAATAAGATTGATGACAAACTTTATATCTCTATCAGGTGGCAAACTAGGCAACTAATCAGGTAAAACATCAAGGAACTCCTTGACAATTTCTGGTATGGGATTCTCCTCTACCTCTATCCAAGTTAATACTCTATCCATACCTACTCGATACTCTAGCTGCTCCATCACTTTGCTACCGTTCATGAATTCAAACAATGGGTGATCTGATATCTTGAACACTACGCTTTTGTGTCGGTAGTTGATCATCGCATGGAAGTTGAAGAGCCAATCCATCCCCAAAATAACATCGAACCCGTTAGTGTCAATCACCAACAAGTCTGCAAATAGCTCCCTACCACAAACTACCACTGGGCATTTCTTGCACTCCCTACTAGACATTAACACCCCGCTACCTATATGTCTACTCCAACTTGCATCTAAACTATCACATGGTATGGTGTGTCGTGCAATGAACTGAGCGGATATAAAACAGTGTGATGCCCTAGAATCAAATAGGGTAAACACATGGACTAAATAAACCAAAATGATACCTGTGACTACATCACCAGATGCGTCTGCCTGCTCAGCAGTACGTGTCGGAACCTGACATTGTCTCTGTTACTGCTGAGCTTACTGACCGTATTGCCCTGGGCACCTGCTGATACTACGACTAGTATAAGTGCTGGAAATAGGGACCTCTCCACTGTCTCTGGCCTTGAAATTGTTGACCCCTCTGTTGTCCTCGAAACATCTGTTGATGAGTAGGAAGTGACAGCCTCCACATTTGTCCTAGCCTGCTAGTACTATTTTCAACCTAAAGCTCCTCCTAAAACTCCTCTACTAGGACAAGTGGTAAGCTGATGATCTACCACCCAACATGCTAGACACAACCCGTTAGCTCTCATATAGTCCATCATCAAGTGCTCAGGTTTGCTGCAAAATGGAAAATCATGTTGGTTGGTTGTGGAGCTGGTCTCGAAGTCCCTGTCTACTAGCGTTTGGCTGGTGCTTCTCTCGTCTGAGGCTTCTACTAGTTACCACCCAAGCTTTCTTCTACAAGGCCCTTTTTTGCACCTCACCTCATTGAGTTCATGATCCCAATCAGTTATTTCTGCTTTTCGAGCTGCCTCTAGGACAACAGCATAACTCTCAATCCCCTTCTGACTATAAATCTACGTCTTGATCTCAAAATTTAGGACCTACATGAACTTTTGTCCCTTATCCACCTCATTCAACACCATTCTCAGGGCAAACCTGCTGAGCTTGGAAAATTCAGTTGCATACTCATCTACAGTACTAGCTCTCTATCTTAGCATAACAAACTTGTAAAACCCCATGTATTTAAAAACATTATGGAAAATAATATTAAATGAGTTTTATTATGGTTGATAGTATTTTTGGATGAATGGATATGTTTGTAATCGCATTCGAGATTGAATATATATATATATATTATATATATTTATATATATATATATATTTATATATATATATATATATATATATATATATAATATATATATATATAATATATATATATATATATATATATATATATATATATATATATATATATATTATATATATATATATATATATATCTGTGTGTGTGTGTGTGTGTGTGTGTGTGTGTGTGTGTGTAAATGCTGCATTAATAGACATGAGAACCTGTCGGCTGAACACCTCTTGGTTTGCGTCAACTGATCCTCGGCATCGGTCAACCGATGGGTGCACAGGATTTGGGTTTCGAATAAGATTGGTTTGGGCCTATTTGTTCACATATATATAATATATACCTAAATTTCTCTCTTTTTTACTATCTTTCACGTTCCAACTGCCACCCCGAAACCCTAAATCATTAGTTTTGAGTTTTGGGAGAGATTGGTGAAATAAAGACCTAGATGAGGGTGAGATCTACAACTTTTAATGAAGGAGGATCGGGACTCTCGTACGTTTGAAAGATCAACACAAATTTTGAGGCGAGTTTCATCTCCTCCAATCTCATCCTCGTTTTTCTTGGTTTTTATTAGATTTTAAAACATATTTTATGAGCAGAGACTACCCCCTAATCTGTATAAAAGTTTAATCTTTCTAATTTAAAAAAGTTAGGAAACGGATTATTTGAATTTGGGTTTATGTTTTTAAGTAAAGCTAACATGAGATTTTTGCTAATTTGATTTGTTTTCATGAGGAATTTACTAACATAATCATGTTAGGTTTTTTTTGTAGATCCCCTCAAACTTATATTTGTGGTTTCATGTAGCAAAATAAACCCTAACTACACTAAATCAAGATTTTATATACGTGTTTCTTTTGAAAATTTTTGACTTTGGTAATTGTAGAGAAGAACTGTCACTTTGATCCATCATCAGGATCAGTCGACTGATCAGAAGAATCAGTCGATCAATCAGTTTGCAGGATTTTGAATTTTTCCCTCTAGTCGTTCGATCGATGTATGCATTCGGTCAACCGACCGGACTGATTTGTTTGTGCATGTTTGTGCACGTCACCGCTGGTCGATTGATGAAATATATCAGTTGATTGATCTGGTGTTGCATTATATATGTTGATTCTTTTCTTTCATGTGCGTTTGGCTACAAACTTGAAGTTCGAGCCATCCGTTGATGTACGTGCATGATCATGAGAGTGCATGTATTAATTTTGGGCATACACAAGCTTTTGGAGGTTCATATTCTAATATTTTGAATTTGTTATGGTAGGGAGTGACGATTGTTTCAGTTTACTATAGTTTTTGGATGCTTGATTGTGTTAGCCCGTGAACCGCAAGAGAACATGGTTGACTATACTCTGAGTGCGTTAGTCCGTGAACTGCAATGAGAATGTAGGTGACTACTCTCGATGATGCATTATTGTTTTAGTGGTTGAGTGCGCAGGTCCGTGTACTGCATGACATAGCGGCCGACTGCACTCTAAATATGTTAGTCCATGAGCCGCATGATACTACGGATGACTACACTCTACATATTTAGGAAGCCTAGAACTTAGACGAGTACTATTAATGAACATAGTCTAACACTTGACTTGCTTACAGGTTTATACTTTTGCTTTCGTGCCACCTACCCGAGGGTAGCGTGAGATACGATGATGCGGCATATACTATTTGTCTTGGATGAGATATTAATGGTGTATTTTTTCTTGCTTATTATTTATTTATTAATAGGATTTGGAGTTGATATATAGAGATTCACAATTTGAGATACATGGTATATATGAGGGTTTCCTTATTTGGATTATTTTACTCGATGTACTCATCTCGTGTTGTGGATTTCTAAATCTCAATTCCTCATAGTTCAATGCATATGATTTATATATCTATATATGTCACAACTTGTATTTTTATACACCTAACCCCCTTTCCCCTGGGGGCGGTGGAGATGTTCTCGCTAGCGCTTTGACGCTCGTTATTTTCATCTTTTTCAAGTAGCGACTTAGGCATTCGTTAGTACTCCACAGTAGTTTATTATTTGTTTTCAGTCTTTAGAGATGTATTACATTTTGCAGGCTGAGTGCCATAATACCATTTACATTTGACTCTTGTATTTAGAGATTTATTAACCTTATTTTAGTTTATCAGATATACTTCTTTTATTCTATTGGAACATGATTATATTTGTTATTGGATCTCTTCTCTACATTGTGCTCCTTGTATTAATATCTTCATTCTATCTACTTGTACCCATATTTCTTTTTGTTTGAAATCCACTAGAGAGATATTACTATGATGGTGATACATGTTGTTGCACAGTGTTAGATGCATGGTAGGTTTGATATCTCTGGATTCATCTTAGACTGTTCCCTTGTGTGAAACCAGGGGCGTCACAGTTAGTATCAGAGCTCTAGTTTTAGCATCCTTAGGATATCTTGTGTCGAGTCGTGGAGCTAGGATAGAGATTCCTTAGGGCTCATGTATAGAGTTCGCTAGGAATTCCTAGATTCAGTGAGGCCGTTATGCGTATAACTTAAAAATTTTGAGAAAGTTTTATGATTAACTTACTTTGATTATAAAGTATTTTTGAGAATAATATGTGTTATGTTTTCCTATTGTTATATGATATGTTATATATGCTTGTGGTCTCATTTATTATGTCTAATAAGCTCTCCTCCTAAACTTATAGATGTCAAGACGAGGACATGGTCATGGTAGATCCCGTACTCATGGAGCTGGGCAAACTGAGTAAGAGCCTGAGTCACAACAGGCTCCACAGTATTTTATCGACCTTATAGTGCTAATTGTAGTCTGACTGGTAGTGCTCGAGGAGCGAATGGTGAATTAGGTTCTGCCAACTACACCACCTCCTGTGGTTCCAGCACCATTCATGCTAGTTGTACCTATTACAGAGGCATCACCAGTGACTACAACACCACCTGCTGTTGATAGAGCCAAAGAGCATGAGGCTTGTCTCCGTTTGGTGGAGATATATAAGAAGCTGAGGGCACCAGAGTTCCAGGGTTCATCAGACTCACTCATAGCCCATAAGTGGAAGGAAGATGTGGGGAACATTTTAGATATGTGTGACGCCCTAGGGTTCACACAAGGCTGTAGTCCTAGGTAAAACCCGGATTGTCAAACATGCCAAGCACCAACTACCATGCTATGACATGTTTCACCATCACAATCACTATCTCTCTAGTGGAAACAATAAATAGATGATGGTACAGACAGGCAAAAATAGAAATAGGTAACACTAGATATACACAGAAGAAGCATAAGAAATATCAAATATGAGCCGAACTAAAATAGAATAGAAATATCTCTGAGTATAAACTGGATCTCAAATACAATACGTCAAATAAATAAAGTCTTACAAAAGCCCTCAAATCTAAACTAAAATACAAATGTAAAATCTGAAAATAATCAACTACATGTGGAGTTCTACAATAACTACAAGGTATAATAAGTAGCTAAATAGATAACTAAGAAGTCCCATCAACTTGCAACTCTCCGTACGCCGGACTCGCTACCTGAAAGAGGGAAAACAACGATCGTCAAAGCGCTAGCGAGATCATCACTACCTCTCCCTAAGGGAAGGGGTAGGAGTATAATAAGAAAATAGAGTCGGTACTTACATATATTAAATCATTCATATAGCTCTCTATGAAAAACAAATAGTTAAGGAAACATACTCAAATCTCGAACATAAAGAATAAATACATCATCTCGAATTATATCCGAGTAGCCTGCTCTAATATAAGAGGATGTCAACCAAACCAAAATAAATATAACTACCGTCCATAACGGGTGTGCCAAAATCTTAAAAAAAATACCCTACTCGCGGGTAATCTATCATTGAAGTAAAACTTATAACCGATCAAATACCTATATGCGCATCATCTTGTGCTATAGCGATACTCTTGTAGTGTTCTTACTCAATCGCTCTTTGGCAATATGGTTTATCATCTCCCTATTCTGGTTACATGAAATAACGATACTATTGTAATACCCTTACTCAATCATTCTGCGGCAAATAGGTTTCATTTCCCTATTTCCAGGTACATATATAACAACACTATTCATATGTGTTTATCAGTTTAACTTGTGTCAAAAGTGTGTCAATCTAACATAATCTAAGCATACATGAACAAATCTCAGTGTACATGTCCACATCTGAAGTTCACCATTATCCTAGGTGTTCAACAACTCTTAACATTGTAGTCTATCAGCACAAAGTCGAGAGAATCGCTCAAAAACCAAATAAAAATCCAAATGAAACATGCACGGCCATCATCAGACTGGCGGTCGAATGTGGCGATCGATCGTGATGGGCTCCAGAGACTACCCAAGTCTCTGTCCTGCACGCGGTCGACCGTGACGGTCGACCGTGGACACACGCGGTCGACCATGGTCGACCGTGACCCAGATTTCCAGCTTCTCAGATTTTTAATATGTGTCGTATTCACGTCGTGTTTTTGTGATTTAAATATGGTAAAATTTTCATAAATCTTTCATACAAACATGTTACAGCAGATAGAAATATCTGGAAATAAAATCAACATATATAACCATGATTTTATGCATTATATTTATATTTAAAACCCTAAAACTTGCATAAAAGCTCAAAACGATGAATCAAACTTCTTTCTTTAGATTAACTACGTTTTAAAATCATCTTCAGATCTTATATACATCTGTAAACTTCGTTCTCAACCTTTTTAGCATGAAAAGACCTAATCTTTATACATATAATACAAACGGGTTGTCTTTTATTCATAATCTAGTCGTTTAGGCTCTACAAAACTTGTTTAATTCTCTTTAAAAATATTTTGAAAACTAGGAGGGGGATTAGCAGAGATGATACTCGCCTGAGGTTGTCGAAAAATGTTTTAGAACCAAGGTTGAAAGAGATCTCCACTCCAAAAGAAAAAAACCGAGAAAAATCCCACTCGAAAGCCCCAATCTTCTCTAAGAAAACAAACTAGGGTTTGGGGGTTTTGGTGGCTGTTATGGTTCTTAGGAAAACTGAGAAAAACGTGCTCTCATGTATGAACTCGTTCATACTCAAAACACATGGTATTATACTCATATACCATTTAATGATATTTATCATACTAAATATCCATATATCATAATTAATCTCATATTAATATATTATTCAAAAACTATCGGGGTTTTACAATATGCTTAACATTAACTTAGTCCAGAAGCAGATGTTAGCAGCTTTTAGCCGTAAGGGTGATGCCGGAGGGTGGTATAGGCTCAAATTCACATTGGAGCAGTGAATGACACTTACTTGGGAGGAGTTCAGCTATTTTTTTGACGAGCGGTATATTACGTATATGACACATGTTTTGTGATTTATAGTTGCTGAATTTCGGGGACAAAATTCTCTTTAAGGAGGGGTGAATGTAAAACCCCGTGAATTTAAAAATATTATAGAAAATAATATTAAATGAATTTTATTATGGTTGATAGTATTTTGGGATGAATGGATATGTTTGTAATCGATTTGAGATCGAATATATATATATATATATATATATATATATATATATATATATATATATATTACATACCCAAATTTCTCTCTTTTTCATCATCTTTCACATTCCAAAAGCCACCCCAAAACCCTAAATCATCAGTTTTGAGTTTTCCGAGGGATTGGTAAAGTAAAGACCTAGAGGAGGGCGAGATTTACAACTTTTGACGAAGGAGGATCGGGACTCTTGTGCATTTGAGAGATTAGCATAAAATTTGAGGCGAGTTTCATATCCTCTAATCTCATCCTATTTTTCTTGGTTTTTATTAGATTTTAAAACCTTTTTTATGAGCAGAGACCACTCCCTAATCTGTATGATATAAAAGTTTAATCTTTCCAATTTAAGAAAGTTATGAAACAGATTCTTTGAATTTGGGTTTAAGTTTTGAAATAAATCTAATATGAGATTTTTTCTAATTTGATTTATTTTTATGAGGAATTTACAAACATAATCATGCTAGGGTTTTTTTGAGATCCCCTAAACTTATATTTGTGGTTTTATGTAGCAAAATAAACCCTAATTACACTAAATCAAGATTTTATATATGTGTTTCTTTTGACAATTTTCAACTTTGGTAATTGCAAAGAAGAACTGTCACTTTGATCAGTCATCAAGATCGGTCGACTGATCAGAAGAATTAGTTGACCGATCAGTCTGCAGGATTTGGGAATTGTCCCTCTTATCGGTTGACCGACGTATGCATTCGATCGACCGACCGAGGCTGATTTGTTTGTGTATGTTTGTGTACGTCGTCGCTAGTCAACTGATGAATATATTAGTCGACTGATCTGGTGTTGCATTATATATGTTGATTCTTTTCATTCACATGCATTTGGCCGCAAACACGAAGTTCGAGTCGTTCGTCGATGTACGTGTGTCATCATGAGAGTGCACGTATTGGCCACACGTATTGGCCGCATAATATGGTGAAATAAGAAACATGAATGAGTTTTAACATTAAGATAAAGCATAGAAACATAGCAGGATTTCCTTCAGAGAGCAACACATGATTGCATCTGAATGCTGCCATAGGAGTTTCAGCAGTGAGTCATTAGCTTGAGGCTCTGGGCGAAAGAGCTCCACTCCAGCATGGAACCTAAATTTTTTGAAAGATATTAACCATTCTGTACTGTACAGAGACAATGACACTTTACAGTAGTTTAAGAATTAATTTTCAAGCCAAAATCCAAACTATAGAAGAAGGTTTCCCTTATTTCATTTCAAGACATCATTTAAAAATGCTATAGTTAAAAAAACCCTTATTTCATTTCAAGACATCATTTAAAAATGCTATAGTTAAAAAAAGCTAATTTTACTGATTTGCTAACACATGAAGTTCCCAACACATCATTTAAAAATGCTATAGTTAAAAAAAGCTAATTTTACTGATTTGCTAACACATGAAGTTCCCAACATAATTTTTTTAAATGTAGTTAGAAATAGACCTAACGTAAAATCCCTAAACTTTTTAACTTAATGCAAAAAGTTATTGGTGACAATAACGCTCCTACCATGATCAAACTTCAAAAGATTATTCAAATAAACCATCTGTATCCATTCACATAATATAACTTTGTTGGAAATTGTGGTTAAATCTAGAATTAAACTGAGAAAACAGATGTGCTGAAATTTTTAGAATTTTTAGTTCATTGTTGTGCGCTATAGAAACGCTGTGCTTAAAGTAATATTTGGCCTACTCCGGTGCAAGGATCCCAAGGCCAAACTGCTTCCAGGAACAGCAGTACAGTACTCTGGTGTGCACCAACCCAATACTATCAAGATCTCCTTAATCTATTAAGACCTTTCGGTCAAGGCAAAAGATCTCCTTGATCTCAGAACCTTACGGTTCAAAACCTTTCGGTTTAAGACAAGTTCCTGTGGGCACAAGTTCCTGCAGCAGCAGCACAACAACAACAACGTTAGGATTGATGTTCGTTTTCAAGCATGCGACGTTCGTGTTCCACGCACGCGAGAGGATTTTTAGCTATTTTCCAAGAGCTGTCCAAGGGCGCTATTTATAGGCCTCTAAGGCCATCTCAAGAGTCACAAGCAATTAATATGACTGTTACAATTCTTAATAACAATTAAGATTATAACATCAATACATTAAATTGCTCTTAATATTGTTGTAACCGCTGCATGCATTAACTCCTGAATACGAGGCAATCAATGGATGCATTGCTACGAACCATGAGGGTCACGTCTCAACAAATCAGACGAACCTCGTTTGACAAACGAACATCATCAAACAGGCAAACCTCATATGACAGACGAACCTCATCGAACGAACAAACATAGTCAAATAGGCGAACCTCGTATGACATACGAACCTCATCAAATAGGCAAACCACGTAAGACAGAGGAACCTCGTCGAACAAGCGAACCTCGTATGAGAGACAAACCTCGTCAAACGAATGAACATCATCAAACAGGCGAACCTCGTCAAACAGGCGAACATCAACAAATATCACATTTAAACACATTTGCATGTTTATGATGTGCATGATAAGCATATGCATGTGTATGTGATGAGGAAGCTACATGAGATGCACAAGAAAGATTAATATTCTTATGTTTTTGTGCATCATAGCAAAATTTAGCTAGATGGCCTTTACGGCCGCAAATAGAACACTTATAAACTTTGCTATATATGTGTGCATGATGAGTAGATGATTATTTAGACTTGGCACACATATCCATAAGCTTCTTATGATTATTGATGCATGTTTTCAAAGTTGAATCTAATGATGAAATGCATTTTTTCATAAGATTCAAGTCTTCATTTTTTGGCACATATGCACCTTTAGAAGTAGAACATAAATAGTTATCTATAAAAGAAGCCGTATCATTTTGTATGTTCTTTACTTCTAATATGGCATTATCTCTTTCATGAGTTAAGCTAGAAATGAATGATGTTAATTTTTCATTTTCCAAGTTTAACATATCATTGTTTTCTTTAAGGTTTTCATTTTCTTTAGCAATGATATCAAACTTGGATACTAGCTTCTCATGATCGGATTCTAAATTATCATGCTTGCATTTTAAATCATTAAAATCATTTTGCAACTTGTTAAAGGCATGTAATAATTTTTCACTAGCACAAGCAAGTTCATCATTAGGTAAATCATTAATAGATTTGAACTCACAAACCTCACTAGGGCTATCGCCTAGTGGCCGTGTGCATGATGAAGCTCCAATATTACTTGAGGAAGAGTCCGCCGGAATCCTTTGGATCTCCTCCAAGTTACCATGATGTGCTTCTATGAATGTCCACAATTTGTAAGCACTATCAAAAGAAACAAGCTTGTTAGAAATAGAAGAATCAAGTGCATTATGCATATATTCTAACACAATCTTGTTCATGGTAAACAATCTTTTGTCATTTTTACTCCACTTGGATTTCTCCATAGTGGGTACAATATAAGCATTATCAATAATTCCCCATAGATCAATATTTTTAGATTGCACAAAAAGTTTAAATCTAGAAGCCCATTGTGCATAGGGAAAGTTAATGAATTTAGGAGCAACATTGGATTCATAGCCTAACAAAGGTGCACAATTCATGTTCATGATAAATATATGTGTGCAAGCAAGACAAATGCAATCAAAACAAGATTAGCACAAAAAGATAACTTGGATCTTTAACTCAAGGCGATTAGACCTTAAATCAAAGAGCACCAAGCTCTGATACCAATTGTTAGACCCTAGAGGGGGGGTGATTAGGGTCTTATGCTAATCTAATCCGATTAAATGCCAATTAAAAATAATTAACAAGTTGTATTCTTGCAAGGTAGATATATAAAGAGATATGTGCAAGAATAAGCAATATACACAATGAGATATATCCTATATGATGAATATATATATATGATTGTTAGACCCTAGAGGGGGGTGATTAGGGTCTTATGCTAATCTAATCCGATTTAAATGCCAATTAAAAATAATTAATACGTTATCCTAGCAAGTATGAAATACAACAATATTTGTAAGCTAGGATAAGCAATGTAAACAATAAGATATATCATATATGATGAAATATGTATGCAAGGATATATAAACTAACACGAGGGTAAACAATATGAACTAGATAGTGGATGATATAGATAATGAGCTAATGACAATGGCGATATAAGATATGAACATAAATATGAATGAACGCCAAAGCACACTCAAACAAGCAATATGATCACGGAGTTCGGACCTTCCGTCCTACGTCTCCGCTCCCCACTCCCGGGGAGAAATCCACTAACACAATCCGGTTTGGAAGCCGGAACTTCTTCTACACACTCGGTTTTCTAGCTAACCGAAAACTCTACAACTCACACTCTTGCAATCACACTCTACACCCACTAAGTGTTGGACCTAGCCGTGTCTCCCTCAAGTGCTCGGTTACAACCTCTCCCTAGGCACGTCAACCGACGCCACTCCTCTTGGGACGATCCCCGACTCTCACCACACACTCCTCACTCGGTGTACAAGAGTATTACAAAGTGATTTAACAATTAAGCACAATATAGCAAATGATTGTTCTCTCTAACAAGGTGAGAACTCAATTAGGCTCAACTCAATGTCACACTATCCCACAACCCAATTATATAATGTATGCAAATACAATAAGCTCAATGGTTGTGTGTGCAAACAAAGAGTAAATCAAATCAAACTAAACTCAATATAAAACTAGCTTTAATAGAAATGATAATCAACAAATAATTATAAATAAAAGCTAGACTTGAGTTTAGGAAAACTTCTCTAGATCAAGATGGAGAGATGGAGATATGAAGCCCAAACAAGAAGATGATCTCCTCCACTTGTGAAAATAATCTTCAAACCAAACAAACACTAAAACTCACTTAAACCCTTGTTTAAAACTCTTTAAACTTGTTTAAAACATTTCTTGAGTTACCTTAGAGGTATGAGGGCATGGGGTATATATAGGCTCATGAAACAACCCCAAAAACCAATAAAAACACCCCCAAAACATTAAAATAAACAAAAAAACAGAACTAGCTGTTACTGTAGCAACGGTCGGATGCTACAGTACTTCGGTCGACCGGTACGGTCGACCGGATTACTGTAGCAGTGCGCAGCTGTTTTGTAAAATCAATTTAAAATAGTAAATGAACTCCAAAAATTATGAAATTTTGTGAGAATGTTCTAGACATGTAGAATAACATGTCAGACAAAGAATTTCTGAAAAATCTTTTCCCAGTTGAGAGAAATAAATATTTGAACACAAATTTACAGTTTCTGAAAAACTGTTAACATATACGATTTTGTAAAATCAATTAGGCACAGTAAATCAACTCCAAAAATAGTAAAATTTTGAGGGAAGTTTCTAAACATGTAGGTAAATATGTCAGAGAAAGAATTTTTCAAATATCACTTCCCATTTGCGAAAACTCATCTGTTTTGTAAAACATGCACGAACATGTGCACGAACGAAAACGTGAATTTGTAAATTCCTTTAAACATAACAAATCAATTCCAAACTTGATGAAACTTTACGAAATGTTTATAAACATGAAAACAAACATGTTAGAAAAAGAATTTCTCAAATTGAATTTCCATTTGTGAAAACTCATGTATTTTGCAAGTGTGTCCAAAGCATGAAAACTCAAAACCATGCATGTATATATATAACTATATATATACATAGAAACCAAATACGTGTGTGTATATGATATTGAGCTTAAGGTACTTAACACACATAATATAAAATCTAAACTAGATTACCCAAGCTTGATCTTGATCTTCATTGTAGCTCAACTTGGTACACATGCGGATGAAGCTTGAACTTGATCTTTAACTTTGAATTGCAAGGCTTCAACCCGACATTCCGCCAACCTCCATTTGATATCGTCGTTAAAGCGCTATTCCATCCATCCTCCAACAACGTTGTTTGTCTACAATAAATACGAAAACACAAATACTAGACAAACAACATTAGTGGTAAATTGTTTGTTAAACATCATCAAAACAAGAAGGCCAACAATCTCCCCCTTTTTGATGATGACAAACAATTTACAAAAAGGAATATATGCATGAAAGGAAGTGTATATATAAAAGATAATACACATGCATATAAATGTATACTCACAATATTTCTCCCCCTTTGACAACATCAAAAAGGGGACAAAGGAATAAGAGAGCGAAAGCTCCCCCTATCAATAAGCATAGATGAGTATAAAGCAAATATAGGGAATAGCTCCCCCTATCAAAAAGCCATATGAAATATAAGCAATAAAAGATCATGGCAAAAAGTTTTCAAATGAAAACAAATCAACCAAAAGAATTCATAAATCAAGGTTTATATTCAAAAACAATGTTTGAAAAAATTTTCCTTACATAACTTGATCAAACCACTCATAGAATACATTATAAAGCACGAATAGATGATCCATTAGCACAAACACATAAATATCATCATATAAGTGAATTATAATGAATTCAAAAGCAATCAATCAAAACAAAAATCTTTAACAAAAGAATTTTTAAGAGAGGCAACAATATATTAAGCTCTTAAGCTTGTTCCAACCCATATAATCATTCTAGCATCCGATAAACATGATTTGAGAATAAACACCCAATAAACTCGGGGGGTTACATAAATATAAACCTCTCATGAAAATTGAAACTAATAGTCATGAAAAAAAATAATTAATCAATTAAAAGTTGTTTTCATATATAAAAATTTAGAACATGTTTTTCAAAACCAAGAAAAAGAAAATAAAAACATTAAAATTCTTGGTTTTAAAAATTAAATATGTTTTGGTATCCAAGTATTTGTGGTACCAAAGAATTTTGGGACATGACCCCTATTATTTAAGCTTAAATCCCTAGGGTTATGAACCCATTTGGGCGCATGTGGTGCACGAAAGTGGTCAAAACAAAAATTATATAAATGACCTTTACGATTGCAATTTGTGCAATGAAAAGGTTGAAATAATTTGCGTTGACCAAATG
>NC_033803.1:34842205-34854346 GCF_001876935.1 Asparagus officinalis
TATATATATATATATATATATATATATATATTTATATATATAGTTTGAAAACTCATTTTGGAAAGCTGTTTTGACCAAAAAATCCAATAATCTCCCACAAGTTTTTAAACTAGTGTCGTGTAATGGTGCCATCATTTCAATCGTTGTGTATAAGGTAGATGTCGTAAGGACTTGAATATATATATATATTTATATATATAGTTTGAAAACTCATTTTGGAAAGCTGTTTTGACCAAAAAATCCAATAATCTCCCACAAGTTTTTAAACTAGTGTCGTGTAATGGTGCCATCATTTCAATCGTTGTGTATAAGGTAGATGTCGTAAGGACTTGAATCCCCCTTAGACTAACTGAATCGAAGATAGATGCATTGTGTCGCAGAGACTTGAACCAGCACATGTCTAAAATCCAGCGATCACGCAAGATCAAACTCATCTGTGGTAGTTTTCACTTTGAACCACACTTGCCTTTGCTTTGCACATTTATGGCCCTATGCTAGTCCTGGTTTCTGTTAGGGCTCTAGGTATCTTTCCATAAAACACCATAGGAGACGGCCAAACCTCCACCCAGGCATAGGTGAGTTCTTCAGGCATGTTTCCTATCAAACATCCCGCATCTGAAATACTTTGAACTCATTAAGGCTTAAGAGCCATTCTCTCTCATGATAGGATTCTAGGTGAGTCCTTTAGGCGTGTTTCCTATCTAACACCCCGCATTCGAAATGCTTTGGACCCATTAAGGCTTAACAGCCAGCCCCTTTACTTTATAGGATCATCGGTGAGTCCTTTAAGCATGTTACCTATCCAACATCCCACATCCAAAATGCTTTGGACCCATTAAAGCTTAACAGCCAACCTTTTTACATGATAGGATTTTACTTGTAAATCTTACTTGACTTTTGAACCAACCATCTTGTCATTAGTAGCGTAAGCTTTGAACTAATAACTTGACGAAATGTTAAGTGTTTGTAACACTCACCAAACTTTACAAATCTTACTTGACTTTTGAACCAGCTATCTTTATTATTAGTAGCATAAGCTTTGAACTAATAATTGGATGAACATGGTAAGTATTTGTAAGACACACAAAACTTTGAGACCCATTGCAGCAGACGTCCTTTCGATTATGTCCTTTTTTAGACCTTTAGTCAAAGAATCAGCCACATTCTCTGAAGACCGAACATCAATCACGGAGATGACTCCTTGGCAAATGAGTTCTCTCAAATAGCCATGCTTTAGACGAATGGTCTGCTTCTTTCCATTGAACAACGAGTTTGTTGTCACAGCACCCGTTGCCTGATTATCACAATAGATTGTAATTACGCCTTGTAATTCTATCAATAGAAGGTCTCGTAGAATACAACTGAGCCACTCAGCTTTATTTCCTGTAGCACAGAGTGCGAAGAACTCAGATTCCATCGATGACTATGCAATCATAGTTTGCTTCTTAAATTTTCACGAGATGGCAGCTCCGGCCATAGTAAAGACAAAACCTCCAGTAGATCTGCACTCATCTGGTTCTGAGCACTAGCTCGCATCTGAATAGCCTTCCATTACAGCCGGATATCTAGTGTAGAATAGGCCCAGCCCTGTAATTCCTTTCAAGTATCTCATCAATCTCTGGACAGCATCCTAGTGAAGCTTTCCAGGATTACTTGTGAACCTACTAAGCATTCCTACAGCAAATGCTATATCTGGCCTTGTGCAGCTCATCGTGTACATAAGACTTCTAATTATCTTTGAGTACCTTAGTTGCTCTACTGGTCTTCCAGTGTTCGGTCGAAGCTTCTTGTTGTAATCGTACGGCACTGACAGTTCTGGCAGGTCGTAGTAGCCATACTTCCTTAGCATGCTCTCGACATAATGAGATTAGGACAATACAATACTCTATTCAGAGTATATAATTTTGATTCCGAGAATCACGTCTGCAGTTCCAAGGTCCTTCATGCTGAACTGAGCTGATAGAAATTTCTTAGTAGAAGTTACTATCTCCAAATCACTCCCGACGATGAGCATATCATCCACATAGAGACAGATAACCACCATCTTCCCTTCAGCGACCTTGATGTATAGACACTTGTCAAACACACTGACTTGATACCCATTATTGCGAACAAACCCATCGAACTTCTCATGCTAGAGTTTCGGTGCCTGTTTAAGTCCATATAGAGACTTAATAAGCTTACAAACTTTACCAGCTGGAGCATCAAGTCCTTCTGGTTTCTCCATGTAGATCTCTTCTATGAGGTCTCCATTAAGAAAGGTAGTCTTCACATCCATCTGATGTATGATGAATTTTTTTATCGCCGCCCATGCGATAAGCACTCTGATGGTAGTGATCCTACAAACTGATGCATAGTTGTCAAAGAAATCTATTCCTTCTCTCTGAGAGAATTCTTTCGCCACCAGTCTTGCTTTATACTTCTTAATAGTACCATTAGAATGAAGCTTCTTCTTAAAGATCAACTTGCAACTGATAGGCCTAGCACCTTCTGGTACATCCACCTGCTCCCACGTGTGATTTTGGATCAATGAATCCATCTCATCATCTATAGCTTCTTTCCATAGAAGAACGTCTGTTGACCGTGTGATTTTGGATCAATGAATCCATCTCATCATCTATAGCTTCTTTCCATAGAAGAACGTCTGTTGACTGCATTGCTTCTTGAAACTATAGCTTCTTTCCATAGAAGAACGTCTGTTGACTGCATTGCTTCTTGAAAAGTCTGTGGATCTCCTTCTACATTATAGGTGATGAAAAAATCTCTAAAATCTTTCTGTCTTCTGACACGCTTGGAAGATGGTTTAGTAACTCCTTCATCACTGACATTTTTAGTTTCTCGCAAAACTGGCTCCTCTGGTGCGTCTGACATACTAGCATTCTCTACTATATCTTTGAGCAATAATCATTTATCTTTGATAAACTTATCCTCAAATAATTCTGCATCCCAAGCTTCAATGATGGAGTTGGTTCGAAGATCAAGGAACCTGCAAGCATCACTATCTTCAGCAAAGCCAAGAAACACACATTTGTTTGCCTTTGGTCCGAGTTTAGGCCTTCTGATATCTGGAACTTGAACATATGCAAGACACCCCATACTTTAAGACTATCCAAAGGATCTGGATATCTCAACCATAACTGATGAGAAGTACTATCAGTTTTCGAATAGGGTACTCTGTTCAGAATCCAATTTGCCATCAGCAAAGCCTCTCCCCAATAGCATGAAGGTAGACCAGATGTGATTAGCATCGAATTCACCATCTCGGTTAATGTGTGATTCTTCCTTTTTGTAATTCTATTAGATTGCAAAGAATACGGAGTAGTAGTTTTAGCAATGATTCCATGCTCCTTGAAGTATGCCTCCGACTCCTTAGATCTGTACTCCTCTCCTCTGTCACTCCTGAGTCTTTTCACCTGAAGTCCAAACTGCTTCTCCACTCGAGTTCGAAACTTAACAAACTTACTGAATGCTTCATCTTTAGATTTTAGCAGGTAAACGTGGCAGAAGCGAGAGTGGTCATCAATGAAGGTGATGACGTACTTCATGCCGTCTCGAGTGACAAAGCTCTTGAAATCACAAGTATCTGAGTGAATCAGATCCAATAGGTTGGTGCTCCTTGTGACACTTGGAAATGGCTTCCTTGTCAGCTTCGCTTGCGCACATACTTCACACTTATTAGGTTCAAACCCCCAAATTTCGGAAGTAATCCTAACTTCTTCATGCTAGACAGCTTTCTATAATTTACATGTCCTAGCCTATTATACCATAATACATAGGAGTAAGCAGAAGAGGATTCTTCATTTATAACTGAGTTGGGTATAATAGTACTGATCTTATACATGCCATCAGTACGATATGCATTGCTAAAATACATTTTCTTAAATGATAACACAGCCTTTCCTCCTTAGAAATCCAGCCTATTACCAGCGTCACATAGCAGTCTTCCTGAGACTAAGTTTTTAGCAATTGAGAGAACATGTTTCACATCCTTCAATGTGAGAGTCTTCCCTAAAGAAAGAGTCAGCACCACAGTCCCAGTTCCAAGAACAGGAACCACAGAACGATCAGCCATTGATACATTCTCTTTGACAATAACATAGGAAGTGAACAAATCTCTGTTGGAACAGACATGACAGGTAGCACCTGTATCTAACCACCAACCAGAGACTTTGCTAGGAGTTATCACCTGAAAGAGCATAGCCACATAATTATCAATTTGATTAACATTGTTTGTTGTTCCCTTCTTTGGTGCTTTGCAGTCCTTGGCAAAATGCCCTTGCTTCCCACAGTTGAAGCATTTGCCACTCTTCTTGAAATCTTTCTTCTGTACATTCAGGTTCTTCGAATTATGATTCTTCTTTTTGTTAAAAGATTTCTTTTTCTTAGAAGAATTGGTACCCTTCTCAGAGTTAGTTGCCACCATGTTAGTAGACGCCTTCTGCTTAGCTAGGAGCTCATTCTTTGTGCGAGTTCAAATCTCGTGATCCGAATAAACCTCTTCAAATTAGACAGAGTCACCTGTCTTTTCCTTCTTCGAATGTCTCTGGAGAACGACATCCAAGATGGAGGAAGATTGTTGATAATTGCACCAGAAATGAAGGTTTGACAAAGATTGATCTTTTCATCCTTCAGCTTCATAACAAGTTTTTCGAGTTCTTTGACTTGAGGCAAAACCTCAGTGTCATCTTCAAACTTAAAGTCCAGAAATTTGTCAATGAGGTGAGACTTGGAAAGCTTCTCCTCATCCTTGTATTGTTGCTCTAGAGCATTCCAGATTTTCTTTGCAGACGGCTTGTTGGTGTAAGCATCTGCCAGATGATCAGGTAGGTATTTAAGGAGATAACTCCTGCAGAAATGATCATCTTTATCCCAAGAGGCTTCAGACTCTGAGTCTTCTTCAAAATCAGGTTTTTCCTCAGAAACCACATAGTAGATTTTTAGGAGTTGCATCCCAAAAATCACTTTTCGACGTCATGCGTTAAAGTTAGATCCATCAAAGTTTATTAACTTGAAACAATCCACTCCAAGAGTCCTGGAAGGATCTATTTGTAGATCAGAAATATTGCTTTAAGATTGTTGGAAATTATGGTTAAATCTGGAATTAAACTGAGAAAACAGATGTGCTGTAATTTTTAGAATTTTTAGTTCACTGCTGTGCGTTATAGAAATGCTGTGCTTAAAGCAATATTTGACCTACTCCGGTGTAAAGATCCCAAGGCCAAACTGCTTTCAGGAACAGCAGTATAGTACTCTAGTGTGCACCAACCCAGTATTGTCAAGATCTCCTCGATCTATAAGACCTTTTGGTCAAGGCAAAACATCTCCTCAATCTCAGAACCTTACGGTTCAAAACCTTTCGGTTTAAGACAAGTTCCTATGGGCACAAGTTCCTGCAGCAGCAGCACAACAGCAATAACATCGGGATTGATGTTTGTTTTCCAGCACGCGACGTTCGTGTTCCACGCATGTGAGAGGATTTTTAGCTATTTTCTAAGAGCTGCCCAAGGGCACTATTTATAGGCCTTTAAGGCCAGCTCAAGAGTCACAAGCAATTAATGTGACTGTTATACTTTTTAATAGCAATTAAGATTATAACATCAATATATTAAATTTCTCTTAATGCTGTTGTAACCGCTGTATGCATTAACTCCTGAATACGAGGCAATCAATGGACGCATTGCTACGAAATGTGAGGGTCACGTCTCAACTAACCAGACGAACCTCGTTTGATAAATGAACGTCATCAAATAGGCAAACCTCGTATGACAGACGAACCTCGTCGAACGAGCGAACATAGTCAAACAGGCGAACCTCGTATAACATACGAACCTCGTCGATAGAGCGAACCACGTCAAATAGGCGAACCTCGTAAGACAGACAAACCTCGTCGAACAAGCGAACCTCGTCAAACGAATGAACATCGTCTAACAGGCGAACCTCATATGACAGATGAACTTCATCGAACGAGCGAACCTTGTCAAACAGCGCCACCTCGCCCCGATGCCTCCGTGTGAAGTGCAAAATGCGCCTAATATAACGCCACTTAGCTCCTCAGCCCGATTAGCCCCGATCTCTGGCCCATTGGCCCATTGGCCCACTGGCCTACGACCCACGGCCCATGGCCCATGGCCCACTGGCCTACGACCCACGGCCCATGGCCCATGGCCCACTGGCCTACGACCCACGGCCCATGGCCCATGGCCCACTGGATATTTCTTGGCTTGCCGTTGGCAAGCCTCGAACAAGGAACCTTTTGAAACAACAAAACATTAACTTTCCACTAGGCTACTAAGCATTTATAAAAAGTACTTGTAGTTAATATATATATAGTTTGAAAACTCATTTTGGAAAGCAGTTTTGACCAAAAAACTTGTAGTTAATATATATATAGTTTGAAAACTCATTTTGGAAAGCAGTTTTGACCAAAAAATCCAACAAACTTCTAACCATTAATTATAGCACAATGCTTTCATAAACAAAATACCTATAGCTACGAAAAATCCACCGAGCAAGAGTCTGCGCTTCAGGGGATCTAGGTGGATGCTTCACTCCAAGCTGAGTGCCCAACCTAGAAGGAGCAATAGTCATAGCAATGCCCTTAGGTTGAAGAGGATGAGGAGGAGGAAGGAGAGGAGGAGGAGGAGGGAGAGGGGGAGGAGGAGGAGTGGGGATTGAGGGTCTTGCTGACCTGGCGGGTGTGGGTGATGGGAAGAGGTTGAAGAGGATAAGGAGGAGGAGAGGAGAGGGGGAGGAGGAGGGAAAGGGGGACGAGGAGGAGGAGGAGGAGTGGAGGTTGAGGGTCTTGCTGACCTGACGGGTGTGGGTGATGGGGAGAGGTTGAAGAGGATGAGGAGGAGGAGGGAGAGGGGGAGGAGGAGGGAAAGGGGGACGAGGAGGAGGAGGAGGGGCGTTAGGAGCAGCATGAGTTATTTGATGAGGGGGTTTTGTGCAAAAAAATCCCACCAACTAGACATCACGTGAGTCGTCACGTGAGAAAACTGGCCGAAAAAATAAATCCGGCCAAATTTAAGAGGTATATGGTGCCGAAGTCTATATAATATACCAATTTATCAAAAGTAAAAAATATATACTATTATGTCACCGAGTGTCTACAAAATATACCAATTTGGTCATTTTGCCTATTTCATACGTCATGAAGCTAAGTTATGAATAATTCATGTATCTCACATACTTATGATTGTAATGTATGGTTTGTTATTATCAAAAGGGGGAGATTATTAGGATCATGTCCTTGTAATCGAATTAGATTGATGAATAACAAATTGTCATATTGGTCTAACTTCTATTTGAGATAATTTGCATAGGTTTGTACAATATAGGATTGAAATTGATGTCGAAACAAGTGCATTTCATCTTAGCATAGTGCACCACCAATAATACTCAACGAAGACTACCATTGCTCATTGATGATCTATACTCATTAATGAGTATCATGGCTCATCGATAAGACTGCGGCTAAACTCATTGATTAATTTTTCTCTATCAATAGAAAAAAAATAGCTAGAGAGCAATTAGCTATTGATGAGCAGGTGAACTCGTCGTTGAGTCTATGCTCATCAATGATGCATGCTAGACCAAATTTAGGTTTTCAAGATTAAATCTCAGTTGTTCATTGCAAGTGATATATAGTCTCTCTTGTATCATTTTTGTCAAAACTCCCTGATCAAATTGAGAGAGAAAAATATAGAGAAAGAGAGAGAAAACTAGGGGTTTAAGTTTTGAAGGAGACTTCTTGTTGTCATCTCTCAAGAACATCTCAAATTGCTTCTCATTGTGTTCTTCAACATTCAATCATCAACCATCAAGGAGGGTTGCTCTAAAATTAATAATCATCATCGTTCTTTAAGATCATAATAGATCTTTTAAAAAATGATATTAATCAAAAAGGCCTGTAAGATTTTTCTACTTATGATTTATTGATATTTATTACTTTGTTTTAAACTTATTTTCACGATGTACTCAAGCTAGTGTAAATTGAAGGTTTGTGACATACTCATGTTAGGGTGAATTGAGGATTTAAAGTGCACTAAAGGCAAGGTTAATTGAGAGATTGAACACTAACCAGGGCCACGATTACTAGTGTGTTAAGAGTTAGGTTAGGTGACAATTTTGGTAAAACTAATGTTTCGATCTATTGGGAAATAGCCTTGTATTTAGGAATTCTAGTTGGAGTTGGATTGCGGATTGAATTGAAAAGAATCAATTACAAATGGAATTCAATTCTATTTATAAGAGAATTAAAACTGATGATCCAAGCCAAAGAGGGAGTCCTACATTAATTCAAGACAGGGGAAAGCTCTTTAAATACCCCCTAAGAAGTTCATTATAAATTAAGCCTTAGAAAATCCAGTGAGGGTTGCATATTATAAGAGAGAATTAGAGAGAACGAAAGGGAGAAATCTAGAGTTTGTGAGATCTCTTTTTGTGTGATTGAGAGAGAATTTCTCATGGGACCTATCTTAGATCACAATAATAGATTATCTTGTAATCCCTAGTGTAGGTAGTCAAAAAGTATAAACTGACAAATATTAGTTATACATAGAGATGATCCCCCAGAGATACTTAAGTCATACTACACAAAACTAATATAATTCAAAAAAAGCTGATTGAAGGAAGGAAGAATCCTAAATTACAAGTATGAGAAGACATAACTCGGCGAAACACAATTTGGTGCAAACCTAAAATCTTGCATGGACCTAAACCTGTGTATACATTGATGAATGAAGATAACCATGGACCAACCTTATGGAACTCAGACTCTACAGATCTTATAGAAGATAAGATGACGTTGACACAATTAGACCACTCCATCACAAGTCTAATCACAACTAACACTCATTTAATACATTGACTTCTGAAAGTAAGCGGTGCATATAAGTTGATGCGAATAGTCCTGAGGCAGCTTGTCACCAAAAAATCCAGCATAATAATTGAACTGCTCACTCTAAGTTTAGAGCATCTCCAACAGCTTCCCCATCTTCTTGAAATACTCAAATTTGGAGAATATAGAGCTTTTTTTTGGTCCAACAGATTCCCCATCTCATTCCCCAAAATAGGGAAGGAGGAGAAAAAATAGGGAACCTTCCCCAAATCTGCAGCATTCTCCAAATTTTTAGGGAGAGCTTTATTATTGTAATAAATGCGATTTTTCAAAATGGGGAAGCTGTTGGAGTTGGAGCAAAAATAATTTGGAGAATATGACTTTTGTTTCTCCATTTTGGAGAAAATTTTGGGGAAGCTGTTGGAGATGCTCTTAGAGGTCATGATATAATGGATTGATTGGATGGGAGTAATGATGACATTGACTTATCATCAGTTGCATAGGAACATGAGCTCATGGAGCATTAAATACAAATTGACTAAAAAGCTAATGCCCATAATGATGAATGAAAAATTTTTAATGACCCAAAATATGGGACCAATAGAGGGGACAAGTAAGGTGTCCCCCTCCTATTGGATAATGAGTTGGCCATCATTAATGATGGCCAACTCATTATCCAATAGTAGGGGGACACCTTATTTGTCCCCTCAATTGGTCCCATATGTTGTGTCCCTGTAGCACATGATGAATAGAACCGATGATATTTTCATGCACGCAATGCATTTAATGTAAATTCATTAAAATGATGGATGTGACAAATTGGCAGTATGGCTAACGCACGGACACGAACCCAACTGAGTGTAGACAAACTTTGCGCATAGTTTAGCATGAATCCTACAAATACCCCTCTTCATTTAATTTTAAATGAGGATTTTCAAAGCATTAAATGTGCTACTACTCTCCTCGACCTTTTCCTCCACTACCAAATGCTGGAAACATGTAGGGAAGATGTCCACCTTGTGAACTTTGTAAATTTTGGATTTAGTCCTCAATCTAGTGTCAGAATAGCCACATAGAAATCAATCTTTAATTATTGTTGGAATTCTTCTCACTCATTCAATATGGCGAATCTTCCATAACAAATCTTTCTTTATCTTAAGAACCTTTGAAGCGGCCTATATCAATCTCATGGATTTGTCCCAAGAACAATTCTGTTTTATTCATATGGTCAGCAAAGCTGATAACTAGTCTTTTCTGGCATAGCTTCCCAGAGTCGAAATTATAACTAAAGGCACTGTAATATTATTTATTGTTTATTCAAGAGATCAATCAAAGAGAACAACTATTTTATTTTCTAGCATCTTTGCAAATCTTTTGACCCAGAACATCTAGAATAAAGTAGAAGACTCACTTCTATTATCGTGGACGTAGATGATTGCTAAACCATGTAAATTCTATGTCTTTGTTTCTTGGTCTATTATTTTGTAGCAAATGCTTTATTCTTTTGATAGAACTAGTATTTTATTGGTATTTCTACATCGCCCAGTTATTGATAAGTCCTCAAAGGAGGATGATATCTAATTAGGGTGTTTGGTGACACTTTCGCAAGCTATGTTTCTGCATAGATCTCCAATTGGTGTGCAATGATCATTGTCGAATTATGAATGGTGTGTGCTAATAATTGGTAGCAGAGCTAAATTTTGATTAGATTTGTCTTCGAGCAAAGGTTCGATATTTGTGAAATGAAGATAGAAAGTTCTTTAGTGATGATGATCAAGATTGAATAGTTTTTTTGTAAGAGGGATTTTGGGTTTTGGCAGACAAGGATGGAGATGGTCTTGATCCAACATGATCAAAATCAATCTTTGCAAGCGGTGGACAACAAGCCAGAGAAAATGGCAAGTGACGAATGGAATAAGATGAATCAGAATGCGCATACTACAATTCTACTTGTTCTCTCTTGTGAAAGGGGGTATTATGTAATTGAGTTGAAGACTATACTTAGTATATGTGGATGAAACTCGAGGAGTTCTATAAGACCAGGAATACATCCACTAACTTATACTAAAAACAACAATTGCATGGAATGTGAATGAAGCAAGGTATGACAATATTGGAGCATCTAAGAAACTTCAACATGATAGTGACTGAGTTAGCAGCGTTGGGGTCAAAGATTAAAGATGACGACAAAGTAGTAATTTTGCTGAGATCTCTTCTAGCAAGTTCCCAATAGTTAAAGACATCACTAACCACAGGCTAGGTGACAATCACCATGGATCAGGTCAAAGTGACACTCCACACAGATGATTTGTAGTGGTGACAAGGTATCGGTCATGAGTCAAGTTTGAGTGTCGGGTTGGTAGCTGATGTATATAGGAGATCTTCAAACAAGACAAGTTCTCGGCTAAACGATTCTTCTTTTGCAAACAGAATGATCACATAAAGAAAGACTGCTTTAAATGGCAAGAGTGGTTAAGGAAGCAAAAAATGGGGGATCAGGTAGCCCAAACTTCATATGAAGTGTATATTACAAGAAATCAATTAGATGATGCAATAGTGGTTTTAGAGGAAAGAAGTTGGCGGGTTTAGATGTTGATGGTTTTCGAGCATAACATTTTATGCAGCGGTTGAATAATAGATTATGGAACATTGATATAGGCGTTAAAAATTACCTATAGGTTCCCACACGTAGTTTGAGATGGTGAAAAGATGATGAATATCATTATCCAAGTCAAGGAGGATTATCTGGCGTCGACAAGCGGATGAAACAAATCGGCGAACCGTTGATGACGTAGCAACAAACCACCGGAATAGCAAAGCAAGTGAACGCGTGCTCACCGACCAGCTCCAAGTGGCCCGTATGCTCACCGACCACCTCCAAGTGACTCACGCATTCACCAGCTACCTCCACTCCAAGTGGCCCGTATGCTCACCGACCACCTCCAAGTGACTCACGCATTCACCAGCTACCTCCAAGTGGCTCACGCACTCATCACCCACCTCTAAGTGGCCCGCGTGCTCACCAGCCAGCTCCAAGTGGCACACACGCTCACCGACCAGCTCCAAGTGGTCAGCGTACTCATCAGCTACCTACAAGTGGCCCGTGCACTCATCAGTCTCCTCTAAGTGGTCTGTGCACTCGTTAGCTACCTCCAAGTTAACAAATACATAAAACGAATCGGTGAAGCATACAAGTCAACGAAACAATGAAATACGCATAACAGTGGAATAAGAACAAACCAGAAAAGTCCCTGGCGACGAGTCACGTCAAAAATGACTCAGCCTAGACTAGTGGCTCG
>NC_033803.1:34854370-34906170 GCF_001876935.1 Asparagus officinalis
TCGGGCAAGGCCGAGCCACCATTTGGTGGCTCGCACCCAGAAACACCAAAAATGCATTTTTTTTATGGGTTTTCTTAGGATTTGTTCATTGCAGAGCCTCCCAACTACTTTGATTCTATTCCAAAATATGGTTAAATGATTATTAACCGAGGATAAGATCAAATTATTAATTCTTATCCTAAAATACTACAACTAAAGCCTATAAATACAAGCCTAGGACCCTATACGCAGAGGATCAAAAATCAAAGGGCGAGGTACTGTCAAATTGAAGAGTGGAGCATGAATTTCATAAGAGGGGTAGCAGATCTTGGCAAACTTCAACATAAAGAGGGAGCTATTCGAAGGATCTGAGGCCCGTTTCACATTTCCTCCGGATCAAACTTAGTTTTGATCTCGAGAAGAGTCATAATCTTGCTTGGTCGAGATTATCACTTCTACGATTACTTCTTTTATGAAGTAAGAGCTTTAAATAATCACTCTGTCAACCAGATCTGATCCATGATGGTCCACAGACTACACGTCCCTGACACAGGCAAAGATCTCATGCAATTAGTGGGTGATAAACGTCCTCTGCGTATGTTTGAAGAGAGTTGTAATTTTTGTTTTATTTTCATTGTAACGAGAGATCTTATAAAGAGATACACTCTCTTGAATCTGTAATTAATAAACAATTGTAATGGATTCAGTAATGAATAAACCAACTTTTGATACAAACAATTGGCTCATATATGTTCCCAAACAAGCTTATTTGACTCATTCGTGCAAGGAGTCAAGGAGACTATCTACATGATGCATGACATGAGGTGCAATATCGAAGGAATAGGAACAGTCATTGTGGAAAAAAAGAAGGGGGAGCATAGACGCCTTGGAGAATGTTCAGTTAATTTTTAAGGTAATGAAGAATAGGATATCTATTGGGTGCTTGACCGAGATATCAAACCCCAATGCACGAAGGAGTCATCACGATATATCACAGCTGGTATATTGTCCTAGTTAGGAAGAAGTATAGAAATGGCTTGTATCTAGTATCTAAAGGAATTGGTGTTCAAGGTAGAGCTTCGTCTTCAAGAAGGTGTGCGACCTTGAGTAAGAGAATCTGACGATGAACCTGAGTTTCAAGAGAAAGCCAAAATAAGAGTTTAACTCTAGGATGAGGAGTCAAGAAGAAATCTACAATAAGTCAACATCTAGGCTTAAAGTGTGTAGCAATGGAGATTGATGTCAAGTCATCAAAAGGCTTGACATTAATTACGACTGATCATCGCTCGAATGCCCCTTGGGGGAGAAGGCTTAAGGTGATTTCTCAAAGTTGTTCATTCTCCACACTTTTACAAGTTTGTAGCAAAAGGTTACAGTGTGGGATTGGTACTTCTAAAGGTGACTTCATACAAGCTTAAGCTTGAGATTGTTGGGAAATATTTTAGGAATCCTAGCTGGACATTGTAAAACCCCGAAAATTTATGTTAATATAAATAATATGAGATTAATTATGATTTATGGATATTTATTTTAATAAATATAGTTAAATGGGGTATGAGTATGATACCATGTGTTTTGAGTATAAACAAGTTCATTCATGAGAAAGAGAAGAGTCGAAACATACAAAATGGCCAAATATGTGTAACTGAAAAATTTTAGTCCGGTCAACCATCACGGTCGACCATTGTCCAGTCGACCGCCACGGTCGACCGTGAAATCTGCAGAAGTCAGTTTCTTGTTTTGAGTTGGTTTTGGTTTTCTAAAGCCCATATTCATTTTTCCCTAGTTTATATATTAAACTTTCACAAATTTTCTCAGTTTTCTAAGAACCCTAATAGCCACCAAACCCGTATAAACCCTAATTTGATTCTTGGAGAATATTGGAGGCTTTCAAGTGGATTTTTCGGGTGATTTTGGCTTTTGGATTGGAGATCTGCTTTGGCTTGGCATCCTAAAACATTTTTCTAGAATTTTTGACGAGTTTTCATCTCTGCTAATCCCCCTCCTAGTTTTAAAAATATTTTTTGAAGAATTTTTAACATGTTTCATAGAGCCAAATTGACTAGTTTATGAATAAAAGTCAATTCTTTTGTATTATATGTATAAAGACTAGCTCTTTCCATATTAAAAAGTTTGAGAACGAATTTACAGAAGTATGTAAGATCTAAAAATGATTTAAAATATGGTTTAATCTGAAGAAAGATGCTTTGTTCTTCGTTTCGAGTTTTTATGCATGACTTAGGGTTTTGAATATAAACTTTATGAAAATAATCATGCTATATATGTTGAGTTTGTTTCCAGAAATTTTTATCTACTGTAGACATGCTCTCATGCAAGTTTTATGTTGTTTTAATCATATTTGAATCACCTAAACACGGCGTGAGCACGACACACACAATCAGATTGAGAATCTGAAAAATCAGTCCACGGTCGACCACGCCATAGCGGTGGTCGATCGCGTGCAGGACAGAGGCCTGAGTAGGCTCTGGAACCCGTCGAGGTCGATAGACATTCTTATGCGGTCGACCGCCACACAATCTGTGGCCCTGTGCATATTTTATTTGACTGTTGAGTTTTCAAGCTAGTCTCTCAACCTTGTACTGTTATGATAAAATGTTTATGAGCTGTTTAACATCTGAAATGTCAGTAAATACCAGATATGAACACGTACACCAAGATATGCACACATATGTTTAAAATATGATGTGTTAACATGATAAATAAGAAAAATACACAAATATTATGTTTTCAGAATAGGGAGATGAAACCTATTTCCGTAGGGCGATTGAGTAAGAGTGTTATAAAAGTATCGTCATATTATGTTTCCAGAATAGGGAGATGAAAACTATTTCTGTAGGGCGATTGAGTAAGAGTATTACAAAAGTATCATCATATTATATTTCCAGAATAGGGAGATAAAACATATTTTCGCAAAACGATTGAGTAAGAGTATTACAAAAGTATCGTCATATTATGTTTCCGGGATAGTGTTTGCGGTGAAAGTTGATGTTTCCATTGTTATCGAATCTATTACAACTTTAGTCGTTACAATAAACTCGAATAAAATAAAAAGTCGATCTTTTTATAAGATCTCCTTACACAATGAAAATAAAAAGTTTACAACTTTATCAAACAAACGCAGAGATCGTTTATCGGTCTTCTGCTTGTGTGGGTGTCTTTGCCTGTGTCGGGGTTTATCCGTGGACCACCGTCGATCAGATCTGATTGCTGAAAAATTGGGCAGAGCTTCATCTATCCGCGAAGGGATCGAGAAAACTGTAGCGCCTATCTCGATAAAAGCGAGATATTTGCTCTTCTTAGTATTACCACAACGGGATAATACTAAGGATTGGGTGCGGGTGATGTAGATCTGACGAAGAACTCTCTTGCGTTGAAGAACTAGATCCGATCTCTCCTCCTCCTCTCTTGAAATCTGTGCACTTTAAGTCTTCAGTCCGGCAGGGCTTCGCAGCGGCAGAGCTTCGTCTATCCGCGAAGGTATCGAGAAAACTGTAGCGCCTATCTCGATAAAAGCGAGATATTTGCTCTTCTTAGTATTACCACAACGGGATAATACTAAGGATTGGGTGCGGGTGATGTAGATCTGACGAAGAACTCTCTTGCGTTGAAGAACTAGATCCGATCTCTCCTCCTCCTCTCTTGAAATCTTTGCACTTTAAGTCTTCAATCCGGCAGGGCTTCGCCGCGGCACCAAAATTCCAGCTCCTCAAAAATGAGGCCTAAGGCTTGTATTTATAGGCTTGAGGGAATAACGGAGCGGTTAAAACTGATCGAAAACCGTCAAAAACATGTCCCAAGTGCGAGACAGTCTGTACCCTATTTAGTATTTTGGCTCTAATTCTTTCATCTGAACTCGGATTTGAGTGATTCAAGATGTGTTGGAAAGATGACAAAGAGATATACAACTTTCATGTTTTGAGTTTCTTCAGATGCTAATGGGATCATGATCAAAATAGCTCCACAAGTTCCGAGACACCTTTGGGTGTCTCGGCGCTATTTTAGGCATAACTTCCTCATATGACCTCTAAATGACCTGATTCCAGATGAGTTGGAAAGTTGACAAAAATATCTACAACTCTCCTATTTTTAGTTTCTTCAGATTCAAAACGAATAAAGGTCAATACAGCTACACAAGTTCCGAGACACCTTTGGGTGTCTCGGCCAGGTCCGAGACACCTTTGGGTGTCTCGGCGCTATTTTAGGTATAACTTCCTCATATGACCTCCAAATAACCTGATTCTAGATGGGTTGGAAAGCTGACAAACATATCTACAACGTTTCTGTTTTGAGTTTCTTCAGATTCAAAAAGAATCATGGTCAAAACAGCTCCATAAGTTCTGAGACACCTTTGGGTGTCTCGGCTAGGTCCGAGACACCTTTGGGTGTCTCGGCGCTATTTTAGGTATAACTTCCTCATATGACCTCCAAATGACCTGATTCTAGATGGGTTGAAAACTTGATAAAAATATCTACAATTTTACCGTTTTGAGTTTCTTCAGATTTAAAACGAATCATGGTCAAAATAGCTCCACAAGTTCCGAGACACCCTTGGGTGTCTCGGCTCGGGCTGAGACATTTTGTTTTGCACACTTGTCCATTTTCGTCATAACTTTTTCATCCAAACTCAGATTTAAGCGATTCAAAGTGCGTTAGAAAGCCGATGAGGAGTTCTATAAGGTCCAATGATTAGATCATCTGTGGAATAAATGAGGCACGAAGGGCATTTCGTCTTTTGTAAGTGACACGGGGCTCCCGATCAGTTCGTATCTTTATTATTCTGAAACTCCGTTGCTTCACATAGTTTGCCGATTCACTTCAAGCATTCGTCGATGTCAATTAAGCTTCTATGAACCAGATGGTGATGTTCATCATCTTTTCTTAGCTTTGAGCTGTTCGTGGAGACCTATAGGTAATTTTCGATGCCTACAGATACCCCCTCCAAAGCGTTCCAGACTCGTTTCTTTTATAGAAGAGGCTGGAATACTTTGGATATGATTGGTCCAGCCTTCGATTGGTGTAAAGGACCTGTAGTTAGCTTCAACTCTTGGCTCCTTTGATTTTCGGTCTATTCGATGCTTTGACGAATAGCCGAAGTCCTTCCGGCGCTGCGTTTATCGCCTGGCCGTCGTTGGAGTCTCGAGTCTACTACCGGTGAGTTGAGTTTGGCTCGCGTCATTGAGTTGACTTTGAACTGACTATCTCCGTCATGATATATTGATTTGCGCTGACTTTTTGATCGCAACGCGTTGATCGGCGTTGACCTAGGGTTATGCGTTGACCGGCGTTGACCCTCGGGTTTCGAACGTCGTACGTTAACACAGTTTATACTCGTACGTTTACTGGAGTATACACAGTTTAAGCTCTTAAGGTATTGGAGCACGGCGGTCCCAAGTGTCGGAGCTGCAGGACCAACTGTTAAAGCTGATTCATCTGCATGTATAGATCTTATCCTGAAGTTGTTGGATGCTCAAGTCACGAGACCAACTAATGGAGCTAGTGCGTCAATAACTTGCATTTATAGAATTTTTGGCAAATCCTCAGCCATCAACGGGTTTGATGGGCCTTTACCGACTACCGTTTGAGTCGGGCTAGCATGCAGATTGTTTAAGTCCGTTCCGCATGTGACGTTAAGCTAAAAGAGTTAACCCTTTTAGTGCTACGATATTGAATACGTAGACTTCGTCTTTCTCACGGGAATAGACTACCCGGCAACGCGTGTTAGGCGTTGACTTTAGGATTTTTGGCTAATCCCCAGCCTTCAACGGATTTGATTAGCCTTTACCGACTACCGTTTGAGTCGGGCTAGCATGCGGATTGTCTAAATCCGTTCCGCATGTAACGTTGTGCTAAGAGAGTGAATTCCCTTAGACTTTGTGCTATGATGTTGAATACATAGGCTTCGCCATTGTTACGGGAATAGGCTACCCGGCAACGTGTATTAGACGTTGACTTATCCCTACTTAGGCTTCGGGATGAGATACCCCAGAATCGAACTCTGGTGTCTTTTTCAATCGGTAAAAGACTAAACCGGCGACACGTGTTAGGTGTCGACATATCCTTTCTTAGGATTCAGGATGACATTCCCCATGCGTGTAAGGCATGGATTTTGGTGTTATTAATAACAACCTACCACAATGTTGAATATGCGGACTCCCTACTTAGGCTTCGGGATAAAATTCCCCAAGTTTAGACCTTGGTGTCTTTTTCAATCGGTGAAAGACTAAACCGGCAACGCGTGTTAGGCGTAGGCTTATCTCTATTTATGAGTTGAGAAAAAAATCCCCAGAATTATACTCTGGTGTCTTTTTCAATCGGTGAAAGACTAAACCGGCAACGCGTGTTAAGCGTTGGCTTATCCTTGCTTAGGCTTCGGGATAAAATTCTCCAGACTGGATTCTGGTATCTTTTTCAATCGATGAAAGACTAAACGGGCAACGCGTGTTAGGCGTAGGCTTATCTCTATTTAGGAGTTAAGATAAAATTCCTCGTGCACAAAGTGTACGGATTGGAAGTTGGGAATTGTGTCTTTTCTCAGGGTAAAGACGGACTAGAAAATGGAAGAGGAAGAATTTTATATTCTATCTCCCGGCACTGATAAGGAAGAATTTTATATTCTATCTCCAGTTGGAAAGGAAACTCAAGGTGGGATCTTCACCCCCAGAATCCGAAATGATGAAACTAAGAGTGAGATCTCCACTCCGAGAATCGGAAAGATTCAAACGACCCTAACTTTTATAGGATTGGTCATTCGATCCAAAAAGAGTCCCTCATTTATTGAGGAGAAAGCCCAATTTCGACCCTAACTTTTATAGGTTTGGTGGAAAAAGGAAAAGATGGAAGTCTTTCGTTTATTGAAAAGGATAACTCAATCTTAGTCCTAGCTATCTGCAGGTTTGACTAAGTAAAGTTGGAGACAATCCTAACTTTTATAGGTTTGATTGCTCAATTGAAAGTGGACCTCTCGTTCATGGAAGGAATCGAGAGGAGACTTTGGTTGTGGCCCTAACTATACGAAGGTTTGACCAGGTAGACAGTGAGAGTGGGAGTACAAATCACAGTGGGGGTTTAGTGTTTATCACTTTGTTCGTAATTATTGGGTTATCCCTAAGAAAATTACATATAGCGTTCTTCTGGGAACTTCCCGTTACATGAATTATCCACCCCCAGCTTTTCTTGCGAAACTGGGTTTATCATCGTATCGGTTGCATGATCGGGTTATCCTTAAGAATACCACGCATGGCACTCTCCAGGAACTTCCCGTGGAAGAAAGGAAATAGTTTAGACTCATATACCTATTGGAGTATCAGGGAGCAGTTTAACCTCATATACCGATTGGAGGATTGAGAAGCAGTTTATACTCGTATACTCTTCGGAGTGTTGAGAAGCAGTTTATACTCATATACTTATCGGAGTGGTGCCGTTCTCAACTGGCTTACTCTAGCGTTATGACGCCGGCTTCAACCAAGGTCTGGATACTATTCTTTAAAGTAAAGCAGGCCTTGGTGGGATGAAGGATCCTCCTGTGGTATGCGCAGTACTTCGGATCCGTAGTATTGTCAGCTTCCTCCTGATTCGTGATCGGTGGCAGCTTGATCTTGTTATTTTTAAGGAGTGATTCGAAGATGGCTGGAACATCTTTGTCTTTGAAGGAATACTCTTTTTGAGGCCTCTGATCCGAAGTCTTCTGCTGTCTCCGGGATTGCTGTTGCGACGTTTGATTAGGCACCAACCAGTAGCTGGCAAGGTGATTTTGCCCTTCCCACGGGTAGGCGAAGTTTGAGTTTAGAAGATTCGCCATCGGTTGCGCTCCTCTCGGCTTTCTTCCTTCGGAGGAAGCGTCGGCTTGTTCCACGCGCACCTTCAAGTCTTTCCAAGTGTCTGACGGTGGTTGTCCCATTGCTTCCAACACATCTAAAGAAGAGGTTGGTTGTGGCAAGTCTGGAGAATGAACTCCTCAGTGATCGGGTCCCACAGTTCATCGCCTTGTTTCGCGAACCTCTTGACCGAAGGTATCGACTAAGTCCCGCGTCCTTTTGTTTCTCATGACGACAACGTTCCGATGGATATCTCGGTGTCGTCGTCGAAGAAGTTAGCGAGGAATTTGGTCTCCATGTCATCCCAGCTATTCACGCTTCTTGGCTTGAGGCGGCGATACCAATCGAAAGCGGCTCCGCGAAGAGTGCCAACGAAGGACCGTATCATCAGAGGCTCATTACCAGAGATAACACCCAGGTGCGATTTGAAGTAAATCAAATGCTGAGTGGGTGAACCCTTCCCATCAAACGGTGTGAAGTTTATCAGATTGAACTTCGCCGGATAGGGGATTGATTCCCATTCTCGTGGGTATGGACAAGGAATGCCCGTCTTCTTAATCTCTTGAGCGGAAATCAATGTATTGATTTTGCTCTCGAGGTTTTTGATCTTCAAGTTTTCACTTGTATCTTCGTCAGCATTCTCGTTACCACCCCCTGCATTGACGGGAGGAGCATTGGCGTTATGAGTTTCATTCGCACCTGTGTCCTCATCTTCCAGATTAATCTGGTTGCGATGACTTTGCTCGCCTCGCTGGTTTGTCAGCGCTTGGATTTGCTGGTCATGCATTTCTCTCATACTCTGCATGGCCATCTGCATTTCGTGCTTGAAGCTCTCTTGCTGTTTAGCCATGGCTTCCTCGAGCATTTTGGCCACTTGTTCCGCGCTTATCATCAGTGATTCGCGGGGTTGCCCTTCACTGGAGACTGTATTATCCGATGCAACCGCAGAGCAGGCATCCGATTCTTCATCTTCGGAAGGTAATCTTGTCCGAACCCTACCATAAGTTCCTCGCTTGATGGCTCCGGACTGTAGACGGGTTACACGCCGGGACGCTTCCAGAAATGACTTGAGATTAACCTGTGTCGATGTCTCCTTGCTGGTCATATTAGTGGTGACCTTCGGGAATTCTCCATCTTCAACTACCGCTCTCCTTCGTCGGAAACGCCTAAGCCTTGGTTTCGGCGTTTCGGTACTGAGCCGTTCGAAAACTAAAACTCTTTCGGGGACCGCCCTAATGTAGTTGTACTCAGACAATACCACCCGAATGAGCTTGGAACAGGGGCATTGAGTTTCTAATCCTCGAGGACTCCTCTTTCTGGTTTTCCTCGTGCTCCCATCTCGATAGTACAACTCATCGGTTTGAAGGTCTGGGTAATCTATCGCGTGTCAGCATAATTTCTCAGGTATAACGTCATAGTCATCACCAGACGATAACGTTTCCTTCTGAGAGCGAATTACCTTCTTCGGACTTTCGAGAGTCACGCGTCTCGAAACGCGCCTTTGTGGGTGCGAATTCTCGACGGGCTCCTGAACTTCAATGCGCAAAGTAGTGCGCTTGGTTGCCCTGATTTCCTCGTCATATTGAGGGTTGTGGTGACCCCCATCATGTTGATTCGTTCGGGGCTTTCTTAGTGGGCCCAAACGTCCTTGGATTGGAATTTTTCTTTGCTCCGCGGGAAGTGGACCGAGGCGCTCCAAGACTGACTTCCTTTTCTGGGATGGTCCTGCGGGATCTCCCGGAGCAGTTGTGGAAATCATCGGCGGTCTGGATTGATTCGCCGGAGGTTGAACTTTCGGAGGCTGCAGTTGTTGCTCCTTAGTCTGAATCGCCGCTTCAGACTTCGGTCTCCAAGTTTTACGGGTTGATGGCGGCTTCTTGGCCACCTCTTGGACTTGAGCTCGTGCCTGCGCTGACATTGCGCGGCGCTTGCGAATGCGCTCCTCAAGCGTCGAACGATTCCGTTTGACCCGGACCCATTCGCTCGTTGGCGGCTTGGAGGAACTGCCATTCATCGATGGTTGAGGCTGTTTGCCTCTCCTGTTCTTCAGATCTGCGTTGTAGCGGATTCCGTCGGTTGACTCCATCGCTTTTGCGAATTCTCGGGCCAAGCGTTGGCGTCGCCTTTGGCGAGCTCTCTTTGAGAGAGTCATCACTTCTTTGGTGACGGAGGGATTGACAGAAATAGGCCTGCCCTGGTTGGAAGTTGGAGGAATCTCACCCGATGCGACTTTGGCATCAAACGGGGCGAGATCTTCGTTGGTGTTTTCTACATCTTCACACCAACGAGCTTTTCTCCTAGAGGAGAACTTCTTGGACTTCTTGGACTTGTGAGGGGAGATAGATCCGGACGAGGACACGTACTCCTCGAACTTGGCTTGGTCGAACTCATACTCGACCTCCTCCTCGACAGGGATCGAGATCCGCGGCTGCGACGCAACGATCTCGGCAGCGAGATCGGTGGCTCCCACTGTGGTCGCCAGATTGTTTGCAGTGAAAGTTGATGTTTCCATTGTTATCGAATCTATTACAACTTTAGTCGTTACAATAAACTCGAATAAAATAAAAAGTCGATCTTTTTATAAGATCTCCTTACACAATGAAAATAAAAAGTTTACAACTTTATCAAACAATCGCAGAGATCGTTTATCGGTCTTCTGCTTGCGTGGGTGTCTTTGCCTGTGCCGGGGTTTATTCGTGGACCACCGTCAATCAGATCTGATTGCTGAAAAATTAGGCAGAGCTTCGTCTATCCGCGAAGGGATCGAGAAAACTGTAGCGCCTATCTCGATAAAAGCGAGATATTTGCTCTTCTTAGTATTACCACAACGGGATAATACTAAGGATTGGGTGCGGGTGATGTAGATCTGACGAAGAACTCGATTACGTTGAAGAACTAGATCCGATCTCTCCTCCTCCTCTCTTGAAATCTGTGCACTTTAAGTCTTCAATAAGAACTAGATCCGATCTCTCCTCCTCCTCTCTTGAAATCTGTGCACTTTAAGTCTTCAATCCGGTAGGACTTCACCGCGGCACCAGAATTCCAGCTCCTCAAAAATAAGGCCTAAGGCTTGTATTTATAGGCTCGAGGGGATAACGGAGCGGTTAAAACTGATCGAAAACCGTCAAAAACACGTCCCAAGTGCGAGACAGTCTGTACCCTATTTAGTATTTTGGCTCTAATGCTTTCATCTGAACTCGGATTTGAGTGATTCAAGATGTGTTGGAAAGCTGACAAAGAGATCTACAACTTTCATGTTTTGAGTTTCTTCAGATTCTAACGGGATCATAGTCAAAACAGCTCTACAAGTTCCGAGACACCTTTGGGTGTCTCGGCCAGGTCCGAGACACCTTTGGGTGTCTCGGCGCTATTTTAGGCATAACTTCCTCATATGACCTCCAAATGACCTAATTCTAGATGGGTTGGAAATTTAACAAAAATATCTACAACTTTCCTGTTTTTAGTTTCTTCAGATTCAAAACGAATCATGGTCAAAACAGCTCCATAAATTCCGAGACACCTTTGGGTGTCTCGGCCAGGTTCGAGACACCTTTGGGTGTCCCGGCGCTATTTTAGGCATACCTTCCTCATATGACCTCTAAATGACCTGATTCCAGATGGGTTAGAAAGATGATAAAAATATCTACAACTTTCTTGTTTTGAGTTTCTTCATATTCAAAATGAATCATGGGCGAAACAGCTCCACAAGTTCTGAGACACCTTTGGGTGTCTCGGCCAGGTCCGAGACACCTTTGGGTGTCTCGGCGCTATTTTAGGCATAACTTCCTCATATGACCTCCAAATGACCTGATTCTAGATGGGTTGGAAACTTGATAAAAATATCTACAATTTTCCCGTTTTGAGTTTCTTCAGATTTAAAACGAATTATGGTCAAAATAGCTCCACAAGTTCCGAGACACCCTTGGGTGTCTCGGCTCGGGCTGAGACATTTTGTTTTGCACACTTGTCCATTTTCGTCATAACTTTTTCATCCGAACTCAGATTTAAGCGATTCAAAGTGCGTTAGAAAGCCTATGAGGAGTTCTATAAGCTTCAATGATTAGATCATCTGTGGAATAAATGAGACACGAAGGGCATTTCGTCTTTTGTAAGTGACACGGGGCTCCCGATCAGTTCGTATCTTTATTATTCTGAAACTCCGTTACTTCACATAGTTTGCCGATTCACTTCAAGCGTTCTTCGACGTCAATCAAGCTTCTATGAACTAGATGGTGACGTTCATCATCTTCTCTTAGCTTTGAGCTGTTCGTGGAGACCTATAGGCAATTTTCGATGCCTACAGATAGGGAGATAAAACCTATTGCCGCATGCGATTGAGTAATATTATTACAAGAATATTGCTAATGTATAAGAGATGCAAATTTTTAAGTAATATAAATTATAAATTGGTTTCCATTTTTTGAATACCCACGAATAGGCTGCTTTCTATGAGACCGTGACTTACACAACATGGTTTTTGGTTGGCTTTTGTTTGGATGAGTTCCTTTTATGTTAGATCCATCTGCCCGAGTGTAGATCAAGATGAGATATTTGTTCTACATGTTTGAGGTTTGGAGTGTTTTCCTTTTTATTTATTGTTGTTCATTCATAGAGTTTGGAATTAGTATTTAGGGAGTCACAATTTGAGACATGGTATATACATGAGGGTTTCATTATTTGGATTATTTCGCTCGACGTACTAACTCTCATGTTATGGATTCCTAAATACTAGTATAGAGTTAGAATTTTATGAATGATTTCATATGTATATGTACTAACTCTATTTTCTATATACTCCTACCCCTTCCCTTGGGGAGAGGTGGAGATGATCTCGCTATAGCGCTTTGACACTCGTTGTTTTCCCCCTTTCAGGTAGCGAGTCCAGCGTACGGAGAGTTGCAGGTTGATGAGATTTCTGCATAGATCTCACCTAGCTATTTATTATGTAGTAGTTAGTCTGAACTCTACAGTTAGTTGATTATGTTCAGACTCTAGACTTGTAATTCATTTTGTAGAGGCTGAGAGCCATAGTGATACTTTATTTGACACTTTATATTTGAGGTTTATTTCAGACTCAGAGATTTCTACTCTATTTTATTTGGGCTCACTGATGATTATTCTCAGCTTCCTCTATGTATATCTGGTTTTACTCTATTTCTTTTATTTGCCTATCTGTACCTTTACCTATTTGTTATTTTCACTAGAGAGATGGTAATTGTGATGGTGAAACATGTCGTAGCACGATGTTTGGTGCTTGGCAGGTTTGATATTCTGGATTTCGCCTTGGACTGTAGCCTCGCGCGAAACCTGTGGCGTCACAGTTAGTATCAGAGCTCTAGTTCTAATATTCTTAGGATCATCCATGTGTCATATTGTGGAGTTAGGATAGAGTTTCCTAGGAATCATGTATACAGTCCTCTACGAATTCCTAGTGTGAGTGCGGACGTATTATATATATATACGGAAAATTACAAATAATTTTTTTATGATGAACTATTTGCTTTGAATAATAAGTCATGCTATGAGTAATATGTGATACGATTTACTTATTAGTATACGTTATATCTATTTCTTCGAGGAGCTGTATGTTTCGGCTATAGTGAAAGCTGGAAAGGAGTTAGAGTTAGCTCGATTGGAGCAGGGGGACATGTCGGTGACGGATTTTGAGAGTAAGTTCATGTCACTACTTAGATTCACTAGCATGTGGCACACCAAGGAGAGACAGGATCAGATGTTCATGATGGGACTTCGTCAAGGTTTACGTCGATATCTAGTATCTCGGAGATTCTGTTCAGTACGAGAGGTAGCATATGCTGTCATAGCCCAGGAGACAGACACAACTATGTTTATCAAGGGTAAAGATGGAAATGCTAAGTTAGGACAATCCGGAGATAAGGGTAAGGGTAAGAGACCTTTTACAAGCTCAGGAGGACACCAACATCAGAATAAGTTTTCACAACAGCAGGGTCCCCATAAGAAGGGCAATCATCATGATCAGAGGGTGCAGCAGCAGCGCGGTTTCATGGATCTTGTTTTAATTGCAACAAGCCAGGTCACAAAATAACAGAGTGCCACAACGCACCTGCAGTAGGCCAGCAGGGCAGGAATCTGCAGCAGTAGCAGAACCGCACTCAGGGTCATGGTCAGGGTCAGCAGTTGAGGATTGAGGCACCTCCAGTAGTCCCAAGGATTGAGGGACAGGTACGAACGATTCAGGAGATCCAGCAAGGACAAATAGTCCCATATGTTCCAGGTGATGCAGTACATCCGACTGGTAGGGTGTATGCAATTGTTCCTCTTGATCATGGTGCGAACGGGACGGTGGTGGAAGGTACTTTCCTTATGAATTCATTTCCAGCACGTATTCTTTTTGACTTTGGCGCTTCGCATTCTTTTATCGCCTACGATTTCTCGATTAGTCACCAACTTGTGGCACAGCCATTAGATTTTCCTTTATTTGTATCTACTCATTTAGGGGAGACATCTTGTTTAGAGAGTGTTTGTAGGAGATGTATCGTCAGCTTGGACGATTCTGAGTTTGTGATAGACCTGGTCGTATTGCGTATGTCTGAGTTCGATATTATCCTTGGTATGGATTGGCTATCTTCCTACCATGTGAGTATCGACTGTTTTACGAAGACAGACAGTTTGCGAACTTTTGATGGATCCAAGTTAGTGGTAGCGACCTCCAGAGGCAACCAGTTTGCGGAGTCATATCTGGCATACGTCGAGGAGGTGACGTTACGGAATCGGGATGCAGATTTGAGTGAGATACGAGTAGTCTTAGAGTTCCAGGATGTCTTTCAGGACATACCAGGTTTACCTCCAGTGAGAGAGGTCGAGTTCTGCATAGAGTTGCAGCTAGGCACTGCACCGATTTCCCGAGCTCCTTACCGTATGAAGCCTTCTAAGATGAGGGAGCTACAGATCCAGCTAGATGAGTTGTTGTCTCAAGGATTCATTCGACGGAGTCATTCTCCGTAGGGAGCGCCGGTCCTCTTTGTGAAGAAGAAGGACGGGAGTATGCGATTATGCATTGATTATCACGAGTTGAACAAGGTCACTATCCAAAATAGGTATCTATTACCGAGGATCGATGACTTGTTCGATCAGTTGTAGGGAGCTCAGTATTTTTAAAGATAGATCTTCGATCTAGTTATCATCAGTTACGGTTTCGGGAGATTGATATTCCCTAGATCGCCTTCTTGACTCGATATGGGTCATTCGAGTTTCTTGTCATTCCATTTAGGCTGACCAATACACCCACAGTATTCATGGATTTAATGAATCGGGTTTTTTATCCATACTTAGACCAGTTCGTGATAGTTTTCATGAACGATATTCTTATTTATTCGAGATCGGAGGTAGAGCACGAGCAGCATTTGAGGTTAGCATTATGGACTTTGCGGGAACACCAGCTGTATGTAAAATTTAGCAAATGTGAATTCTGATTATCGGAGGTCAGATTTTTGGGCCATCTCATCAGCCAATATGGCATTGCAGTAGATTCGGCTAAAGTAGAGGTCGTACTTGATTAGGAACCACCAAAGATAGTTACAGAGATTCGTAGCTTCTTGGGTCTAACGGGCTATTACAGAAAATTTATTCAGGACTTCTCGAAGATCACGACGCCACTTACACACCTTACTAAAAATGGTGTACAGTTCATTTGGAGCACAGAGTGTCAGAAGGCATTTGAGATATTGAAGACTAAGTTGACTTCAGCACCAGTATTGATTATTCCTAGCAGTGATAAGACTTTTGTTGTCTACACTGATGCATCTTTATCGGGTCTTGGAGGAGTATTGATGTAGACCTAGAGAGTTGTAGCCTATATTTCGAGACAGTTGAGGACTCATGAGCAGAATTATCCCACGCATGATTTGGAGCTAGCAGCAGTTATCTTTGTATTGAAGGTGTGGAAGCATTATTTGTACGTAGTACAGTTTAAGTTATTCACAGATCGCCAGAGTTTGACTTACCTCTTCTCACAGAAAGAACTCAACCAGCGGTAACAGCGATGAATAGAGTTTATTAAGTATTATGGGTTCGTTATAACCAGGATTACCTCCAGTGAGAGAGGTCGAGTTTTGCATAGAGTTGCAGCCAAGCACCGCACCGATTTCCCAAGCTCCTTACCGTATGACGCCAGCTAAGATGAGGGAGCTACAGATCCAGTTAGATGACTTATTGTCTCAGGGATTCATTCGACGGATTCACTCTCCATGGGGAGCACCGGTCGTCTTTGTGAAGAAGAAGGACGGGACTATGCGATTATGCATTGATTATCACGAGTTGAATAATATCACTATCTGAAACATGTACCCATTACCGAGGATCGATGACTTGTTCAACCAGTTGCAGGGAGCTCAGTGTTTTTCGAAGATATACCTTCGTTCCGGTTATCACCAGTTACGGGTTCGGGAGATTGATATTCCCAAGACCACCTTCTTGACTCGATACGAGTCTTTTGAGTTTCTTGTCATGCTATTTGGGCTAACCAATACACCCGCCGTATTCATAGATTTGATGAATCGGGTTTTCCGTCCATACTTGGACCAGTTCGTGATAGTTTTCATCGACGATATTCTTATCTATTCGGGATCAGAGGCAGAGCACGAGCAGCATTTGAGGTTGGCATTGCAGACTTTACGGGAACACCAGGTGTATGTAAAATTTAGGAAATATGAATTCCAGTTATCGGAGGTCAGATTTTTGGGCCATGTCATCAGCCGAGAGGGCATTGCAGTAGATCTGGCTAAAGTAAAGGCCATGCTTGATTGGGAACCATCGAAGACAGTTACAGAGGTTTGTAGTTTCTTAGGTCTGGCAGGCTATTACAGAAAATTTATTCAAGATTTCTCGAAAATTACCACGCCACTTACACGTCTTACTAAAAAGGGTGTACAGTTCATTTGGAGTACGGAGTGCCAGAAGGCATTTGAGACATTAAAGACTAAGTTAACTTCAGCACCAGTATTGATTATTCCTAGCAGTGATAAGACTTTTGTTGTCTACACTGATGCATCTTTATCGGGTCTTGGAGGAGTATTGATGTAGACCTAGAGAGTTGTAGCCTATATTTCGAGACAGTTGAGGACTCATGAGCAGAATTATCCCACGCATGATTTGGAGCTAGCAGCAGTTATCTTTGTATTGAAGGTGTGGAAGCATTATTTGTACGTAGTACAGTTTAAGTTATTCACAGATCGCCAGAGTTTGACTTACCTCTTCTCACAGAAAGAACTCAACCAGCGGTAACAGCGATGAATAGAGTTTATTAAGTATTATGGGTTCGTTATACAGTATCATCCAGGAAAGGCAAACGTGGTAGCAGAAACGTTGAGCAGGAAGCTTCGTCACGGGCTAGAAGCTTTGAGGTGTTCACTATATCTGGATCTTTATACTCTCAGTCATTATGATTTCAGGCCAGAGATTGGCGAGGGCAGTTGTTTTCTTAGGAGCTTTATCAGTATAACCATCTTGGGGAGATAGAGTAGTCGGAGCTCAGTTAGAGGATTCGTGGATTCAAACCCACAAGGGGGAGATCTCCAAAGAAGCTAAGGATGATTGGACTATTAGAGTAGATGGAGGCCTTCAGATGGAGGCCTTCGGATGAAGGGTAAGATCGTCATGCCAAACTATCTATAGTTGAAGAGGGAACTTTTTAATGAGGCACATCGCAGCAGATATACGGTGTACCCAGGCACAACGAAGATGTAGAAGGATCTGAAGAGGTATTTTTGGTGGAGTGGTATGTGCAGAGAGATTGCAGATTATGTAGCTAAGTGTTATACCTACCAGCAAGTTAAGGCAGAACATCAGACACCTGCAGGAGCCCTACAGCCTTTACCCATTTCCGAGTAGAAGTGGGCAGATATTTCCATGGATTTCATAGTAGGGTTGCCTAAATCAAAGAAAGGAAATAATTTTATTTGGGTGATAGTAGACAGATTGACAAAGTTAGCGCATTTCTTACCTGTGAGGACGACTTATACGGTGGACACCTATGCGAGGATTTTTATTTGAGAGATTATCAGATTGCATGGAGTTCCGGAGATGATTGTATTAGATTGAGGCTCAGTCTTTACAACCCATTTCTGGAGGAGTTTTCAGGATGCTTTTGATAGCCACTTATCATTTAGCAGTGTATTTCACTCCCAGACAGATGGTTAGACCGATAGGGTGAATCAGGTATTGGAGGATATGCTGAAAGCATGTGTAATAGATTTTTAGGGAAGCTGGGAGGATCACATCCCATTGATTGAATTTGCATATAATAATAGCTATCAAGTTACCATCAGGATGGTGCCGTATGAAGCCTTGTACGGGAGGCCTTGCAGATCACCTATATGTTAGGCACAGCTAGAGGATAGTCTATTACTTGGTCTGGAGCTAGTTAGGCAGGCCACAGAAAAGGTGGCATTGATTCGAGAGCGCATTCTTGCTGTACAGAGTAGGAAAAAGAGTTATGCAGATCAGCGAAGACGACCCTTAGAATTTCAGGTCAGAGACTTCGTTATGTTGAAAGTATCACTGATGAAGGGCGTTCAACGATTCGGTAGATGGAGGAAGCTCACCCCGAGATATGTTGGTCCTTTCATGATTATTGAGTGCATTGGAACTATTTTATATAGGTTACATCTTTTGGCATCGATGTCGAGTGTACATAATGTATTTCATATTTTGATGCTTAAGAAGCATTTGCGTGACGAAGAGCAGCAGAGGGTGATTGATTCACGATGCTTAAGAAGCATTTGCGTGACGAAGAGCAGCAGAGGGTGATTGATTCACCAGAGGTTGAGATACAGGATGATTTGACAGCATTTGCGTGACGAAGAGCAGCAGAGGGTGATTGATTCACCAGAGGTTGAGATACAGGATGATTTGACCACTATAGAGATTCTGGTATGTATTCTTGCTAGAGAGAATAAAAACTTAGAAACAAAGTCATTCCATAGTGAAAATTTAGTGGAACCAACAAGGAGCCGAAGAGATTTCTTGGGAGCGCAAGGAGGATGTTCGTCGTGACTACCCGCACCTGTTTGAACATGTAAGGTCGATATTTAAATGTGCTTATTTGCGTTGGTAGATTTGATTATATGTGTTGCTTAGTCACATTTATATTTAATGCTAGAATGGGTCATTCAACACTTAGCTCTTAATTATTCGGAACATATGGTATATATATGGGGGGTTTCTTATTTGGATTTTTCGCCCGACGTACTAGTTCCATCTAATTAGGGGTTAAGTGAGAATGTACGCATTTTATATTGTTAAGTTTAAATATTACTTGTATTACAAATCGAGAGATTAATGATACGAGATGTGTACGTGAGGGTTTCCTTGTTTGGATTATCCCATTTTTGTACTTTTCTCGTATTATTAATCTCTGCGATGTGACTACGGAATTTTGAGGATGAAATTCTTTTAAGGAGGGTAAATGTAAAACCCCAAAAATTTATGTTAATATAATTAATATGAGATTAATTATGATTTATGGATATTTATTTTGATAAATATAGTTAAATGGGATATGAGTATGATACAATGTGTTTTGAGTATAAACAAGTTCATTCATGAGAAAGAGAAGAGTCGAAACATGCACAATGGCCAAATATGTGTAACTGAAAAATTTTAGTCCGGTCGACCATCGTGATCGACCGTTGTCCGGTCGACCGCCACGGTCGACCATGAAACCTGCGGAAGTCAGATTCCTGTTTTGAGTTGGTTTTGGTTTCCTAAAGCCCATACTCGTTTTTTCCTGGTTTATATATCAAACTTTTAAGAATTTTCTCAGTTTTCTAAGAACTCTAACAGCCACCAAACCCCGCACAAACCCTAATTTGATTCTTGGAGAATATTAGAGGCTTTCAAGTGGATTTTTCGGGTGATTTTAACTTTTGGATTGGAGATCTGCTTTGGCTTGGCATCTTAAAATATTTTCTACAAGTTTCAGGCGAGTTCATCTCTGCTAATCCCCCTCCGAGTTTTAAAAATGTTTTTTTGTAGAACTTTTAACATGTTTCATAGAGCCAAATTGACTAGTTTATGAATAAAAGTTAATTCTTTTGTATTATAAGTATAAAGACTAGGTCTTTCCATGTTAAAAAGTTTAAGAATGAATTTACAGAAGTATGTAAGATCTGAAAATGATTTAAAACATGGTTTTATTTGAAGAAAGATGATTTGTTCTTCGTTTTGAGTTTTTATGCATGACTTAAGGTTTTGAATATAAATTTTTTGCAAATAATCATGCTATTTATATTGAGTTTGTTTCCAGAAGTTTTTATCTACTGCAGACATGCTCTCATGCAAGTTTTATATTGTTTTAGTCATGTTTGAATCACCTAAACACGGCATGAACACGACACACACAACTAGATTAAGAATCTGGAATATCAGCACATAGCGACGGTCGACCGCGTGTAGGACAAAGGCCTGAGTAGGCTCTGGAACCCGTCTCGGTCGACCGTCGTTCTTGTGCGGTCGACCGCCACACAGTCTGTGGCCATGTGTATGTTTTGTTCGACTGTTGAGTTTTTGAGCTAGTCTCTCGACCTTGTACTATTATGATAAAATGTTTATGAGCTATTTAATATCTAAAATGTTAGTAAATACCAGATATGGACACGTACATCAAGATATATGTATGTATGTTTAAAATATGATGTGTTAACATGATAAATAAGAAAAATACATAAATATTATGTTTCCGGAATAGAGAGATGAAACCTATTTTCGCAGGACGATTAAGTAAGAGTATTATAAAAATATCGTCATATTATGTTTCCAGAATAGGGAGATGAAACCTATTTTCGCAGGGCGATTGAGTAAGAGTATTACAAAAGTATAGTCATATTATGTTTCTGAAATAGGGAAATGAAACATATTTTCGCAAGACGATTGAGTAAGAGTATTACAAAAGTATCGTCATATTATGTTTTCGGGATAGGGAGATAAAATCTATTACCGCAGAGCGATTGAGTAAGAATATTACAAGAGTATCGCTAATGTATAAGAGATGGACATTTATAAGTAATATAAATTATAAATTAGTTTCTATTTTTTGAATACCCACTAGTAGGGTGCTTTCTCTGAGACCGTGACTTACACAACATGGTTTTTGGTTAGCTTTTGTTTGGATGAGTTCCTTTTATGTTAGATCCATCTACCCGAGTGTAGATCAGGATGAGATATTTGTTCTACATGTTTGAGGTTTGGAGTATTTTCCTTTTTGTTTATTGTTGTTCATTCATAGAGTTTAGAATTAGTATTTAGAGAGTCACAATTTGAGACATGGTATATACATGAGGGTTTCCTTGTTTGGATTATTTCGCTCGACGTACTAACTCTCGTATTGTAGATTCCTAAATACTAGTCTCTGGTTAGAATTTTATGAATGATTTCATATGTATATGTACTAACTCTATTTTTTATATACTCCTACACCTTCCCTTGGGAAGGGGTGGAGATGATCTTGCTTTAGCGTTTTGACGCTCGTTGTTTTCCCCCCTTTCAGGCAGTGAGTCCAACGCGTGGAGAGTCGCAAGTTGATGAGATTTCTGTATAGATGTCACCTAGCTATTTATTATATAGTAGTTAGTCAGAACTCCACAGTTAGTTGATTATGTTCAGACTCTAGACTTGTAATTCATTTTGTAGAGGCTGAGAGCCATAGTGATACTTTATTTAACTCTTCATATTTGAGGTTTATTTCAGACTCGGAGATTTCTACTCTATTTTATTTGGGCTCACTAATGATTATTCTCATGCTTCCTCTGTGTATATCTGGTTTTACTCTATTTTTTTTATTTGTCTGTTTGTACCTTCACCTATTTGTTATTTTTACTAGAGAGATAGTAATTATGATGGTGAAAAATATCGTAGAACGGTGTTTGGTGCTTGTTAGGTTTGATATTCTGGGTTTCGCCTTGGACTGCAGCCTCGCACGAAACGTGGGGCGTCACAGACTTGGACTGATGATTGAATTAGATTGAAAAGAATTAATTGCAATTGAAATTAAATTCTAATCAGAAGAAAATTAGAACTGATAATCCAATTTAGAGAAGGGAAAACTGTTTACATACCCCTTAAGAGGTTTATTGTAAATTATGTCATAAAGTCAAGAAGAGTTGCATATTATAAGATAGAAGTAGAGATTGAGAGATGGCTTCTTGTAGGATCTATCTTAGATCACAATAATAGATTATCTTATAATCTGTAAAATAAAAGAAGACTTAATTATCTTCTCATGGACGTAGGTGATTGCCGAACCACGTAAATTTTATGTATTTAACTCTTGATCTATTATTTTGCAATAATTTCATTACTATTTTGCTCGAACTAGTATTTTCTCAGCGTTTCTATATTACCTGGTGATTGATTTGTCTACAAAGAAGCAGAAGAGCTTAATCAGGATGTTCTGGCTTTTGCGTAGATCTCCAATTGGTGCGTCACGATTGGTGTCGGGTTCGGTGGGGTGTGCACCAATAGGGTCTTGTAAGCTAGCTGAACCGGGTGTGAAGTGAACTTTCACATAGTGAGGAAGCCCCATCGCGAGAAGAATGATTGGATGAACGATTGTTATCTAAACCACTATAAAAATCTCATGTGTTTTGATTGTATTTTTATCCACAGTTTGGCTATTGTTTTTTGTGTTTGAATTATTGTTTTATTTTCGCTCTATTATATGTGATTTTCCCATGCATCTCGGATCCTAACAAATATTCCTTTGTAAAGAGCTTTATTTCGAAGATGTCGCAAGCCCCTGAAAAGGACTATATCTTTGCAAGCTTTTCTGCTATAGAAAAGTCCACAATTGTAGTCTCTATAATGTAGTACAGCTTGCGCGCGGATTCCTTTAGTTAGAATTTCCTTTTCAATCTTATCAACTTTCCTTTATTCCTAGAGTTTTTCGAAGTGATCCCCTCCACTTACAATCCTCTTCGAAAGAAAGTCCTCCACTCGAACCTTCCACCTTCCAGTCGCCTTGAGCCATTTACTGTTTTCACATGAGATAATTCAACTAAACATGGGTATTGCTTGATTATTAATACAGAGACAAATAACAGCTAGCAACAAGAGAAATGGTTTTTCTGAGAACCTATGGGTGACGCTTAAGGGAAGAGAGAAACAGAGAGAGGTGAATAGTAAGTGAGCCGCAATATTTCTCACTTATCTCTCTTCTCCTTGTCGCCTACTAACACCAGCATTTGTTAGAGAATCTTAGGACAAAATTAGAATAGAGTACTCTTTTTTTTTTGGCCTATACCAAGTTTAGTTCCGGTTAATATAAAAATGAAGATAAAATATTCTTGTTGTAGTCGACCCTCAAATTCGGAATAAAGACTCTATTCGGCTGCTGCTTTCCTGTATAGTATCTTTTAATTTGTAGACTATTAGGTAAATTTACATTTATTGAAAAAAAACCCGAAGATATTCCACATGAAAAGTTGGTGTAGTGGCCTCATACCAATTGACCATCTAGCATATAGAAAAGACCAACACGAAAGTATATATGGACATGGACGTATAAATAACGTGCGCACACAGAGACTGATCAGTAATAAATAACCCCTTAGGTTTGGTTCTCATCCTGAGTCCAATTTTATGCCCTCTCCTCTTCCTCTAATATTATTTTTTTCTCAGCTTGATCGATCTCAATGGCAAAGACCAAGTGGGTACTTGCAGTTCTGCTTCTGCTCTTTTTGCTCGATGTGAGTCCATACAATTCTCATGTACATCTTTCTTATGTTTACTATAAAACACTCGTTTATAAAGAAAATTAAATTTAAGTTTTCTCATCTCACATAAGTTCCATATTTTATTCTATACATGACTACAGATGGATAACTTCACTGGGCAAGGGATTATTGGGGTGCAAGGAATAGGTAACTTGAATACCCAACTTTCTAAGTCCTCTCAGTCCGGCCTTTTAAAGATAAATTAACACACAGCTTTTATCTTGTATGCACGTGTTGCAGTACCTCTATGGGTTATATATAATTTTATATTTTAATGTTGTCTACGTGCAGATTGTGGGTCAAAGTGTGCGTATCGATGCAGCAAAGCATCAAGGAACAAGATGTGCCTAAGGGCCTGCAACACGTGCTGTCAGAGGTGCAGCTGTGTTCCTCCGGGCACTGCCGGAAACCAAGACGTGTGCCCGTGCTACGCCAAAATGACCACCCATGGAGGCCGCCTCAAGTGTCCTTAATTAAAAGTCTTTCCACGCACTGCGATAATATCCACATGAAGATTACTATAAGTACGTTTGTATAATTAATAAAGGTGGTGTGGTTTGCTTCGACTATAGTTTGATCCTGTAGGCTGTATATTGTGGAATAAACCCAGGAGAGTGCTTGTTATGGGAGTTTACTATTTTGTTTAAACCTTTAATTTCTACTGGATCGAGCTTTAATTGGTCCTGAAATATCAAGAGATGATGTGACTTCACGTTAAGGTGTGCAATTAGAATGTGGGTCCTACTTGTTCAAAAGTACAGAGCCAACTTTTCTGCTCATGATCATACGTTGTTATCTGGAATAGTATAGTTCATGTTAAAAATAATTATTATTATGGTTGAGTAAATTGCCTTCATTTCTAATCCTCACGAAAATTGTAATAGTCCATAAAGTAATCGGGGATTAAGCTAGAGCATATGTCCCATCTTATTCCACAATGAATAAATAACAAAATTAAGGGGAAAAAAGAAATACTCCAATTGAATTTTTTTGACTATTTACAAATAGTTAAAAAACGAAAAAAAAGGGAAAAAAAAGAAGACAAACCCAAATTGAACTTTTTTTTCTACTCACAAATAGACTCACTATTTTCATCTTTGGGTAATATATCTGTCAAAATTAAGATTAAAAGTGTCAAAGAAATTTAACCTCGGGGGTCACTATGTGACAGTGAAGCTATAGGAGTAGCAAGTCAGAAACAATAATACTACAAGAGGTCTATTTGTTAGTTAAATTTATGGGGAAAATGTGTCCAGGCCCTAAAAATAGGAACTTCGTGTGACGAGCCCCTTTGTATTTTGCCACATGTGGAATAACCCAAAAAGTGACTTTAATGTTTGAAGCCCTCTCCACGTCAGCATTATACTAAAAGCAGAATGTATTTTGTAAAAAAGCCGATATTGCCCTCCTCTTTCTTCCCCAGACGAGGCCTCGTCCCGAAACAGTAGTCACTTCTCATTAATGCGATATGATAGAAAAAATGGAGGAAAATTTCCCCCTTTTCTTTACTCCATCATGAGCAATAACTATTTAGTTATCCATTACTCCTCCTTAGACAAAAATTCTCTCCGTTACTCTTACCTTCCCTTCAAAATGGCTGAGAAGGACATCATATGTATTGTCTCTTCGGGGTATAAAGCTGTATTCTTGAAGATTAACTCTTCAACCACCATCTTGGATCTTAAGTTTGATGTGGCAGAGATGTTAGATCTTCCATATGAGTCATTAATTTGGGCATACGAAGATGAAACAGTTGGAAGCTTAAAATTTCCCATTGAGAACGAGGGGATCTAACGTTTATGGTGGAGCATTGCCACAATCTTGGACTAAAAGAGGTTCACATGCAAGCTTTTAAAGAAGCAGATGATTCTTCGAATAAACAAGAAAACGAGCAAGTCCGACAAGACATGTAGGTTAACTGTAAAATTGTTTAACTTTAGTTCTAATCTTCTTCTTGTTAGTTCTATGCTAGGTTTAACTGGACTTCAGTTCTAATTCGATCGTATGTTAGTTGTAATCTTGGTCCTGTTAGTTCTAATCGATTTATCGTTAAGAAGTTCTTTGTTAGGCTCCATATGTTAGTTCTAATGGTTTCTTTGTTAGTTCTAATCGCTATTTTGTTAGTTCTACTAGATTTATTGCTAGTTCTACATCTAGTTCCATATGCTGCAAGCACTGCAAAGTTTGTTAGTTCTAATCTATGTCTTGTTAGTCCTAATGATTATATTGTTAGTTCTAATAGCTATTATGTCAGTTCTATACAATTTATTGTTAATTTTAGCTCAAGTTCGTTAGTTCTAATAGCTATTATGTCAGTTCTATACAATTTATTGTTAATTTTAGCTCAAGTTCAATTTGTGGTCGAGTATGTTAGTTCTAATGTCAGTTCTATACAATTTATTGTTAATTTTAGCTCAAGTTCAATTTGTGGTCGAGTATGTTAGTTCTAATTAATGCACTGTTAGCTCTAATGGTTTTCTTGTAAGTTCTCGCTAGTCCTAATTGATTCTAACTGCAAGCAGTTGTCGTTTTTGTTTTTTAGCTTTTGGTGATGTTACTACTATTTGTGTAGTTTATGATTATTATTTTATGTTCTTAATATTTGTAGCGCTTCTAGCAGTTTGAACTCACAAAGTATAGACTGTGGCCTGCCGGTGTTGTCGTCCATAAGTGTTCTAGATAAGAATCTCAATGACAATCCTTCCGGAGATAATATTTTAAAGATTGATGACATGATTAGCAGATCAGAGAGGATTCCTTCTTGGTGGCACACAGCTTTAATCGGTGAGGGACAACGATTTGAAAGTGCGAAGGAGTTAAGATTGGCCTTGCTATACTACTCCATGGCAAAAAAATACAAATACGAGTTTGAGAAGAATGAACCAAAGCGTATTCAAGTTTTTTGTCAGTTTAAGGAAGCCAAAAATTGCCCGTGGCTGTTATTTGCCTCTCCACTGAAAAATGATAATAGACTTGAAATCAAAAGGTTCGTGGACAATCACAATTGTGGGCAACATGGCAATAATGTAGGTCAATCTAGAGCCTCTCGGCAATTCATTGCTACCCAATTACAACCCACGTTAAAGGTATGATCGGACATACGACCTATTGATGTTCAAAAGGAGTTTCTAAGTTCGTATGAGATTAGGGTCGATTATAGTAAGATTTGGTGGGGTAAAGAAAGAGCACAAGAGCAATTATATGGTGATGCCCATGAGTCCTACAATCAATTATGATGGTAAATAGAAGATGATATCTACAGTAGAAAAACTATTTTCATTTATGTGACGCTGTTTATACTAATTTTGCAATGTTGGTACTAAAGCTTAATCTTCAATTTTCTAGGTATGTAGAAGAGGTCAAGAAGACAAACCCATGTAGCTATATTCATGTTGAACAATATGAGGGGAGGTTTACACGGATATTATTCTGCTACACCGCCTGCATAAGTGGTTTTTTACATGGATGTAGACCACTTGTATTTTTGGATGGTACCTTTCTGAAAGATCGATTTAAAGGTATACTCCTAAGCGCCGTAGCATATGATGAAAATCAGGGGATATTTCCATTGGCCTATTGTATATACGATCAGGAAAATAACGTTAATTGAAAGTGATTCTTACAAGGTTAGTTCTATCCCGAGCTATGTTAGTTCTATTGCAGGTTATGATAGTTCTATCTCTTTCCTTGTTAACTCTAATTCGTGTATGGTAACCACAACTCTTTGTAGGTTTGTGGTCTATTCTCTATGAAATGCCAGATCCATACAACCCTCCACACAAGCTAGTGATAATTTCAGATGCGGATAAAGGGATCAGAGAAGCAGTTAGAGAATTTTTCCCAGATTCTATACACTCTCGATGTGTGCTATATCTAGTTGAGAACTTCAGGAAAAAGTTGAAGGATTTGGGATTTAAATCAAAGGATACTCAGATCATGGGTAATCCATTGCAATCTGCATGTTACAAATATACTAGAGCAGAATGGAACGATTATATGGATGACATTAGACTTGTTGATGAAAGAGCATATAATATTGTGATGAACTACGCTCCAGAGAACTGGGCCAATGCGTTTTTTCCTGGAGTTAGGTAAGTTATAAGCTATTTCATTACTTATCTATTATAAGCCACTTGTCTAATGAATCTAGACGTGAAATTATGCAATAGAATTAACAATAACACAGCCAGAACTAACATATCCAATAGAACCAACACTTAGAATAGAACTTAAAGTTATCTAGAGATAAAACTAAGCGTTAACACCTAGAACTAACACGGCAACAGATAGAACTAGCATGAGGGCAGTTAAAATTTACACAGAAGTAGATAGAACTAACAAAGACTCAAATGAACTAACTTTAAGTTTTAACGAATTCCCTGTTATGTTTCAGATATGGTCACGTTACATCAAATGTTGCAGAGTCATTCAACAAATGGATACATGAGGCTAGGCTTCTACGGATACAACTGGTAAAGCACATATGTAAATAGATTATGGTTCGCATGACTGAGCAATGAGTCATGGCTGAAAGTTGGAATCAATTTCTTTGCCCTAAAGCTGAACTTGCCCTCACAGAGAACATGAAAAATGACCGTCCATTAGAGGTTCGTCAGTCCCACATAGGATTATTTAAGGTACAATCTCATAGATCTTGTCAAGTGGATCTAGACAATAAAACATACACTTACCATGGTGGGATGTAACCCGTGTCCCTTACAAACATGCATGTGTAACCATTATGTTTATGGAAAGGGATATCTACCAGTTCTGTGACTGGTTTATGATGGTTGAAGCCTTTAAAAAAAGCTACAAGCTAATCCTCTACCCTATCCCTGACTATGAGAAGCGCATCGTGCTAAGGGATGAGATACAGATCCTACTTTCACTTACAACAAAAAGAAAAGGGAGAAATAAAATCAAGCGTATCAACAACAGAATTGTTTACACACGACCAGTTAAATGTTCTCGATGTCATATGAAAGGTCATAACCATAAAACATGTAATGAACCTATCGCTAACTAAGTGTTTGATATGTTGATAGTGTTTCGATCCCGCTATGTACAAAATATTAAGTTTTTTGCCGATTGCTTTTTCTTTGTTGTTAAATAGGAACTAACACCAACTTACAATAGAGGCGCTCTGCTCTCACTAGAACTAACGTTCTGGACATATTAGAACTAACACGCCACGCTCTAGAACTCACGCTAGAGGGGCTAAGATAAACACGCAGCACGATAGAACTAATATCGTAGCTATTAGAGGTGCTCTCACTAGAACTAACGCTCTGTACAGATTAAAACTAACGCTCTGTACAGATTAGAACTAACACGCCACACCCTAGAACTGATGATGGAGGGGCTAGGACTAACACGCAGCACGATAGAACTAACATCGCAGTTATTAGAGGCGCTTTTACTAGAACTAACGCTCTGTACAGATTAGAACTAACATGCCACACCCTAGAACTGACGCTGATGGGGCTAGGACTAACACGCAGTACGATAGAACTAACATCGCAGCTATTAGAGGCGCTCTCACTAGAACTAACACTCTGAACAGATTAGAACTAACATGCCATGCTCTAGAACTAACGCTAGAGGGGCTAAGACTAACACGCAGCACGATAGAACTAATATCGCAGCTATTAGAGGTGCTCTCACTAGAACTAACGCTCTGTACAGATAGAACTAACACGTCACGTCCTAGAACTGACGCTGGAGGGGTTAGGACTAACACGTAGTACGATAGAACTAACATCACAGCTATTAGAGGTGCTCTCACTAGAACTAATGCTCTGAACAGATTAGAACTAACACGCCATGCTCTAGAACTGACGCTGGAGGGGCTAGGACTAACACACAGCACGATAGAACTAACATCACAGCTATTAGAGACGCTCTCTCTAGAACTAATGCTCTGAACAGATTAGTACTAACACACCATGCTCTAGAACTGAGGCTGGAGGGGCTAGTACTAACACGCAACACGATAGAACTAACATCACAGCATGATAGAACTAACATCGAAGCACGATTGAATTCTTTACTAGAACTAACGCTTTAAATAAATGAAAACTAACACACCATCAGTTATAATAATATATAAGAATAAAAACATCACTGAATTTGGGTTAAAATTCTTAACAAACTATTTTCTTGATAAGCAATATTTAACAAGAACTAACTGGGCGGGGGACGCAATACGTAATGATATTCATCCTGATTTGTTGCTACCATCACTAGAGAGGAATTTGTGTAAGAAACCCTTTTCACTGTCACTCGCCTTCCTTTTTGAAGGTCCTATCTTACTGTGCTTTAAGGATGGAGAGCTAGATTCTGTTGAGCTACTGTGCGAGCCAGCAGAGTTTAAAGGTAAAGGAGCATTGGCGGTGGGGAGAGCCCTCGGAAAATTGGCAACCCGACCCCTTGGTTACGGAGAAACAACTGTCATTGGTCTCTCTCGACCATCATGTGTCTGCCATCCCAACTAACCTTAATTAATTCGGGGTCAGTCCTAAAGGGTTGCTCACGCTAGGGCCCTAAGTTAAGGCGTGTGGATCCCTAAGCCCTCTCCAAATTCCCCCCGCATTGGACTTGCGTGATGGCGTATCCTTCCTTTATGTTACCGTCCACCGGAGAGATGTAACGGAACCCAAGCCTCTTAGGGATTTTAGATAAATCCCTAAATTTGAGAAGAACTTTGCAGTCTTCGAAGTTAGAATTTGTTATGACGTCCCTGGAGCACATGACACATTCACCGATACCAATGAGCAGAGATTGCAGAAATTCAAAATTCCAGAGGTGGTATGGGAGATTGAATAGGCGAATCCATACTAGAAAGGGTTGGGACAACGTTACTAGCCTCAGATCCTCACTCCAACAGTGGAATCTACCCTTAAATGTGCCCATATCTATCAGTTCAAGTTCAATAGCTTGGGTAAGAATTGGATCAGATGAAAACTGCACCATGAAGCTGTGCCCTGCCACCTCCTTGATTTGATGGGGCAATGTCCTAAGATTGAAGCGATAGGAAAGCATCTCTCGGAGCTCCTGCACGGATGGACCACCTCTATCAAGATTGAAGATGGCGTAAGAAGAAAGATGCCGGATGGTATTGGAAGTGTTGGCCAGGATGGTAAGCATCCTTGGAGGGGCACGAGCGGTAATTCCATAATGACAATCTCGAGTGCTATGCCCTGTCCCATGGCAGTGTACACAAGAAAGATCCTTAGCCATTTGTGAGGGCTTACGACGGAAATCGATGACGCGGGGTTTAGAGAGGCGCCTAAGCTAGGGGTAGAAGAAGAATGGTGGTGCTATTAATATCGATTGAAGATCGTAATTAATTATTTAAGTTAATTAACCACCTTACCTAACTTGGGAACACGCGAATATATGATGTGATCTGTTAGTGTGATGGGACATGTCTTCGAAAAAGCAAAAAGCTGGAGTAACAATTGGCTGTGATGGAAAGTTCTTTCTTGGAAGAACGCGAATAGAGTACAAGAGACAACTTAAACAAATAAAAAAATAATAATTGTTCAGAGCATGGCGTGTTAGTTCTAAAATGTTTAGAGAGTTAGTTTTAGTGAGAGCGCCTTTAATACCTGCGATGTTAGTTCTATCGTTCTGCGTGCTAGTCATAGTCCCTCCAGCGTCAGTTCTAAAGCTGGCGTGTTAGTTCTAATCTATTCAGAGCATTAGTTCTAGTGAGAGCGCCTCTAATAGCTACGACATTAGTTCTATTGTGTTGCGTGTTAGTCCTAGCCCCTCCAGCGTTAGTTCTAGAGCGCGGCGTGTTAGTTCTAATCTGTTTAGAGCATTAGTTCTAGTAAGATCGCCTCTAGTAGTTGCGATGTTAGTTCTATCATGCTACGTATTAGTTCTAGCCCCTCCAGCGTGAGTTCTAGAGCGTAGCGTATTAGTTCTAATCTGTTCAGAACGTTAGTTCTAGTGAGAGCGCCTCTAATAGCTACGACGTTAGTTCTATCATACTGCGTGTTAGTCCTAGCCCGTCCAGCATTAGTTCTAGAGCATGGCGTGTTAGTTCTAATCTGTTTGGAGAGCTAGTTCTAGTGAGAGTGCCTCTAGTAGTTGCAATGTTAGTTCTATCGTGCTGCGTGTTAGTCCTAGCCCCTCCAGCGTCAGTTCTAGGGCGTGACGTGTTAGTTCTAATCTATACAGAGTGTTAGTTCTAGTGAGAGCGCCTCTAATAGTTACGATGTTAGTTCTATGGTACTACGTATTAGTCCTAGCCCCTCCAGCATCAGTTCTAGGGTGTGGCATGTTAGTTCTAATTTGTTCAGAGCGTTAGTTCTAGTGAGAGCGCCTCTAATAGGTACAATGTTAGTTCTATCATGCTGCGTGTTAGTCCTAACCCCTTCAGCGTCAGTTCTAGGGTGTGGCGTATTAGTTCTAATCTGTTTGGAGAATTAGTTCTAGCGAGAGAACCTCTAATAGTTGCGATGTTAGATCTATCGTGATGTGTGTTAGTCCTAGCCCCTCAAGTATCAGTTCTTGGGTGTGGTGTGTTAGTTCTAATCTGTTCAGAGTGTTAGTTCTAATGAGAGCGCCTCTAGTAGCTACGTTATTAGTTCTATCGTACTGTGTGTTAGTCCTAGCCTCTCCAGTGTTAGTTCTAGGCGTGGCATGTTAGTTCTAATCTGTTTGGAGCGTTAGTTCTAGTGAGATCATCTCTAATAGCTGTGATGTTAGTTCTATTCTTTGGAACCAACACGAAGTTAGAGCCAACACGAAGTAGGACTAACACAACATGCTATTGTAGCTAAAATGTACTCTTTTAGAACCAACATGAAGTTAGAGCCAACAATACATCTGATAACAAGTATTTTCAATTAAATATGCATATATTATTGTATTTGTATGAATATATCATTCATCACTGACACTGTTTTGTCTTTATGTCTTTGTTCATAACCAGCAAGTAATAATTGTGCGGCAAGTCTTGCTCGCATAGCTTCAGGGATATCGTTTGGAGGATTAACCCCCAATGTTGAGCGGCCTTTAATTATTGCTTTTATAAAGAGGTAGACGAACACACCACAGTCAAAGTTGTAACATAGAAGGCTAAATTAGATATTTTTGTCATATCTAATACTAACACAAATTATCACAATTTAGACATTGGAATTAACCGCCCTCTTTGTTGCTCGCATTTGATGGCTTGATATCTAAATATTATGCGCACATTTTCCTCAACAAAATCAACATGATGGGCATCAAAGTAGTTTATAATTTTATTAACAGGCCCCATCCAAGCTTCGTGCCTAGCAGAACTGTAATGCTTGACGACCTTATCTTTCAAATCAACTTCAACAAGATACCAATGATCGTCCCTGACCAAAGGGATCAACAGATGCTCCATGCGGAATGCGGTATATTTGTCAATATATGTCAAATATAGCTCGAATTGTTCGGCTCGAATCCATAGAGTAAGTGCTGCAAACACAACATGTATGAGTTGAAATTAGAATTAACATGAGCTTAGACTGCTACACAATAGAACTAACAATGTACAAATCAGAATTAACATGCTACACAATAGAACTAACATGGTACAAATTAAAACTAACAATGTCCACATTAGTACTAACACGCCATCAGTTAGAACTGACAACGCTTACATTAGAACTAACATGACTTATGGTAGTCCTAACTTGACGCCAACTAGAACTAACGTGACTCATGGTATGACTAGCATGGATCCAACAAAATCTAACAACGTATAAATTACACCTAACACACCAAAGAATAGAACTAACATGGTACAGATTAGAACAAACACAGCATAAACTAGAACTGACATGAACTGCGACAGAACTAATATGGTATACATTAGAACTAACACGCCATCAGTTAGAGCTGACAACGCCTCCAATAGAGCTAACATGTCTTATGGTAGGTCTAACTTGACGCCAACTAGAACTAACATGGATCATGGTAGAACTAGCATGGATCCAACAAGAACTAACATATATTTTAATTAGAACTAACACGGTGAATTTAGAAATAGCATGTTCTTACAAGAAAGAACACTGATACGACTCCATATCCTTTGTCATATGCCTCTTGGTTAAGCGTGTCCAATACTGCTTCTTCCATCTGTAATTGTATGAAACATTAAAATTCAATTTAAACAAGTCATTTTCAATTATTAAGCATGTATAATCTAACATTGTCGTCAAGCCGACCACCATGAAGCAAATATAACAACTCTTCTCTATTAATACTGCTGTTGGATGGTACTATAACATTATATCTCCTGAAAATTAGAACTAACATGAATTAGGACTAATATGTAACGAATTAGCATATAAATAATCAACTAAAACTTACCTGTAGATCTTCTTAGAGCAAAATTTGGTTAGGCTCTTAATGAGCTTTGTCAAGTCTGACTATTACTAGAGATGGTATCTTTAAATTATGTATAAAAGCACTTGTGCTATCTATTATGCGTATGTTAAACAATGTAGAGTCTGAAATCTCTTTATTCAGCTCTCCCAATAAAGCTACCTCATCATCTGTCATTGGCTTCAAACTTAATACATCCCAAGTGGGGATTTGATTACTGGGGTAAAAATGAGTAACTTTGTCAACTAGTTGTATATTTTCAGGACTTTCAAGTATATCTATAGGAATTTTTTGCTTTTTCTTTCTTTTTCCTTTAGTATATGGGGTCCTCTTCCATTTAGATCTCCTGTTTACCCTTACCCTTCTTGGCTATGGGCTACCTTTGCTTCTACATTGCTCGTTAGAACTTCTACAAGTTTGTCCACATCTTGTTTAATATTCACAAGATCCTCTTCCTCCTGTGCTTCCAACCCCTCTACAACTTTGCCATCAACCTGACTGTTATCTGCACCTTTGTTATCTACAATAACCTTTTCATGTTCAACATGATCCTCTTCCCTATCCACATGTTCCTCCTCCATATATACATTATCCTCAGCCTTACTATCTACATTCGCGTCAACCATACTATCTACATTCTCCCCTTCTCTATCAACATGCTCCTCCAACTTATCTGCATTCTCCTCCTCCTTATCTATAATATCCTCCTCCTTATCTACACCATCAGCAGGATCCTCATCAAAACCTTTGTTATCTACAATAAAGTTTTCATGTTCAATATGCTCATCTTCCTTATCTACATGTTCCACCTCGAGATCTACATTATCCTTAACCTTTAGAAATAACATGCTCCTCTTCTATATCAACATTGTCAACAGGATGCTTCACATCCTCTTCAACAATCTTATGCACATGTTCTTGCATGGTGGGGTCTTCCTTATATACACTGCTTATTTTGGACTTCTGTTCCTCTTGAGCTACTCGTCGCTTCTTCCTCATTTCATTTGCAATTTTCTGTTTGATATTCGCCTTCAGCACCACCGGGTCTATAACCTCATCATGTCTTCCAAAATTTTCAATTATCCTATTTATCCTGTTGATCTCAATCATGAATTCTTTATAATATGTACTCTTGGTCTGCTTTGTGGCAACTAGTAGTCGTTTGAGAAATTTAGCAGAATTTCTCTAAAATGTAAGTTACTGCTCAATGGGAAGAACATTGTTCTCCTCTTCCTCATCAAAAGCAACGTCAATATGCTTTGCCATGATTTGTTATTATTAAGAGATTATAATTTAAAGTAGGATTACACATAATTAGGATATTGTTTGCAGTTAGTTTGAAATGAGTACGATTTAACATAACAGGATACTTACATAGCCTATTGAGAAGTTCTTAGTAGTTTCCTCCTGGATAGCCTTCCTCTTTGCCTGACGCTTATGATGCACAACTTCACCCCTCTATACAGCGGGAAGTACATGAACATGACCTGGAGCAGGGACCTCCACAATAGGTCTATGGACAAAAGTTATTGACGCTAACTTAGCCTTTGGCGTAATTGTCCCCACCCTCATAGATGGGACTTTCACCTCCTTTGGTGCCTAATTTGTCATTGGAGGTATGGAGCTATCTGCGAGGGCATATTTCTTTATGCCGGTCATCTCGTAGTATCAAAGCTGTAGCAAATATATTTAGCATTTAAAATAATACTATACTAGACTAAAGAGAGTAAAATATGGGTGTAGCTAGAACTAACATGGTATAAATTAGGACTAACGACATAAATTAGAACAAACATAATCGCTGTTAGAACCATCATGAGCCCAGGTAGAACTAACATGACCTATGTTAGAACTAATATGGGTGCAGCTAGAACTAACATGGTATATCTTAAAACAAACAAGGCATAAAATAGAACTCACACGACACAAATTAGAACTAACAAAATCTGCGACAGAACTAACATGGTGTAGATTAGAACTAACATAATATAAGTTAGCACTAACATAGCATAAGTTAGAACTAACATGGCATAAGTTAGAACTAGAATGAACCAAGATAAGTAAAATATGGAACTTACACACAATAGTGTCATGCAACCTGGGACATATGTGACCCCTCGCTTCTTCGTCCCTCTAAAGCAACTCCAATACCCCTAATAATTTCATCATAAAAGAACCAGGCCCATGCAACAGAATTGACTCTCTCAATGCTATCCAGGTACCTGAGTAAGGGTCTAGGGCTACCTTCTCCGGCTCTGGGGCTTCATATCATAGAGCATTGGTACATGATTTGTAGCAGAACAAAATCCTGGATATCCCGCTTTTCTGTAGATTCCACTAGCCATTCCAGTTGCCCTTCGAGGTGTTTACGTTGGGTGGTTTCTGCTTTTTGTAACTTCTTACCCTCTTTAGAAATGAAAAGATTAGCGAAGTATTCCACCCATATTCTGCTTCTTGAGTCCCGATTGATACTTATGACTTCCTCATAAATTGGGAAATAAGTATGGTTATGGACCCATTGCAAATCAAATTTAATATTTTTCACACACCTACTTTTTGAATCAGGTATAGAAAATGTATTATTATCTCTATCAAAATAGCTCAGCAGTAGTTCAAGTGTGGGCCGATCAGGCGTAGGAGCCTCAAATAAAATATAGTTCTTAAATATAGAACCGCCGTATGCATCCCTATGCCACTGAAGAATCTTCAGGGCAATTCGCTTCATGAAGTCCTAATAGGCCCCGATATTAGTGGTCAACCTTAGTGATTCGGCCGCACCTATAAGAGCAACTTTTTTCCTACAAAAAGATTTTGAATTTGTAAGTTCAATAAGACCTATGAACTAATATTAGACCTAACACTAACAGGAATCTAATAGAACTAACGCGTACTGTTATAGAACTAACATTGGACTCAATCTAAAGCTAACATTGGACTCAACCTAGAACTAACATTGGACTCAAACTAGAATTCATGTGGACTCAGACTAGAACTAACAATACTGTGGTAAAACCTAGCATTGTTTAAGATGAACTAAAATTAGGGAAAATTAGGCCGAGTTCCTAAATACTGGATAACATAGCACTTACTTTTTTTTTTTTTTTTTGGGGGGGGGGGGGGGTCATTGCCGTTCTTCTTTTCCAGGCTCGCCATTTTATTTCCTGCTTTTGCATTTCCATAAGGGTTTGAGTAGCTTCCTCCGTGCTGCCAACCACAGATGAACCGACTTTGCCCATCGACTCGCCTCGATGAACGACCATGTAGTCTTTAATGGATCCTTCCATGGACGACATTTTTCCGATGAAAACCCTAGAACTGTTAAAATCCGAACAGAAATTAGAAAGATGACGAGTTTTTTAGACTCCTAAGCGGCGGAAGAGAGTGAAAAAGAGGGAGGGTACTTGAATAGGGATAGGGTGCATTAATCGATTTCAGTCCCATCAGAGCGGCATGATCGTAACTTCTGCTGGGCTTTTTCTAAAAAAAGATCTTTCGGGGCCTCGTCGCAAATACTATGCGTATTTGGGGCTTATCCACATGGGGCAAAATACAAAAGGGCTCGTCACACGAAGTTCCCACTTTTGGGGCCTGGACACATTTTCCCCTAAATTTATTAGCATTTATATTTGGAAAGTTTTACTTTAAAAAAGTGAGTAGTAATTAATAGAGAAATGAAACATAATATTTTAGTTTCTATGGAAAGTAATAAATAATTTAAAATATTTGGGTAGAGCACTTTACCTATCTGAAGAACAATTTGATCCACCATGGAAATTACTAGTAATTTATTTGATACATTACAAAATAAGCAAGAATATGTCAAATACAACTGGGCAAATTATCGTTCAATGCATCCTCCTTTTCTTTAGAGTAGCACCAACACTGGGGAGGCATAAGATTGTCAGATAAGGCTTCACAATCGTAGAATGGTAACTAAGTTAACGTTAAGACTTACAATCGCAGCGTGGTAACTAAAGGGCAGTTGGTTCATTTCCAAAAAGTTATGTAAATGGACTCCCTCTCAAAAAACCAAATCCAAAAAGTTTTTAGAATATCTAGGGAAACCAAAATTTGTTTAGCGTTTGGAATGATATAGTAAAGAATAGGAAATCATATTCAAAACTCATGTTTGTTTTATTTCTAAAGAATAGGAAAAACATCATTATAGAAAGTTTTTCTTGTGGCTTTTTGTGTTTGTTTCAAAACCATAGAGTAGGAAAGAACCGAAAAACATTTGAATAAACATACATGTTGTAGAGTTACCACCCCCTAGAAGACAAACTCACCAGTTCAAAGTTGAAGGCAACAGATATAAACGGCTAGGGGTCACAATGACTACTAGGAGTTGCAATCCTATATAAATATTTTAGCAGCAGACCAATACAAACCAGTTCATTTCAGTTTTTTTAGGAAACTACTCGCTGGAATAGAAAATAGAGTAACCTTGCTATTGCAATAAGGAGGAGCTAAAATGTGATAGCAAACAAGCAATTGACCCATACAAAATAAAGAGCAAATGCAAGCTCCCAACACCTAAGTGTGTCCAAAAAACCCGTCGGCCCGGACCAGGCCGTGTTGACCTTTTTGTTTTGATGATGATTTACAAACAATTTATTTCTAATGTTGTTTGTCTAGTATTTGTGTTTTTGTATCCATTGTAGACAAATAACATGTTGGAGGATGGATGGATTGCACCATAACGATCATATCAAATGAAGGTTGGCGGAATAGTGGGTGAAGCCTATGCAATTCAAGTTGAAGATCCAAGTTCCAGCTTCATCCGCAATGTGTACCAAGTCAAGTTTAATGAAGATCAAGATCAAGCTTGGGTAACATTAGTTTAGGTTTATATTATGTGTGTTAGTACCTTAAGCTCAATTATATATACAAACACATTATATTGGTTTCCTTGTATATATATAGTTATATATATATATACAACACAAGTTTTGGTTTTCATATATATATATATATATATATATATATATATATATATATATATATATAAAAATATATATATATATATACATACATACATAGTTATATATATATATACACAATTTAGTTTTGGTCTCCATGTATATATAGTTTCATATATACATATATGTTTGGTCTCTATGTATATATATAGTTATATATATACATACATAGTTTGAGTTTTCATGTTCATAAATATGAAATCACATATTTAATATTTATTATTGTATTTTAGAAAATATTACATAGAATATGCATATTTGTGAAAATATTATGTTTCTAGTTTATAGACTTCATAACAATAGTTTAAATCTTTCTTTAAGTCTACAAAATCATTTTGTAATGTTTCAAAACATGGTTAAGCTAAAGTGTCAAAACTCATGTGTTCACATTTTCATGTTTTGAGCTATTTTACAAAATAATAATATTTCTCATTTGGGAGGTCCTTTTTGAAAACCAGTTTTTGTAGCATGTTTATTATCATGTCTACAATCATCTCCCAAAGTTTCATAATTTTTGAAACTTTATTTGATATTTTTAAACTCAGTTTAAAGTTAAGTTTTTCTGTGCACTTCAGGTCTGTGCATGTTTAGTCGACTCACGAAGTGCAGCGCAGTTATGATTTTTCTTCTGTTGAGTCGACTCATATAAGACAACTCATTAGTCGACTCATAAGTTGACTCATGAGTCGACTCATAAGTCGACTTATGAAAGAGCCGTTGCATAGTAACGGCTAGTTTCTAGCAGTGTTTTCTGGGGGTTTTTTTGTCTTTTTGTTGGGGTTTTTGCTGATGTTTTGGGTTCCTATATATACCTCCTTTGCTCTCATTTTTTGGTACAACTAAGAGAATGTTTTAAGAAAGTTTAACAAGGGTTTAAAGTTTGGTTTAAGTTTGTTTAAATTGGTACAACTAAGAGAATGTTTTAAGAAAGTTTAACAAGGGTTTAAAGTTTGGTTTAAGTTTGTTTAAAGGTGTTTAAAGCCTTGTTTCATTTAAGAAAGTTTAACAAGGGTTTAAAGTTTGGTTTAAGTTTGTTTAAAGGTGTTTAAAGCCTTGTTTCAAAGTTTTGATTTTGTGAAGATAATTTCACAAGAGGAAGAAGAGATCATCCTTTGATGTTTGAGCTTCAACTCATCTCTCTCTCTCTTGATCTATAGAGAAGTTTTCCTAAACTCATTCTAGCTATTTATTGTTTTGTTTCTAATTTTCATAAGCTAGATTAATATTGAGTTTAGTTAAATTGTTTTTATTGAATCTCTTTGTTCACACACAACTTATTAAGCTTATAGTATTTACATTCATAGTATATTTCAGGTTGTGGGGTTTGTGACTTAGAGTTGTGTCTAATTGAGTTCTCACCTTGTTTAGAGAACAATCATTTGTTGTGCTTAATTTGTGAAGTTCACTTTGTAATACACTTGTACACCGAGAGGAGTGTGTGGTGAGGATGGAGTCGATACCAAGAGGAGTGGCATCAGTGGCCTAGCAAGAGGTGATGATTCTGAGCACTTGAGGGAGTCGATACGTGAGGACCAACAATTGAGGTTGTAGCTTGTGTATGTACATTGTGAGGATTTGTGAGAGTTGTCGGTTGACTTGATAACCGAGTGTGTAGAGTTTTCGGTTAGCTAGAAAACCGAGTGTGTAGAGAAGTTCCGGCTTCCAAACCGGGTTGCGTAGTGGATTCTCCCCGGGAGTGGGGAGCGGAGACGTAGGACGGAAGGTCCGAACTCCGTGATCATTTCCTTGTGTTTGGGTTTGGCATTGGTGCATTTATTCTTGCATATTATTATATCGCCATTGTTGCATGAGCATATTGTTTATCCTTGTTTATATTATATATCCTTACACATATCTTATAGCATATCATACTTGCTAGGATATATTTGTTAATTAGTTTTAATTGGCATAAAATCGGATTAGATTAGCATAAACCCTATTCACCCCCCCTTAGGGTCTAACAATTGGTATTAAACCTTGGTGCTCTTTACCTTGGTGCTCTTTTATTTAAGGTCTAATCACCTTGACTTAAAGATTCAAGTTATCTTTTTGTTCTAATCTAATTTTTGATTATTGTATCTTGCTTGCATATTTTTATAAATTATGAATATGAATGATGCATCTTGTTTAGGCTATGATCCTAGTGTTGCTCGAAAATATAGAAACTTCTCTTATGCTAAATGGTGCTTTAGATTTAAAATATTTGTTAAATCTAAAAATATTAATTTATGGGAAGTTATTGGTAATGCTTATATTGTGCCCACGTTGGAGAAATCCAAGTGGAGCAAACATGATAAGAAGATGTTTACAATGAACAAGTTAGTGTTAGAATTCATGCTTAATGCTTTTGAACCATGTATTTCTAACGAACTTGCTCATTTTGATAGTGCCTACACAATATGGAAACTTTTTGAAGCACATCAAGGTGACTTGGAGGAGATTCGACGCGTCGTGGCGGAATCGACTTCAAGTAATAGTGGAGCATCATGCACACGTCCACTAGAGGATAACCCTAGTGTGGTAAGCGAGTCCGAATCCGAATATGATTTATCTTTTGATGAACTCGCCTGTGCTAGTGAAAAATTATTGCATGCCTATAACAAATTGCATAAAAATTTTATTGATTTACAAAGCAAGCATGAAGGTTTAAAATCCGATCATGAGAAGTTAGTTTCCAAATTTGATATCATTACTCAAGAAAATGATGCTATTAAAGTAAACAATGATATGTTAAATTTGGAAAATAATAATTTGAAATTGGATATTGCAAACTTGACTCATGACAAAAATATTGCCATGTTAGAAGCTGAGAACATAAAAAATGATACTGCTTCTTTTATAAATAACTATTTATATTCTACTTCTAATAAAATTGCATATGTGCCTAATAATGAAGATTTGAATCTTGTGAATAAACGCATTTCATCTTTAGATTCAACTTTGAGAATATGCATTGATAACCATAAGAAGCTTATGAATATGTGTGCCAAGTCTAGTGCAGATAAGTCATCATCCACTCATTATGCACACATATATAGCAAAGTTTACAAGTGCTCTATTTGCGGCCGTAATATGCACACATATATAGCAAAGTTTACAAGTGCTCTATTTGCGGCCGTAAAGGCCATATAGCTAAATTTTTCTATGATGCACACAAACATAAAAATTTCAATGCTCCTTGTGCATCTCATCAAGTTTCTTCATCACATGTACACACACATGCACCCATTGTTCATCATAAGCATGCTCATGTGTATAGATGTGATCATTCTGATTGTTTTGGTCATTTGGCCGAATATTGTTTTGATTTGAAAAAAAAAATCTCGTTTGCTAAATGCTTCTAGTAGACCACATGCTTTTAAATATGATGTTTGTGGTAGGTTTGGATATCTTACTAAATTTTGTTTTGATATGCAAAAAGATTCTAAGTTGCAATATGTTCCAAATAGACCATTGTTTAAGAATGTTTCTTATTTGCAAAATATTTCTAAAAGACAATCTTTATTTGTAAATGATTCCCGTGCACGAGCTAATGGTCCACAAAAACAAATGGATCTCTTTCATTGCACAAATTACAATCGAAAGGGTCATTTGAGTGATTATTGCTTTGACCGTGTTAGTGCACCATATGTGTCAAAGAGGGTTCATAACCCTAGGGCTTTGAGCTTTATTGATAGGGGTCATGTCTCTAAACAATCCGGCACCAAGAAAGCCTGGGTACCAAGATGATCTTTAAACCAAGAATTATAGTGTTTTTCTTTTTCTTTTTCTTGGTTTTGAAAATTATACTTTGAAATCTTTGAACATGAAAACAATTTTTCTTTGATCAATTCTTTTGTTTTCATGATTATTAGTTACTATTTTGATGAGAGGTTTGTGTTTATATAACCCTCCCGGGTTTATTGGGTGTTTATTCCCAAATCATGTTTACCGGATGTTAGAATGATTATATGGGTTGGAACAAGCTTAAGAGCTTGATATATTGTTGCCTCTCTTGAAATTCTTTTGTCAAAGATTTTGTTTTCATTTGTTGCTTTGAATTCATTATATTTCACTTATATGATGATATTTATATGTTTGTGCTCATGGATCATCTATTCGTGCCTTATAATGTATTCTATGAGTGGTTTGATCAAGTTATACAAAAAAAAGTTTCTTTTTTGATCAAACATTGTTTTTGGACTCAAATTTTGATTTATGATTTCATTTGGTTGAGATGTTTTCATTTGAAATCTTTTTTTTCATGGTTCTCATGCTTTTCTCATTCCTTTGTTTTCATAACTTTATTCATACATGGTTTTTATGTTTGAGTAATGAGACATTATTTCATAATGACATATCAATATATGTTCTCATTGTCTTGTTTGTATGTGAGTTATATTTAGCATATCTTTCATTTATGCTTACTCACACAGTTTTGCCTTAGCATTCATTTCATATATCCATTAAGGCATTTTGATAGGGGGAGCAATCCCTATACTTGTTTTATACTCACCCATGCTTATTTGTAGGGGGAGCTTTCGCTCTCATCATCTTTTGTCCCCTTTTTGATGTTGTCAAAGGGGGAGAAATATTGTGAGTATACATTTCCTTGTTTATATGGGGGAGAAATATTGTGAGTATACATTTCCTTGTTTATATGCATGTGAATTATAATTTATATATTTATTTCCTTTCATGCATATACATTTCCTTGTTTATATGCATGTGAATTATAATTTATATATTTATTTCCTTTCATGCATATATCTTTTTTGTAAATTGTTTGTCATTATCAAAAAGGAGGAGATTGTTGACCTTCTTGTTTTGATGATGATTTACAAACAATTTACTTCTAATATTATTTGTATAGTGTTTGTGTTTTTGTATCAATTGTAGACAAACAACATGTTAGAGGATGGATGGATTGCGTCATAACGATCATATCAAATGGAGGTTGGCGGAATAGTGGGTGAAGCCTATGCAATTCAAGTTGAAGATCCAAGTTCCAGCTTCATCCGTAATGTGTACCAAGTCAAGCTTAATGAAGATCAAGATCAAGTTTGGGTAACATTAGTTTAGATTTATATTATGTGTGTTAGTACCTTAAGCTCAATCATATATACACACACATTATATTGGTTTCCTTGTATATATATAGTTATATATATATACGGTCTCTATGTATATATATAGTTATATATATACATACATAGTTTAGAATTTTCATGTTCATAAATATGAAATCACATATTTCATATTTATTATTGTGTTTTAGAAAATATTACATAGAATATACATATTTGTGAAAATATTGTGTTTCTAGTTTATAGACTTCATAACAATAGTTTAAATCTTTCTTTAAGTCTACAAAATTATTTTGTAATGTTTCAAAACATGGTTAAGCTAAAATGTCAAAACTCATGTGTTCATATTTTCATGTTTTGAACTATTTTGCAAAATAATAATATTTTTCATTTGGGAGGTCCTTTTTGAAAACCAGTTTTTGTAGCATGTTTATTATCATGTCTACAATCATCTTCAAAAGTTTTATAATTTTTGTAATTTATTTGATATTTTTAAACCCAGTTTAAAGTTGAGTTTTTCTGTGCACTTTAGGTCTGTGCATGTTTAGTCGACTCATTAGTCGACTCATGAGTCAACTCATAAGTCGACTCACGAAGTGCAGCATAGTTATGATTTTTCTTCTGCTGAGTCGACTCATATAAACCGACTCATTAGTCGACTTATGAAAGAGCCGTTGCACAGTAACGGCTAGTTTCCAGCAGTGTTTTTTGAGGGTTTTTTTTATCTTTTTGTTGGGGTTTTTGCTAATGTTTTGGGTTCCTATATATACCCTCTTTGCTCTCATTTATTGGTACAACTAAGAGAATGTTTTAAGAAAGTTTAACAAGGGTTTAAAGTTTGGTTTAAGTTTGTTTAAAGGTGTTTAAAGCCTTGTTTCAGAGTTTCGGTTTTGTGAAGATAATTTCACAAGAGAAAGAAGAGATCATCCTTTGGTGTTTGAGCTTCAACTCATCTCTCTCTCTCTCTTGATCTATAGAGAAGTTTTTCTAAACTCATTCTAGGTATTTATTGTTTTGTTTCTAATTTCCATAAGCTAGATTTATATTAAGTTTAGTTAAATTGTTTTTATTAAATCTCTTTCTTCACACACAACCTATTGAGCTTATAGTATTTACATTCATAGTATATTTCGGGTTGTGGGGTTTGTGACTTAGAGTTGTGCCTGATTAAGTTCTCACCTTGTTTAGAGAACAATCATTTGTTGTGCTTAATTTGTGAAGTTCACTTTGTAATACACTTATACACCGAGAGGACTGTGTGGTGAGGACGAAGTCGATACCAAGAGGAGTGGCGTCGGTGGCCTAGTGAGAGGTGATAATTCCGAGCACTTGAGGGAGTCGATACGTGAGGACCAACACTTGAGATTGTAGCTTGTGAGGATTTGTGAGAGTTGTCGGTTGACTTGATAACCGAGTGTGTAGAGTTTTCGGTTAGCTAAAGTCGATACCGAGAGGAGTGGCGTCGGTGGCCTAGTGAGAGGTGATAATTCCGAGCACTTGAGGGAGTCGATACGTGAGGACCAACACTTGAGATTGTAGCTTGTGAGGATTTGTGAGAGTTGTCGGTTGACTTGATAACAGAGTGTGTAGAGTTTTCGGTTAGCTAGAAAACCGAGTGTGTAGAGAAGTTCCGACTTCCAAACCGGGTAGTGTAGTGGATTCTCCCCGGTAGTGGGGAGCGGAGACGTAGGACGGAAGGTCCAAACTCCGTGATCATTTCCTTGTGTTTGGGTTTGGCATTGGCGTATTTATTCTTGCATATTGTTATATCGCCATTGTTACATGATCATATTGTTTATCCTTGTTTATATTATATATCCTTGCACATATCTTGTAGCATATCATACTTGCTAGGATATATTTGTTAATTAGTTTTAATTGGCATAAAATCGTATTAGATTAGCATAAACCCTATTCACCCCCCTCTAGGGTTCATTCATAGCGACCTTAGGGTCTAACAGCCCGGATCGAGATTGGCCAGGAAATCCGGGACAAAACCGGGTTTCGAACCTAGCACGGGCCACTTCGATGGCGACCGGCCCGACCCGGAATAGTAATTTTTTTTAGTTTTTATATGTATAATATATGTATATATATGTATGTATGAGAAATATGGAGAACCTTGGTACCAAGTTTCTCCATTAAACTTGGTAGTGAGGTGACAAGATCTAGCCCCTACATCACGCCTTGAAGAGAGAGCCTCAATCAATATTCATCTACTCCAAAAAAGAGACTTTATCTTCATGCTTAGCAGGGGTGCCTTTTGGTGGCTCATAAACATTCGTCCGGGCTATCTTATTTTTCGACAAGGGAAAAAAATACTTTATTGAACCATATCAGCCTTATCGTTTTTCTCGGCAATTTGGCTATGATCAGCTCTATGTTTTATGTGCGTGTGTGTGTGTGTGTATATATACATATACATATATTGAATGACATGAATACTTTGGGCTACTTTGTCTAGTGGTAAAATTTAAGAGTTTGGAGAGGATGTTAGTTGTTCAAATCCAAGCTATAACATATATATTTAGAGGTCTTTGATTATTGGGCCTTGGGCCTCTTGGGTTCTACAATTGTTTTTAATTTTGTTTGTTTCTATAAATTCTACAATTATTTTATATCATTTTAATTTCTATATTTTTTATATTTGTAAATTACATAATTACAGTTGATTAATTATATTATTTTTTTTATCAAAATTGTGTTTATTTTATGCTTTGTATTCTTGAAAAAATTAAAAAATATTAAAAATAAAGAAAACCCTGGCTGGCTCGGAGCCCGGCTCACTCAGGCCCGGGCCCGGATCTGGCCCAGGGCAACCGAGCCCGGGTCCGGGCTCCGGTTTTGCCCGGCCTGGGCCAAGCCGGCCCGGATGGATAGGCCTACCAACACCCTTGAAGTTATGTGCAAATAGAAAAAATAATGTGAGATATTATTGGGGTTGTATTAAGTTCCCAAATAAAGAATATAATCTCTTTCAACAGACCTACAATGAGGGTGATTGCAGAAATAGAAATCAAGTATCACAAAGTGAACACATTCTTGAAGATAAAAAGTCAATGAAAATCAAAAAAATTGAAGAGACAATTGAAATCAGTAGAGCTTTAACTAATCATTTGAAAATGAGTGTATTGTTTTTAGTTATAGATTGTGTACTCATCTTTATCTTTAAAAATATGCTATGTAGTTGCAAAATGTAATGACATATGAAAGGAAATTTTCATGATTGTTAAATAATAGAGTATGAGTCTCTAATTAAAGTCATATTATCACTATACAATGCCTCGCCTAAATATTATAATTGCATTACAGATTGCCTACACATAATGGTTGCCTCATCTAAAAATTGTATGAGCAAATTAGATTGCATTCTCACCTAGGTTTGCCTCATCTTAATAATAAAATCACAATATAGGCTGCATTAACAAAAATGACCAATCATTATTGCCTAATGCAAAAAAACCCAAATAACTTATGAAAATCATGGCATCATAACAAATGTAGGCTGGCTAAAAATTACTGCAGATAGCTGATCCCCATTAAACACTAATGATAGAAGTTACAATCTGATAACTTCTGCATCAACAACTCGACAATGAAGGTTACATTCGAATAACTTTCCTATCAACAAGTAAAAAGACTACAAGTAGAAGATTTTTACGTTGATCGAGAAAGATTACAATTCGACAACTTTCGTGGCAACTAATGAAAGATCTGATTCATCAGTCTTCACAATCAATAGCGAGAGTTACAATCTAACAGCTCTCATATTTTAAGGAACTAAAGCAAAGATTACAAAAGAATAAGCTTTGTAATGCTCTGACGAAAGAGATTACAATTCAACGATCTCTTCAGTCCAAGATGTAGAGCTCATCTCTGCATCCCAAAAATGAAAACGCAAGTGGCCTCATTCTAGAGTCAAAGCAATGCAAACGCAGCTTCAATCCAGCTACAAATACAGCTCCTAAATATTGCCAATGCAGCTTCCATTCGCTGCCAAACGTAGCTCCTAAATGCTACTAACGCAGCTTCCTTCTGCTGCCAAACGCAACTATTAAATGCTATCAATGTAGCTTCTAACAGCTGCCAACGTAGTTTCCATCTGCTGCCCAACGTAGCTTCCAAAATCTGCTAACGCAGCTTGCAAACACTGCGTTCAAATGCATATTTTATTCCAGAATGCAGTCTCTGCGTTTGACTCATTCAAACAAGCTGAACGGTTTCAAAACCATTTTTTCCCACGATTTGAGGGATTTTTGCCCATTTAGGAGCGGATTAAGGGGGAGGTTACACCCCTTAATCCCCTATAAATCTCAACAAACTCAACTGAGTTGGAGGCAGGATTTTTGGTCATTGGAAAATCTTTAGAGATCGACATTCTAGATCGGGGAGATCATGGAGCGTCCTTCAGCAACCGAAATTGTGAAGCTTTAGCACTTGGCTTATTAATCAAATTTTGGTTTCAATTAACTCTTTTACAGAGTTTCAAACTCGCTCTAAGTTATTTAACTTGTTAAGAGTTCTATTTAAACTTGCCAGGCAAGTTCTCCATGACATCAAATCCAGAAGGATTCAACCATGTTCCACGAGGTGAAACGTCAGATCGTCAATGAGAAGCAAACTCGACACGAGTTTCCAGAGAAGCATCTCATCGACACCAAGAAGAACCCAAATTAAACAAAGGGAAGGATCTCAGTCAACCCTTCTCTCTTTTGTAAATCGGGAAACTGATCGAGAAGATTGTAATTTCTTTTTCTAAGCCAGATAGAGAGAAATTTGTTTCGAGAGAATTGTATATAATTCATTTTTTGAGTCTGTTAGAGAGAATAATATAAATTTAATTCTCAGTTGTCTTCTTTAATTTTCCTACGAACAAAAGATGACGACTCCGCTGGGGACTAGCTTCACTGACGAAGAAGTGGTAGCGCAATCCGACGTCAACCTCACTGGAACAATGGTCGAGACTCTTATCATGGAATTCGACCAAGCTAAGTATGAAGAGGTACTTTCCTCTAGATCCCTTAGCCTCAAGGTTATGCGCAAGGTCTGTGTGGTCTCCAAAGAGACTAAAACTGTTGCTGAACCACCAAAGGTGGTCCTCCCCTTTGTATTACATGGCTCAGACATCCCCTCTTATGAAGGAGTGGGCTCGTCCTTTGCTGGACTCGTCAAACAAGTCGAAGATCTCACGACTACGTCGAAAGGATGTGTATCGGGTCAGAAGAGGCCCATTGTAGTGACAAGCTCCATCAACGCAGATGATATCACTGCAAAGGCCTTAAGATAGGCCAAGAAGAATGCCACTCAACGGAGAAGAAGATCCTTACGACGAGCCTATCTCTGAGAGAGCCGATCTCTCAATCAATATGAACTCCGTGTTTGTGAGTCTCAACTTGAGCGGTGTGTTGATGAGCCCAAGTACAAGCCTCGTATGACCAATCTAAAACGTAGCCCTCAGGGGCACGTTCCAAAATCAGAATGCAGTCCCCAAGGATGTGTTTCCACATCAAAATGCAACCCTAAAGGGTGCGTTTCCAAAATAAAATGCAACTCTCAGGAGTGTGTTCAAGATCCAAAACGCAGACCTCGAGACTTTGTTGACCAACGAAAACACAATCTGTAAGGATTCTATTCACCAACAAAACGCAGACCTTTGTCTAGCGTTAATCAAACAGAACACGACCCTTGTGTTCCTCCGTCTCACGCCCTGCTTCCCAAAATACTAAGGAATTAGAACGTGAACAAGCCCGTGACGTATTAGACTGGGGAAAAATAAGTACTAGGTCTTCTACTCAATCTAATACGCTAAGCGTCAAGCAATATAAAATGAAGGCACAGGTCCCCGATCACAGTAGCAAGAATATAATAAACAACTCAGAACAAAAAAATACATATCACAACTGAAATATCATCCCAGATATAATATTCGGGTCAACATGTCCTTATACAAAACTATCGGAATGAAAATGCTGGAAAAGTATAAAATACATCGATCAGACGGAAATGGAAAGTGCTACAAAAAATAAACTAAAGACCAACAACTTAATAAAAGAAATGACTAGGCTTCAGCTTCTTCTTCTGCTCTGTCTACAAGGCACTTCTGCTAAGAATCCTCTAGCTCCTGTAAGACTCCGAACTGAAGTTGTCGGTCTTCTAAATCTGATGTACAACCTAAGAAAATGAGGGTACGTCAGGGTGCATGGCACACGACAAGATCCCACAAAAAGAATAGAACGGTCGAACGACCAATGCAATAACAATAATAATGAAGAAACATGCAGTTGGAATACTAACAAGCTAGATGCAATCCACCACTAGAGTATAATAATCAGAAGAATCTAAAAATCAACCAAGTAACAAGATCATGCAGCTAGCCATCCTATAATCGTCCACATAACAAGGTCATACAACTAGATGGAATTAATACTTAAAAATCTACAAAACGAGACGTAGTACGTCGAGCGAAATAATCCAAACAAGAAAACCCTCATGTATATACCATATGTCTGTAGATAATTAAATATTAATCTCGATCTATATATGAAAAGAAATACAACTGATCCATATCTCACAAGAATTCATAATCAACCAAGTAACAAGGTAATGTAACTAGTCATCCTATAACAGGTTACTAGTACATATCTCACATAGAGTCAACGCTCATATCATCGGATAACTATCTATTCGCATATCCCCTACGTGCATCCAATACCGCTACACAAACTCGGTCAGAGGACTACACGCAATCTGTTTTTAGCCTGGTCCGAACTCAAGCCAAACTTGGGTGAATATCAATTCACAGACCAAAGTGACTACACAAACTTCACTTTGACCCAACAAACCAACCCCAGTGCTACACAAACTCACTGGAGTGAGCCTGGAAGATACATCAATAGCCACATCCGATCACATGAATAATGACTTTCCTATCCCAACTCTTCTTGTTTTTCTAAGTCAACACAACACATGTCTCTAGGTCACGCAAGGCCACTATGGTCATGACTACTAACGGTTCTCAATCACAACAAGAAATAACAAATACGACTGATTATGTACAATAATATCATGGCATATCAAGTAATCAAAAATTAAGAGTTATAAATTTAAGAACAACTATGTAATTTAGAAAATAATCTTTTTCTAAAATAATTTATTTATTTAAAATAATCATTTTGCAAAGTAAATTCTTTTAGTTTATTTCTCATTATAATAATCCAAAATATTCTCTTTTTCAAAATAAATTCCTTTAAATTATTATAATTGTCAAAAAGATGATTCTTTTACCGAATTAAATTCTTTTAATTCATTATAATTATTCTAAAAATTCTATTTATCATATTACTATAATTTATTTAATATTATTCATCAAACAATCCCACACAGATAATTATATTATAATCTAAACGCTATAACTAATCACAATACATTCAAATATATGCATATAATTTATAATGAATCTAAAATTCAGATTTGAGCAAGAGGAATCTTGCCTACGAGGCCAAGGAGCCTGTGGACGAGCGGCGATGCTGCTACGGACTCAGTACAATAGGTCTGAACGATGGAGGGCTATGACGTCGCTGCTATAGAGGTGGTGCGTCAGATCTGAAGGGCCGAGGGAGCAACGAGAGGAGCGAGAATCTAGACTTGACAGTGCTGCAAGGGCGAATGAAGGCTAACAAGGGCGACGAGACAACGGGGCGGCACGGATCTGGGCCAGGGCAACACGGATCTGAGCTGGGGGCTGAGGAGGGTGTCAGCGCGGGTGGTTGATTGGGCTGCAGTCAGCATTTGGGGCATGGTGGTGGGCGACGGACTGGAGTG
>NC_033803.1:34907554-34997606 GCF_001876935.1 Asparagus officinalis
CGGCTGGGGGTTGAAACGGGAGAGAAAGAGGAGAGAGAAAGAAGAGAGGATTATATATATACTTAGGGTTTAGGGTTTATAAATTAAACATAATTAGGAAATAAATTAAGGAAAAATAGAATAATTAGGGAAAATATTTATAATTAATACATAACAATAATAATAACATAACAAATAAAAATTTAAAAGTTTTCACTATATCAAGTTAATTCATAATTATCAAAATCATTTAAATAAATATAAAATTGAATTTTTAAATCATAGAAAAATCTAAAAAATTAAGAAAACACAAATACTCTTTTGAAATTAATAATTAAATATTTTAAAATACTAGAAAAAATTATTTTAAGTAATATAAAAAATTCATGGTTATTACACTTCTTCAGAACACGACGTGATCCGTCGTGTACAAAGAGATCAACGTGGATTCAAGATCTATGTTTAACAAGAACCACTCCCGTCTATTGATGGACAGGGGGTTCCATCTCCAACCTCACAATCTATGAGAGAATCTCTCCAGGTATTTGACTTAAGGAGCAATGGCTCAGAAATAAGCCGCTTGCCGACCGACCATCAAGGAGAGCCGATCAACATCAGGCCATGCTCCAGGCTCAACAATAGACTCTCAATCAACTACGAGATCTGATGACTCAGCTTGTCTCAAAAAAGGTCCAAAAATCTAAATCCTCTTGAAAGACGAAATCATCAAAAGTGAATGATAAAGTGAACGAGAATTCGGACCATGAAGCTCACAGTATAAAGTCCACCTCTGAAGAAGAGAAAGAGGGCGAGAATGAGTATAATCCTCAGTCAGCCAAGATGAAGGAATTGGAGGCTCGTCTCAACGCAATTGCCAATAGGAACAAGCTTCAAGATAGTGGAGTAGTGCGGCCTTATCCCGCATAATGGGACACAGCTCCCTATCCTCCAAAATTTAAGGTCTCAACTCTACAGGCTTTTGATGGCACAGGATCGCTGAACCAACACATCTATTACTTCAAGCCACGGATTGGAGATGTGACAGCAAATGATGCCATATTGACATGTTTGTTCATCTACACCCTTAAGGGGGTTTCCTTCAAATGGTTCATGAAGTTGCCTACTGGGTCTATTCAGAAATGGGTAGATATAGAAAGGTTTTTCTTAGCCAGGTTCTTCAAAGATGACTCGGAAGTTTCTGTCCCGACCCTTCTCACCACCAAACAAAGGAAGGGAGAATCCATAAAGACCTTTGTGGAGAGGTTCCGAAGTATGGCCCTACAATGCCAATCAAGTATGACACAATCTACTTTGGTCGAAACTTGCAAGCACAACTTGCAGACTCATCTCCTATCTCAAATGGGAGTAGCAGAATGTCACTCCTGGAAGCAGTTAGTCTCACATGGAGAGCAGGCAGAATAAATCATTGTCCGGGTTAGAGCTGAAGAAGATAACAAGCCAAAGCTGTAAGGGCAAGACAATCAAGGCAATGCTCCCATATCTAAGGGGAAGGAGACTCTGGCCGCCAATACCAACACCCGAGCACCATTTACAAAGCAGGGCAAGGCATCAAATCAATAGAGGGTGCCCAAGTAGTACTCTTTCATGGAAGAATATGTGGACAACCTATTCTAGCTACTTCGGAAGAACAACAAGCTGAAAATTCATGAGGTGAAAAAACCTGAAGAAGCAAGGAAAGTAGATGACCCTAACTACTGTCGGTATCACAAAATGCTAGGACATCCAACAAGGAGATGCTATATCTTCAAGGATATTCTGCAACACCTGGTCGATGCTAATGTACTCAAGCTAAAACCAGAACATAAAACTGTATCCACTAATTTGATATCCGTCTAGTTCGAATATTTTCCTCTTCTAGCGGCAGCGGACGGTGTTATACCTATCCCTAAAGGAGAAATACACATGAAGAATGCTGACCCATATGGTCAGAAGGATAAAGGGTTGGTACTCCTTACCACTCTGAGAGGATAAATAATGTGGGTTCATCCTGATTTAATTGAAGACTAGCGGTGGACAAGTGCATCAATGAAGAAGAAGAGAGGCAAGGTGAAGTCATCCAATATGATTAGCCCCTCTATAAATAAGGATGATAATCATCTCAAACCTCTCATGGACTCGGAAGAAGAGAGGATTTTCCTTGCAGTAGATCAAGGAGGTAACCCTAGCACCCGATCAGAAAAAACATATTTGAAAAACTACGACCATAATGCTCAAGGAGAAGAAGAACAAGCCCAAGAGGCTGGGGGTTCTGCTCCTAAAAAGATGACCGATAAAGGAAAATAGAAAGAGCATCGCTTCAACCAGAATCTTCTTCAATAGGAGACTAGAGGTTTAAGCACTCCCTTCCGATTCAATGTCATGGCGCAATTGGCTAACATCCCTATAAGGATCACCCTATACAAGCTCCTGTGATTGTCTAAGACCACAAGGGAAGCTTTAATTGAAGCTTTAACAAACACGGAGAGCTTTATTACTCAAGTTTCTCCTGTTCCAAAAGCTTCTACAGGCCAATCTTGTGTACAATGTCTACAAGCCGCAAGAAGTCTACCATGCATATCATTCACTCAGGAAGATATATAGATTAAACACAAGCATGATAGACTTCTATACTATACGGGATATATCGGTCTTCTGAGATGAGCCGTGTACAAGTTGATCCGGACTCAGCACTCAGCATCATGTCATATTGGGCCATGCAAGTCCTAAGGATTCCCTTGCATCGATTGAGTTGCACTCAGACAACCATCTTTGGCTTCAACGCCAACAGCACATGACCCTTGGGTAAAATCAAACTCAGGTGTCAAATCGAAGATCTCAAGTCCGAAGTAACTTGTTACATTATAGATGCAGACACGTCTTATAATTTATTATTAGGATGACCTTGGATTCACGCGAATCGCATTATCCCATCTACCCTTCATCAAGTCATGAAATATGCTGATGAGGAGGCAGAAGTCAAAACTCTGATTACCGAGAAGCAACCATTCAGAGGGGTGGAGAACTTCCACATGATTCGGTCTTCTACCTGGATTCTCAAGAGCTGGAGCAATCAAACGAGGCCGCCGACAGTGAAAATGAAGTTGACATCGAGCCCAATCCTGAGGAAGATTGTCCATGGGAGTTGAATTTTGATGTAATGGGTCAGGATGAGAATAATAACAATGTACCGAGTGAGGGAGAGTGGTACATTAACGAAGTCAATTTGGCGTACTTGTCTGATGTGTCCTCTGAATATGAACTGATAGAGATTGATACAGATACAGGTACTAATTCATGGTACATATTTGTATGCTGAGGCATCACTCACTTTACCCCTCAAATCATCCTTTACCACATTTGAAGAGATGGAGGATGTGCAAAAGGCTTTCTTCATGGTCCCGTCCAAAAGGAAAGGGAAAAAGCCGATCTACTTCGGTAAGGTCAAACCTGAATTACTCAAGCGAGAGAGTTCAGAGGAAGACTGTGGAGCCCCCTAATTCCATTAACATGAACCTAACTCTATGAAATTGATGAGAAGGATGGGTTATGACTTTGGTAAACATGAAGGTTTAAATTTTGGGAAAGAAAGACGAGCACCGATTCGGCCTTCTACTCAAGAAGGAAAACCTCCTGATTATTACCATAAGACTAAAAGAGGGTTAGGTTATGTCTCAACTCCTCCCCTTTTAGAAGATGAGACCAGCAACTATCTGTGTCAAGACCATTCATCCGGAACTTCCTCATAGGAATCCGATGTAAGTGTAAGAGCAATATTTAAAATCATGTCTGTGAACATGGATTCAGTTAATAATCCGGTCGAAGATGCAGAGGAAGACCAATAATTAATTGAATCAACCAATGATCCTTGGATCAAACACCTTAATATCTTGTGGGATATGTGTTTCGAACAACGCAAACCGTCCATCGAAGATAAGGTGATCCAGATCAACATGGGGGATGAATCCGATCCTAAGCCGATCTACATAAGCGAGAGCTTATCACCACCTGAGAAAGAGGACCTAGTATATCTAATTAGAGAATATATAGATATTTTCGCTTGGAACTATAAAGACATGCTTGGTCTTGATCCTAAAGTAGCCATGCATCGTCTTAACATTGATTCGGATGCGAAACCCGTCAAACAACAACAACTCCGGTTCCTTCCAGAAATCATAGAAGCAATTGAGTCTGAAGTCAAAAAGCTTATCGACTCAGGCTTAATTAGAGAGGAACAACATCCCGTCTAGGTTGCTAATATCATTCCCGTGCCCAAGAAAAATGGAAATGTCTGAATTTGCATTGACTTTCATGGCCTAAACGTTGCATGTCCGAAAGACGAAATTCTCACTCTCCATCATAGATGTCATGATTGACAATACTTGTGGGTATGAGAGGATATTTTTCATGGATAGATTTTTAGAATATAACCAGATCAAAATGTACCCTGAAGATGAAAAACACACCGCTTTCAGAACACCCCTGGGGGTGTACTATTATACGATAATTCCCTTTGGTGTATAACCGGAGATTCATATCAAACCTCTCAGGACGCTCTCAGCCCTTCACCAAGTTGATGAAGAAAGGAGTTTTATTCGTTTGGGATGGAAATTGCCAAAAGGCATTTGAGGAGAAAGATACTTCACTAAACCACCTGTTATTGTGGCTCCAATATCAGGGAAACCTTTTTTATTGTATGTGAGGGCCATGGATCATTCCCTTGGAGCGTTATTAGCTCAGAATAATGACCAAGGACATGACCAAGCAATCTACTACCTTAGCAGAACCATGATTGAAGCCGAACACCAGTATAATCTAGTGGAAAAGGAGTGTTTTGCTTTAGTATTTACTATCCAGAAGATGCGACACTATTTGTTCGAACAATTGATTCATGTGATCTTCAAAGTAAATCATTTGAAAATGCTCATGACAAAGCAGTCTTCTCTAAATTGTTATCTAGTAAAATGGATGATTCTCCTGTAGCAATATGAAATGCAATTTATGCCCCAGAAGGCTGTTAAAGGTCAAGTTTTGATAGATTTCTTAACCGACCATCTGATATCTGAATCATCCAAATTACATGAAGATTTACTAGATGAAGTCGTCGAAGCTTGTACAACTCAAGAAGTTATGTAGGTATGAAAGTTGTTCTTTGACGGCGCATCGAGGGCCAACTCTAATGGAGGAATCACCACTGGTGTGGGGGTGATACTTATATCCCCATGCGATCATGTAATTCCAAGAGGGTTCTCTCTAATCGAGCCATGCACCAATAATGTAGCTGTGACACCCCTAGTTTCACACAAGGCTGCAATCTAAGGTGAATCTAGAGATGTCAAACCTGCCATGCACCCACACTTTGTATAAACACGTTTCACCAATCACAGTAATATCTTCTAGTGGAATCAAATAAAAGTGCAGGTACAAAATAGGCAAAATATGAAAATGAACACAATAGACAGGATATAGAAAAGATGTCTCATAAATAAAAGAATCATATCTTAATTGTAACCCATCTAATAACTAAAATAAAGAGAATGTCAACATGAATCACTAGAATCGTACTATGGCACACTACCTTTATAATATGAGAATGAAACTCTAATGTCTAAATAAAATAATAAAAATCTACTATGGAGTCTGTAAAATTTCATGTGACGACCACTATGCAAGAACTTCGTCATCCTACGACTCTCTGTACCTCTGTACTACCTGAAAGAAGAGAAATAACAAAAGAACAACAACAAGAGAGTTAGAGCACTATAGCAAGATTACCTCTATGCGTCCCCAAGGGAAGGGCTACTAGGTAAAGTGAATGCTCTATCTATTAAGCATAGTCTACCTAGATCATTCCCCCTGTATTTAAGTGGAATTAACATTTAGAAACATACAACATAAGACGTAGTACGTCGAGTAAAATAATCCAAACAAGGAAACCCTCATGTATATACCATATGTCTCAAATTGTAGATGCCTAAACATTAATACCAATCTAGAGATAAGCAATCTAAATGAAATCCAATATTTAGAAATCCACAACACGAGACGTAGTACGTCGAACAAAATATTCCAAACAAGGAAATCCTCATGTATATATCATATGTCTCAAATTGTGAATCGTTAATCATTGATCTAGATACGAGTTGCCGTGCGAGCACCCTTTGGTCGCGGAATTACCAAAAGGTGGGTTGAGAAGAAGACAACTAAACACAAGACAATTCAGTATGGCGAAGAAAAATACCTTCTTTTAGATTATGAAGAACAAAAGATTACAATCTCTCCCTCACAATCTCACTAGAATCGAGAACAACCTCTCAATCCTCTCTAAACCCTAATACAAAGATTAGAATCTCTTTTTGAATCTATCTGATTGTTTAGAAACCCTAAAACAATCTTTTATATAGGTGTACAAACATGGATGGAAATCTGGTAAATAACCAAGCCCAAAACCAACAGGAATTCGTGTGAACAGAAACCCAAACAAACCAGGAAACCATCGATGAGTCGACTCATGACTGAGATGAGTCGACTCGTCCGAAACTAAACAAAACACAAAAACCAGCAATGAGTCGACTCATGACAGGCATGAGTCGACTCAACCTGATGAGTCGACTCATGACTGTTATGAGTCGACTCACGGGCTAAAAACTGGATACTTTGATTCTGCTACTCGTCGTCTCGTTCCACGCTTCCACCTGCATTCCACTGCACTGTTTTACACCCCTATTCTCATGCTATCATGAGAATCATCTATCCTCAAGCTCCCATGAGGATCGCTAAGTTCCGAAGAGAAGATACACCCGTATCATGGGTCCCCTCTTTAGGAACTTGAAGTCCCGTTCAAGTTAGAACTTTTGCTGAGGAAACTCTCGAGCTCCTCTATCTTTTCTACAATACCTGGCTTTGCTAGGAATCTGGTCTCGATGTCTGATCGGAAACAACTCATTTGTCCCACGTCTCGTCGTAGTCACCGTTCGCTCTAAGTTGCAATCCTTTGTCGATGGCTTTTCTAGAAATCTAATGCACAGCGAGACAAACTCCTTGCCTGCATTCACTAGTCTCTTCGCTCGTGTCACCATCCCCAAGCTTGTCTCCCTCGGAAAAGATGCTGAACGAAATATGAACTTTTCACCATCCTTAGTGAAGGTATACTTCTGAGCCCGCCTCTCGTAGATTGCATATCTATCCCATAAGTACGGATTGCCCAATATAATCTGACAAACATCCAATGGAACGACATCATATGTGACCTCATCAATATATGACTCGTGGAGTGCAAATCTAACAGTGTATTGATCAACTACACACAGTTTCTCCTCCTTCTGAATCCACCCCAATGGATAGGGCTTCGGGTTCTTGATCGTCTTCAAACCCAGCTTCTAAACCAATGCCTCGGATATCAAATTTTTCTCGCTGCCTGAATTAACAATAGCATCAAACAAACTGGTCTTCACTTGTAACTTAAGAACAAAGAGTTGCTCCCTCGGGTCTTCGTCCTCTTTCGTGGCCTATTTCTCCGCCATAAGATTGAGACTGCTGTTGGGCTCTGTCATCCCCGGGACTTCTTTCCGACCTTGAGCTATTATGTATGCCTTTTTCTCCTCCTTCCTATTCAACCCTCTTGGCTTCAGATGAGGATACTTCTCCTAGCATCGATCAGCTTTGTGCCCTGTCTTCTCACAGTAACTACAAATCAGCCCTGCCTTCCCTGGATCACCCTTCTTCTTCTCCTTCTTAGATTGAGAACCACTAGACTCGCTTACCGTCTGTTTGGAGTCTCCCTTAGCCTCGTTGTCCTTCTTTTGCTTGCCCTCGAGGGCAATAGCCTTCACGCTCGCCTCTGTAATTGATTCCACCGTGAATAGCTTCATCTCCTTTCGGATGTAATCGTTCAATCCCACCATATACTTCATAAACACGGAATATTCCTCTATCGCAATGTTGAGGACCATCTCCTGCTGCTAGAACTCCGTGGTGTATTCTTGAACGGTTTGATTGACCCTTTGGCGTAAGCCATACTACATGTACCAACGCTCTTCAAGGAATCCTACCGGGTAGAACTGCTTCCTCAGTAACTCCTTAAACTTGTTCTACGATGCCGCCTTCTTCTCCTGCTTGCAGTAGGATTTCCACCACGTTAACGCGTGTCCTGAAAGTTTCAAAGTCACGAACACAATCTTCTCTTTTGACGAATAGCCATAAAGAGTAAAATACGTCTCCATCTGCTCGATCCAGTCATCAAGCCTCTCGACGTCAACACTCCCATCATAAACAGAAATCTCCACCTTGAAGTCAATCTTCAGGTTCTGATAAGAATTCTTACCCCTTTGATGCAATGCAGCCTTAACGGTCTCCTCCTCCTCGTCGGAATCTGAATCTACTCTCTCCACATCGGACTTAACAATTTTCTTCGAAGAAGATTCACCTTGTTTGCCACCTCCATGGATAAGACTGACGAGTTGTGTGAGAGTCGAACCTATCGTCTCGATCTGCTTTTCCAATGCATCAATCCTTGCTGAATTGTCTCCTTCAGCCATCTTCTTCCTCCTTAAAACCCGGACTCTTTCCAATGAAAGAAGGATCTCGCCACGCTTCTTGTATTGGGATCGAGTAAGGACCATACATAGGATGCCCCTTCACCGGATCTGATGCTCTGTTACCAACTTGATACGAGTTGCCGTGCGAGCATCCTTTGGTCACAAAATTACCAAAAGGTGGGTTGAGAAGAAGATAACTAAACACAAGACAATTCAGTATGGCGAAGGAAAATACCTTCTTCTAGATTATGAAGAACAAAAGATTACAATATGGCGAAGGAAAATACCTTCTTCTAGATTATGAAGAACAAAAGATTACAATCTCTCCCTCACAATCTTACTAGAATCGAGAACAACCTCTACAATCTCTCCCTCACAATCTTACTAGAATCGAGAACAACCTCTCAATCCTCTCTAAACCCTAATACAAATATTAGAGTCTCTTTTTGAATCTATCTGATTGTTTAGAAACCCTAAAACAATCCTTTATATAGGTGTACAAATATGGATGGCAATCTGGTAAATAACCAAGCCCAAAACCAACAGGAATTCGTGTGAACAGAAATCCAAACAAACCAGGAAACCATCGATGAGTCGGCTCATGACTGAGATGAGTCGACTCATGACTGAGATGAGTCGACTCATCCGAAACTAAACAAAACACAAAAACCAGCGATGAGTCGACTCATGACAGGCATGAGTCCACTCAACCTAATGAGTTAACTCATGACTATTATGAGTCGACTCATGGGCTGAAAACCGGATACTTCAATTCTACTGCTTGTTATCTCGTTCCACGCTTCCACCTGCATTCCACTGCACTATTTTACATCCCTATTTTCATGCTATCATGATAATCATCTATCCTCAAGCTCCCATGAGGATCACTAAGTTCCAAAGAGAAGATACACCCGTATCAGATCTCAACTAACAAGTAAAGAAAATAGTAAAGAAATATAAAGACATCATTACATCGTATTTATAATATCTTCCACAACCACTAGGGAGATAAAATAAATACCGTCATATAATCCCGTATACTTTCAAGAGCAAAGTATCTCGGTCATATATCTCAAAGATGAGTTGAACTCATAACTAACATCCGTCTAAAACTTAGTCTATAAATCATTAGTCTCAAAGTTACGGACTATCCTGTAGGTATCCTAAACTGTGTACATGGATCATTAGTCTCATCGCAATCTCAGCATGTAGCCTGAGTGCGGGACGCCCTACCACCTAGGTATCCAAATAGATGGCTCACAATCACCATAAATTGACAGCTTACCAGTCTCATAGCAAACTCGTGCAGACGGACTGCTACACAAAGCATCCAAACCCGACTCAATAGCCTGTACATGTGGAATATCGATGCAATACCTTATATAGCATTGAACTGGGCTCATCAACGATATCCATCTTATGCATAAACTGTGTATATCTGGTATATCGACGTACTATCACATATTGTACTGAGCTGTGCTCATTAACGATATCCAGTGAGTGCATGAACAATCACTACTCTATTATAATCGGATTAAAAACTCAACATAATCCCCCCTTGGGATACTCATGTGTGTGCAAAGGCACTATACTTGTGTATGCGTGAATGTACGTGTAAAGAAGTGCGGCTTGAATCCCATGAACTCATCTCAAAACAGTGCAAAATAAATCTGGAAAAGTCTACAAAATTGCTCATAAGTTGACTTATAAACCTGACAAGTCGACTTATGGTAATCGACTCATGGCCTAGCATAAGTCAACTTTCGGCAAGTCGACTTATAAGTCGACTTAGTCGACTTCCAGGTTGTCGTTTCGACATTTTTGTGATATTTCTCAAACAAAACCCATTCTATTCAACACGGAACATAAGAACAAGTTATAAATATATACAACTAATTCACAGAGATCAAATTACATGATTTAGCATTTAGATTACAACTAATTAGGGTTAGCAACATGATTATACAAGATTTTCAATAAAGACATGAAATGTCACATGATTGCCATAGCATGATCATTTGTAAATATGAACAGAGATATAAATTTTATTTAAAACATGTCTAAGTTATTTAGGTATCACAAACCTAGGGTTTAAGCATGATTAATTAGCATGAAAAGATAATTAAACATCAAACTAGGGTTATTGCATGAGTTAAGCATGTTTAAAAGATTAAAAACGAAATTAAATGAAAACCTAATGATCATGATCATGGCCTATCATAAACAGCAAGAAAAGGTTACAAATCTAGCATTGGTTTAAGATTTAATATCAAAAGTCTGACTTTTAACACCACAGGTTAAGATTAAAGCATGAAAACATGTATTCAACATCATATTAAACATCTAAACTAGTTATTTAACTATGTGGATGGGTTTAGACGAAAATAATCTTGTCTCAAGTCATTGTTGATCCTTCCAACATGCGTGTAAGACCTCTTCCTTTGCTACAAACATAGATCTTGCATTCCTCTCGGCGAATCCTTCACCAAACTCTTTCAAAAACTCAAAAACTTGAACTAGGGTTTTAGAGGAGGGGTGGGTGCTGAATTCTCATGAGAAAGTGCAGCAAAAATAGGTTTAAAGAGTTTATATAAGTCTAGAATCGAAACAAAATGGATATAACCCAAAACCCAAAAGAAAACCGGTAATAGTCCGTATAATCGACTTGGTGTAAGTCGACTTATAAGTCGGCTTATCTGGAAAAATCTATGTGTGCATGTCTTTGTTATTTTGGCTGTAACGTTCACATCCAAACTCAGAAAGAGGTGATTTAAGATGCGTTGGAAATTTGTTGAAGAGGCCTATAACTATTTTTTTTTGAGTTTTCCTAGATTTGAATTGAATCTTTATATAAAACATAAATACTCTTTACTAGTCGTTTTTTTCTAGATTCAAACTCGTGCATGTCGTGCATGATTTCACTCCTATATTCATATATATACATTGGATTGATCTCAAATCAACCTCTAACATACTCAAACATCAAAATATGTATATAATATATTTATTATTATTTTTCACATAATATTTAAATTTTACGGGGTTTTACATTCTTCCCCTCTTAAAAGAATTTCGTCCCCAAAATTCCGTAATCGTATCTTAGGGATTAATAATATGAGAAAAGCAACAAGAGGGGATAATCTAGACAAGCAAACCCTCCTGTACACATCTCATACCATTAATCGCTAGATATGAAACATAGTAATATCTACACTTGACCATCTAGAATACGAATACTCTCACTTAACTCCTAACTAAGCGGAACAAGTACGTCAGGCGAAAAATCCAAACAAGAAACCCCCCCATATATATACCATGTGTTCCGAATGATTAGGAGTTAAGTGTTAATACCCTTGTTCTAGCGTTAAATATAAATATAACAATATGGATAATCATGAACACTAATCAAAATCAATCAATTTATCTGCTCAAACAGGTGCGGGTAGTCACGACGCATAACATCTTCTCGCTCCCTCCAGAATTCTCCTCGATATCTATACTTAACAATCTAGAATTTAAATACTCCCACTTAACTCCTAACTAAGCGAAACAAGTACGTCAGCCAAAAATCCAAACAAGGAACCCCCTATATATATACCATGTGTTCCGAATAATTAGGAGCTAAGTGCTAATACCACCATTCTAGCATTAAGTATAGATATGAGCATGTAGATAATCATAAATATAGGCGAATCATATCCAAACAATTTACTTGCTCAAATAGGTGTAAGTCGTCACGATGCATATCCTCATCGCGCCCCATGAAACTTCCTCAGCTCCTTTCCGATTCTATTGAACTTTAACTAAAGGAATCACTTTGTTTCTAAGTCTCTTGTCCTCCTTGGCAAGAATACACACATGGATTTCAATAATAGTCATATCATCAAGAATCTTAACCTCTAGCGTGTCTAACTCGCTACTGCTCCTCGTCACGTAGATGCTTCTTAAGCATCAAAACATAGAAGACATCGTGTATACTCGACATCGATGCTGGAAGATCTAGCCGATATAAAATGGCTCCAATGCACTCCACTATCCTGAACAGATAGATATACCTCGGGACAAGCTTTTCCCCATCTACCAAAATACTGAATTCCCTTCATTGGCGATATTTTCAACAATACATAGTCCCTAAGATGGAACCCTAATAGTCGTCGTCTTTGATCCACATAACTCTTCTGACGACTCAACGCTGCAAAATACGCTCCTGAATTATTGCTATTTTTTTATAGTCTGTCTCCGGTCCAAACAATAGGTTGTCCTCTGCTTCTACCTAGCAAATAGGCGATCTACAAGGCCTTCTGTACAACGTCTCATATGGTGCCATACCAATTGTCACTTGGTAACTGTTATTATAAGTGATTTCAATCAATGGGATGTGGTCCTCCCAGCTACCTAGGAAATCTATAACACAAGCCCACAACATATCCTCCAACACTTAGTTGACTCTCTCCATTTGTCCATCTGTCTGCGGGTGGAAACCACTAGAATATGTTAACTGACTACCGAAAGAGTTTTGGAAGATTCTCCAAAAGTGCAAAGTGAAAAATGAGCATTGGTCTGATATAATTGCCTCTGGAACTCCATGTAATCTTACTATCTCCTGGATGAATATCCTCGCATACGTCTCTACCGTGTACGTCGTCTTCAACGAAATGAAATGTGTTGACTTTATCAACCGATCAACTATTACCCAAACTGAATCATTTTGCTTCTTCGACCTTGACAAATCCTACAATGAAATCCATAAAAATATCTGCCCACTTCCACTTTGAAATGGGTAAAGGTTATAGGGTTCTTGCCGATCTCTGATGTTCTGTCTTCACTTACTGGCAGGTAAAATATCTTGCCACATACTCTGTAATCTCCCTACGCATACCACTCCACCAAAAGTGTCTCTTCAGGTCCTTGTATATTTTAGTTGTGCCTAGATGCACTGTGTACCTGGTACGATGAGTCTCTTCAAATAAGTTCTTCTTCAACTACGGATCACTCGACATCACTAATTGGCCCTTCATTCAAAGTCCTTCATCTGCTCTAATGGCCCAATCAGCCTTTGGCTCTTTAGAGATCTCTCCCTTTTGAGTTTGAATTCAAGAGTCCTCTCTCTGAGCTCTGACCATTTTATTACTCCAAGATGGCTACTCAAACAAAGCTCCCAAAAATGCGCTACCTCTGCCGATCTCTGATCTAAAATAAAATTGGCTAAGGGTGTAAAGATCTCAATATAATGAGCACCTCAAAGCTGCAATCCGATGACGACGCTTCCTACTTAATACGTCTGTTATAACGTTAGCCTCTTCGGATGATACTGAATCGCAAACTCATAGTCTTTGATAAACTCAACCCATCATCGTTGTCTCCGATTTAGCTCTTTCTGAGAGAAAAGGTACTTCAAACTCTGATGATCCGTGAAAAGCTCGAACTGCACTCCATACAGATAATGTCTCCATGTCTTCAATATAAAGACCACTGCTGTAAGCTTCAAGTCGTGCGTGGCATAATAATGCTCATTTTATCAGCTATCATGATATGTATGCCACTACTCTCTGGGTCTGCATCAAAGCACCTCCTAGAATCGACAAAGACATATATGTATAGACTACGATGGTCCTGTCACTACTCGGAATAATCAATACCGGTGCTATAGTCAACTTAGCCTATAGAGTCTCAAAGGCCTCCTGGCACTCCACGCCGACATGTAAGTGGCATCGCAATCTTTGAGAAATCCTGAATAAACTTATTGTAATAGCCTACTAAACCAAGAAACTACAGATCTTTGAAGCTGTCTTCGGCAGCTCCCAATTAAGTATTGCCTCCATCTTTGTTAGGTTTATTGCAATACCCTTCTTCTAGATGACATGGCCCAAAAATATGACTTCAGAAAGTCAAAAATCGCATTTGCCAAATTTGGCATATAACTAATGCTCCCGCAAGGTCTGCAATGCCAAATAAAGATGCTGCTCGTGCTCTGCCTCCGATCTTAAATAGATAAGGATGTCGTTGATAAATACGATCACGAACATATCCAAATAAGGACAGAAAACCTAGTTCATCAAATATATGAATACCGCGAGTGCATTGGTCAACCTAAATGGCATGACTAGAAATTTGAAAGGCCCATACCAAGTCAGAAAGGCGGTATTAGGAATATCCATCTCCCGGACCCGCAACTGATGATAACCGGAATGAAGATCTATCTTTGAGAAACACTATGCTCCCTACAACTGGTCGAACAAGTCATCAATCCTTGATAGTGGATACTTGTTCCGGATGGTGACTTTGTTCAACTCGCAATAGTCTATACATAGGCGCATGTTGCCACCCTTCTTCTTCACAAAAAGGACCGGCGCTCCCTGTTAAGAATGACTCTGGCGAATAAAACCCTAAGATAATAACTCATCTAGCTAAGTCTGTAGCTCCTTTATCTCATCAGGTGTCGTACGATAGGGTGCTCTAGATATGGGTGTTGTGCCTGGCTACAACTCGATGCAGAACTCAACCACTCTCACAGCAGATAACCCAGGTATGTCCTGAAAGACATCCTGATAATCTAAGACAACTCTATTCTCACACAAATCAGTACCCTAATCCCTCAGCATTACCTCCTCGATGTACGCTAAAAATGACTCTACAAACCGGTTGCCCTGTGAGGTCGCTACGATCAACTCAGATCTATCGGACGCCCGCAAGCTGGTTATTTTAGTAAAACAGTCGATACTAACATGGTAGATGATAGCCAATCCATACTGAGAAATGATGTCAAACTCTGACATCCGCAAGACGATAAGATCCATGATAAACTCGGACTCATCTAGACTGATGACATGTCTCCTACAGATACTCTCCAATAGGAATACCTCCCCTAAAGGAGTAGAGATAGATAACAAAACCTCTAAGAGAATGTGCAACTAACTGAAGCTTATCCATAAATTATATGAGATATAAAGGAATACGAAGCTCCTGAATCAAATAAGATCTGAGCTGGAAAGAAAGTACCTTTCACAATAGCTCCACTCGCACCATGGTCATGTGGTACAACCGCATACACTCTGCCATTGACTGACGACTACTATACTGCTGGCAAAGGAACATATGGAACTATTTGTCCCTCAGAAATATCCTGGATGGCTCAAATCTAGCTTGCTGGCACCTCAATCCTCAGAATGGTAGGTGGTGCATCTATCCTTAGCTGTTGCTACTGCTGGCCGTAGCCGCGGCCCTGAAACCACGATTCTACTGCTAACCGTGTTCTCATCCCTACCACTGGCCCTAGCCTCTGCCCTGCTGGCCTCCTGCTGGTACACTATGATAATCCCCAGCCTTATAGCTGATCTTATTGCAGTTGTAACATGCACCCTAAATTCTGCGTTGTTGCGGCGCTCTTAAGTCATGTTGTGCTCACTTCTTATATTGTCCTTGTAACTGGTGGTAAATCCTTGCCCCGCTGCTACGGTTTTTTAAGTATTGCTAAAAGTTTCTCGTCCCCGCCCTTGTCTCCGGATAGTCCTACTTCCATGATTAACTTCTTAGTACGTCTCCCTGCCCCAATCAGGTTAGTTCTAGCTACTTATCGAAATAGTAGATGAAATCCTTCGATGAAATTAATATTCACTGCTCCGACGTAACTGAAATCGGTGCTATCCTCCGGCATCCTTTAAGCTGAATATATCTAATCTTCGCTTATGTACTGAGTTGATGATAAACATATTTAAAAATAATTCCCACATATTTCTTCTAATTATAGGCTACAAATGAATCTGATGTGCCCTGAAACTCTGGTGCTCTCATCTTCTGATGTCTTTCTCATTCTTACTGAGTCAAGCTTCCTGCTCTGTATCTCTATTAATAGCTGGTTGTGGTGATGGTGTAATCATCGGTATTGTCTCTTCAAAAGGTACGACTGGTATGACTGGTGGTGGAACTTCAGAAAGTGTAATCTGGCTCGTTACTCGCTCCTCGAGAGTTGCTAGTCTCTACCTCTATAATCGGCGTTACCTGCATAGCTTCGTTTATCTTCTGAAGCCAGTCTTCTGGGGAGCATTCCCTTCATCAACACTTTTGTGCTACGCCCTTTGGCACCTTTTTTTGCTTTTTCGAAACTTTTTTATAGGCTAGGCAAGGCCCACCTATATCAGACAGCTTTCACTAGGAATCAAGGCGTCGGTTCGAGATCCAGACTTTGTCTTTCCTGCTGGGCAGTAGCTCCCAAGGAAGGAGTAAGCAATAGCAGCTCAAACCTGTTTGGATTAGAGCCTGTCTGAAAGACCTCAATCTAGATCTCAATCGAGGAGAGTAGTGTCTTTTAGGGAATCACTCCTTGGATTTTAGAAAGAAGCTGAGATGGTTCTTCGAATGCTTTTATGAGGGCATTCCTAGCTTCTGGGGATAGTTGAAGCACATCGTATACGCGCCGGGATCTTTTTTAGGTGTTGGACCACATCCACCTTAACTCTCATGTTATCTAATTACTTAAGTTGTGTATTGGCTAGACTGGTGCATGTCTTTCCGTCTGATGAGGCTGGGGTAGCGTCTTTGCGGGCAAGTTGCATCCCGACTCATATGCTTGCCTCATGCACATGGTTTTTTCACAGTGTCTGCTTATCTACTTCTTGACGTGAGAACTCTGTGCGTTGTATTCCCTAAAGTGTATAGGCTTTCTTTTTGAGTGACATAGCATGTTGCAACAAAAGCGTCGATTCGAGGCGTCAGCAAAACACTACCGTCTGTTCCAAAAACAAAACCCCTTAGCGGATCTAGACATCATTGAACAGGCGGACAAGAGGGCCATGACTGACTCAGCCTTCCGAGGACACGGATAAGGTGAGCTTGAGTCGTTACCTGACAAGAAGTACGGGTAAGACGCTAAACCAAACTGTGATGCTCCATGAGCCTACTGCGGCTCGGGATCAACTTGCACAGTTCTCCAGGTATGAGTTTTACCTCGACCATGTCCTCGTCCCGATATTTATAATACCAAGAGGATAACTTCACAAACATACATAACATAACATATAACAGTAGGAAAATCGTATCATATATCATTCATACAATTACTTTTCAATCAAAGTAAGGTAGTCATAAAAAAATTTCATAAATTTCGAAATATACATATATAACATCCTCACTCATTCAATGAATCCTAGCTGACTCTATACATGAATCCTAGGAAACTCTATTTTAGCTCCACAACTCGACATAGGAAAGATCCAAAGGATGCTGGAACTAGAGCTCTGATACCAACTGTAACGCCTCTGGTTTCACACAAGGCTGCAGTCCAAGGTGAACTCAGAGATGTCAAACATGTCATGCACCCACACTTTGCATAAACATGTTTCACTAATCATAGTAATATCCTCTAGTGGAATCAAATAAAAGTGCAGGTATAACACACGCAAAATATGGAAATGATCACAATAGACATGATATAGAAAATATATCTCATAAATAAAATAATCATGTCTTAACTATAACCCATCTAATAATTGAAATAAAGAGAATGTCAACATGAATCAACTGGAATCGTACTAAGGCACACTGCCTATACAATATAAGAATGAAACTCTAATGTCTGACTAAAATAATGAAAATCTACTATGGAGTCTCTAAAACTTCATGTGATGGCGACTATGCAAGAACTCCGTCAACCTGCGGCTCTCCGTACCTCTATCCTTAAAGAAGAGAAATAATAAAAGAACAACAACAAGAGCGTTAGAGCACTACAAGAAGATTACCTCCATCCGCCCCCAGGGGAAGGGTTACTAGGTAGAGTGAAGGCTCTATCTATTAAGCATAGTCTACCAAGATTATTTCTCCCATATCTAACTGAAATTAACATTTAGAAACATGCAACATGAGACATGGTACGTCGAGCGAAATAGTCCAAACAAGGAAACCCTCATGTATATACCATATGACTTAAATTGTAGATGCCTAAATATTAATACCAATCTAGAGATAAACAATCTAAATGAAATCAATATTTAGAAATCCATAACAAGAGACGTAGTACGTCGAGTAAAATAATCTAAACAATAAAACCCTCATGTATATACCATATGTCTCAAATTGTGAATCGCTAATCATTAATCTCAACTAACAAGTAAAAAAACAGTAAAGAAATATAAAGATATTATTACATCGTATTTATAATATCTTTCATAATCACTGGGGAGATAAAATAAATACCATCATATAATCTCGTATACTTTCAAGAGCAAAGTATCTCGGTCATATATCTCAAAGATGGGTTGAACTCATAACTAACATCCGCCTAAAACTTAGGCTATAAATCATCAGTCTCAAAGTCACGGACTACCCTGTAGATATTCTAAACTATGTACTTGACTCGTTAGTCTCATCACGATCTCAGTATGTAGCCTGAGTGTGGGACGGCCTACCACCTAGGTATCTAAATAGATGGCTTACAATCACCATAAATAGACGGCTTACCAGCCTCAATGTAAAACCCCGTAAAATTTGAATATTATATGAATGTTTGTGAAAAATTTGCAATGAGAAAAGTAATGAAAGAATTGCATTTGATTTATTCTCTCTAACTGCTTAGAAAAAGAATGTTTACAAATCTCTCAACTCTCGATTACAATTGGATTTCCTGATTACAAAAGAGAAGAGAATGATCTAGATTCTCCCCTTTGTTTAAAACTGGGTTCTTCACGGTGGCAATGGAGTGCTTCCTTCGAATGCTTGCGTCGAACTTGCTCTCCGTTGACGATCCGACAATCTCAATTCACTGGAACAACTGATTCGTTTGGTTGATAACTCTTGACGAGTCTTGTAGCTCAGAATGAGTGACAGACTCTAATAAGAATAGAGTTGTTTGAACCGAAAGTAATTCGGTTAATAAGCTAAGTATCGGGTGTCTGGAATTTTCAGTTGATGATGATTCCCCAAACTGTGTAAGGAGCCAATTCAACTATCCTCAATATTTCTCTCTCTCTGAATCCGATCTCCAAAAATCCAGCCCCTAACTCTGTTGAGTTTGTTGATATTTATAGGGAGATTAGGGGTGTAACTGCCCCCATAATCTGCTCCTAAATGAGGGTTTAGTTGCCTCATTAATCAGTTGTAACAACCCACGTAAACCACTCCTCAGATCGTGGGTGAGAAACGGTTTNGTGTTTGAACAGGTCAGAACTTTGACTTGCGTTCTGGCATAGATTCTGCGCTTGAACGCAGCATCTGGAAGTGCGTTCTACGGCGATATGGAGCTGCGTTGTGCAGCGATGTGAAGCTGTGTTCTGCTGCGTTCTTCGATGTTTGAAGGTGTGTTTCGCAGTGTTGTGGAACTGCGTCTGGCGGTGATTGAAGCTGCGTCTGTCAGCGGTATAGAGCTGCGTTGGGTAGCGATTTGGAGCTGCGTTGGGCAGCGATTTGGAGCTGTGTTGGGCAGTGATTTGGAGCTGCGTTGGGCAGCGATTAGAGCGGCTGAAGCTACAGTGATTTGAACTGTGTTCTGCCTTTATCTTTATATATGGATGGCACCAATGACCATTCGAGAAGGTCCTATTCAGGCCATTTGTGACAATTGAGACATCTCAATAACGCTCTATTTCTCTGCACAGCTTTGCTCTTCTCAGCATGTCGAATATTTGCCCACAGTTCTCTAGATCTTCCTGCTTTTCTAAAATCATTACACTGCTCATCAGCATCTCTAATAGTTGCTAATATAATATTAGTCATGATGTTATCGTAGCCATCAAGATCAATCCTCTCAAACATGGGACTGTGTTGATAGCTGAGGATGCAATGATTGCGGTGTTTCAACTTTTGGAGCGTAGCCACTTGCATTTTGACTTGTAGGGATGAATTCAACTTCTCGATTTCTTCATGGTCCATGGGGGCGTCTCTTGATTGTAGCCTTCTGTTGGTAATAAGAAAGTCGTCTGATTGTAACTTTCTTTGTTATATCTTGATGGGGATCAACTATCTTTTGTGATTTTTAGACAGCCTACAGAACCCCCTCCAAAGTTTTCGAAAGTTCGCGGTTGACTGGGACGAATTTTTGAAATACTTTGGATCCAAAACTTTGCTGGTTGAATGTATCTCATTGTAGACTAAGTGGAGTATCTCAGGGTTTTAGACAAATTTGTTGACATTCTCTTTCTTTTTTGGTTCGTCAATAATGACTTGGACTTTAGCCTGTTTGACCAAGTTTGTCACCTTCAGGGAGGTTGAGCACTTCCTGGCTTAAGAGCAATCTATTGCCATAGACAGAGAGAACCACGTGCCTGTATGAAAGGGCTTTCATCCCCAGCTTAGTCAGGAAGACAGCCTCGGAAGAATCCACCATCTCATCATCGCTTTATCTTCTTTCTTGATCAGCTTGTCTGGGGTAAATGATCTTCGCCATATGGTCATTGCTTGGAATATTAACCCCTTTGAAGGAGTTATTTACGTGATAGGCGGAGGTTGGTCACCAGAACGCATGTCTAAATTATGCGTTCGACTGTCTGAATGTGAGGGTGCGTTCAGAAGTTGAAACCCCCTTTTTTGAAAACGCGAGAATCACGTTTCGGGTGAGATTTTGCCTAGAATCCCGCATTGATTTGACAGTTACAGCTGGGTATAAATGGGCCACTAAGGTCAAATCACAAAGTCATTCGACTTTTCCCCCTCTTTCTCTCCCACCGATTTCCTAACAGGGCTCCTGTTCATCTTCTCCAGCATTTCGACAGAGGAAAGGACCTCGTCCGCCCGTCTTCATCTTCCTCGCCTCGATGAGAATGGGCCCCAAGAAGAAAATGGCTTCTAAATCAAAGATCACCGAAGCTCAGGGTGCTACTTCGGCTAGAACCCCCAGGGACGATCAAATCACTTCGCCTTCGTCTCCGGTTTCTTCGACTAACGGTAAGGTTGAGCCATTGTAAGTTGCTTCGCAGATCTGTCATCTTCGACCCTTGATTGGCGATCTGTATTCCATCCTTAAACTCGAGAGATAATTCTCAGTGTTGATCAATTTTAAGAAAATGTATGGTTAGCTCCATCGTTCATAAAATTTCAACGCAGTGTTCAGACCCTGCGTTTAAAATCTTGGATGCGGGTTGAGACCCTGCGTTCAAGGATCCAGACGCAGGTCTGATCCTTGCGTATATGATTTTGTATGCGGGTTCAGACCCTGCATTTAAAGATCTGGACGCAGGTCTGAACCTTGCATTCTTGTATTAGACTTCTTCTGACTGATTTTTTTTTTCTATTTGCAGTGTGCTACTCCAACGAGCCTCTTTCGTTCAACTACTACTTCGGTCACGCGGGAGGTGCGGTGAAGAATACAATCTTCAGCTTTGCCTTCGAGTATCCAATATTCCAGGACACCCACAAAGAGCGGGTGAAACTCATCACTCAAGCTTTTCCTGAGACTCTCAGGTCTTTGGTTACGGATGCCAAATTTAAAACCGCAGAGCGTGAGATTTTAAAGAAGCCATCCTTCCTCTTCGGGGATTCTGTAAAAATGGATCCCAAGCGGATGTCTGAGGGGAATTACAAACGGCTGAAGGTCGTCAACAACCGTCGTCTTTTCCTTTCCAATTTGGAGCGCATGTGGCCGATCTCTTATTATCAGTGCGCTTCTATCCCGCGGTCGATGAACTGGGAACTTGTTCAGGACCAAGGCGGTGTTGCTACGGGGCACATCACTCATCGGGGCACTCATCTGGCTGGTTTCAATAATTTTATGGCTTTAAAGCTAGGTTTATTCAAAAAAGAGCATCCTGTCAGAGAGTCTGCTAAGTTGGCGGAGGTGTTCATTAGAAAATTCATTTCTGTCAAAGGAGAGTTCCCTGCTCAGGATTTCAGGGCTCCTACATGGGTTCACTCCAGTGATACGGACTAGTGGGCCCGGATGATAAATTTCGTCTTGGAGGAGCTAGAAGAACCTTTGAGAATTTTGGAGTTAAAGGTTCCAATAATGGCCACCCGATATGGAATTTCTCCGAATTACAGCGGACTCTTCGCTATGCTGGAATTCTACAACCCCCACACCGGCACCTTTTTCACCCCAGTTGGTGAATTAGGCTTCGCTCTTCACGAGATGTTTGAGATTTCTGGATTATCCTTTGGTGAGCTGCCGTATGAAGAGTTTGTTCCCGCATATAGGGAATTAGAGATTCTGAAAAATGGTGCTCCCAAAATCTACAACACTTACTGGGAATTGATGTGCCATTTCTAGATATGTACGCCAACTACTGGGAAAAGAGAAGGCGGCGTAAAACAAGGACAATGGGCGGAGTATCTTTTCCACAATCTGTGGGACAAAGAAGCTGAGGTGACTCGCTTAGCTGCCGGTACCCTCGAGGAGATCACGGAACGCATCAATGATGCAACCTCTCATTATACTTGCGAGGTAGAGGAAGATGTCTTCCCGGCGTTCACCACGTTTGAAAGCTTCCATTATCAGGCAGAAGTCCCCATCTCTGACATGGCTTTGTTCGCCGGTTTTTTGACCCTTTGGTTGAAGCGTTGTGTGGTACCCACAAGACCGGTGGATGATATTACAGTAGAGGTCTTATACCCCGCTGTCCTTTTGGCTTATGGACGACCCTTGAATCTTCTTTCAGCCATGGTGTGCTGCTTACAAAGTGGCTTGCGGGAACTCGCTTCTGAATTTGTCACCGTTAAGAAGTTGGACTCCGATGGGAAGACTATCATTCAAACTCCGACCCCTCGAGTGCCGATGCCATATATTTATTTGGTATCTTGGTTTGTGTTGCACTGTCCTTCGATAATGTCGACTCCTGAATCAAGTGGCACCTCAGCTCCTCTTGTTCAGCAATTAGAAACCTCTGAATGGGTTGGTTGGTATCAAGTTAAATTCCGTGAAATATTGAGACGGGATTATAATTATGAGATTGCTTGTAAGTTTCCCGCTTTTGAGGGCGGTGCGTATGGAGAACTCCATCAAGACACTCCAGGACGGAATTCTTTCACCATGCTCAGTAGAGGTGCTTTTTGGTGGCTCATAAACATTTGCCCCGGCTATCTTATTTTTTCGGCAAGGGAGGAAGTGCTTTATTGAACCATATCAGCCTTATCGCTTTTTTCGGCAATTTGGCTATGATCAGATTTACGTCGGGAATCCAAACCCTATTCTTGCGTACACAGGTAATGTGTATGAAGGAGCGAGAGCTTGGTATTATTCGGTAGCAGGGTGTACAGGAGCGAAATTCCGACTGCCGCATAAGATGCCCAACGTTCGCACTTCTTTAAGCTTTTGCACGTGGTACCAAGCTGCATCTCAAATTTCGGCTTACAACATGAATACCTCTTGCTTGAGAGCCATCCGCAAATGGTATGCCTCAAAGAAGAGTACTAAAAGGTTCTGTGCCCGTGGTGCTAATGAATATTTATCATATGAGAAGTCGATTACAGAGAGTGAACGACAACAATCACCAGAGCAAGTTCAGGAAGAGGTCAGGATGCCGGATACTCACGAAGTGGAACCTTCAAGGGTTCAAACTCGGAGTAAGAGTGCCACTAGAAAAAGAGCGTTGGGGCCGGTTGAAGAAGCAAGTATGACAAAAGAGCTCATCGGAAGTTAGCGCTCGTGCCCCCTGCTTCCAAACTTATGTCGGATGCTCAGAAAGCATGGCATACCGAAGAAGAAGAACGAGAATCAACTGCTATGGAACTCTCGCCTCAACCTGGTCTCCCCAGCGTTGGTCCAGTTTAAGAGGCCCTGCCTCTTCTGTCCATTCATTGAATGAAGAAGAACGTGGAGATGAATCATTTGCAGGGGGTATGGAGTTTGCCCTTGAGGACACACTTCGTGATACTGCCTCTACTGTCCCGCATGTTGAAGAAGATATACCTCCTGTCCAAGAACCTACTGTGGCTGCCCAGCAAGATTCAGTAACAGACAAGTCTCCTTCTGCTTCTGTGTTGCTACCCCCTACAGGAGGTACGCCTATCACCGAGGATCCACCAGCATTTCCTTCCGTAGACGAAGATGAGCCTATAGACCATAGCGATGGTGCGAACGCCACAGATGATGGTGGAGACCAGAGTGGGAACAATGACAACCTGGGTGATGACAGCGATGATCCCGATGACTGGGATATTCCACCACCATCTTCTTCCGACAAAGCGTCAGCCTACATTCCTCTACCTCTCACTGGTAAGTATCGTTTGTTTCAACTCGCGACTAATCTTGCTCTGTATTTAAACAGTTTTCTTATACAGATCCTATGCTACATGAGGCGAGTATTGTCACCCCTCCTTCGACGCAACAGCTTATGCCACCACCAGCTCAGGTGTCAGAGCCACCTCGCTTGGAGATCTCAACAACGGCCCTCCCACCGATGACTTTATTGACAATTTCTCTAGCCTCTACAGCAGTGGTAGACATGCCAAGGTCATCTAACATGGGGAACTGATGGCTCTACAATCGAGTCCATCCCAACTGGATGTCAGCGTTCCTTCTCAAGCCACTACGCCGAAGTCACCTGCTGGTCTTTTACTTGGCTCTGTGTCTTCAGAAGTTTCTTTGCCGTCTCCCATAGCTGTTTCGAGTCCCACGGACGTGCCAGATTTTCTCAAAATTTCTCTTGACTATTTAGAAAGTCTCACCAGGAAGGTGATTGAGGTTGTATTGGCTGGCCGAGATACTTTTGAAACCTTTAAGCCTATGCTCACCAATAGTTTAAACAACCTCAAATTCTTGGGTGAAGCTCACGTTGTTCAGCGTTGCTCGGAAGCTATTTTGCGTCTAGAGGCACAACTAAGATTCTTGGAGGCCTTAGGTCGTGCTGATATCCAGGCGTAGATTGCATCCACATTCGAGGATATTCGGGCCGAAGAGATTAATAAATATGAGGTCGCTTGACGTCATATAGCAGAGCAAGAGGTCGAGGTGGAACATCTGCAGCAACTGCATGCTCAAAAACAAGCTGAGCTAACATTCTCCAATACTTCTTTGGAGAATTTACGAGAGAAGATCATTGCCGCTGAAGTAGAGTTGACTAGGATGAAGGCTCAGTTCAAACGAGAAGAAGCCATCATCACTGAGCTCAACGTCAAAAGTGCTACCTCTCTGGTGATTTACCGCACCAAAGCTAGTGCCCTGGAGGAGGCTAAGAAGGAGATGGCTGCTATGCTGTCTAGCGAGGACGAGCTTCGGAAACGGGCCGAGATGCTGGTTCAGGCTAACCATGAAGGAAAACTTTCTGACATTAAATCTCAGCTAGCCTCATTTAGTCTTATGAATTAATGAGCCTATTTTTGTATCGTTCTTTTGGTAGGAACAACACTTATCTTAGGTCACCTTGTTTTTCTTTGAATAAAGATAGTGCTGCCTTTTGGTTTTTCATTGTTCCTTTTTCATATCATGTTTTGACATGGAACCATGAAATACCAGTTTGATATTACTACAACAACTATTTATTCCTCCTGTATTATGCTTTTGCTTTAAATACTGGAAGAATCCTATGAAGGCCAGGAATGTAATATTAACGTGGCACATTTTGTGGTCCCGTCGCTCTATTGTTAAGAGTCGACAGGTGGAAGGTGTTGCGATCGGTACAACTTTGGGGACCTATCGCTCTATTGATGAGAGTCGACGAGAGTCGATAAGTTAGAAGTGTTGCGTTTGGAGCAACTTTGAGGACCTATCGCTCAATTGACGAGAGTTGATAAGCTAGAAGTGTTGCGATCGTAGCAACTTTGAGGACCTATCGCTCTATTGACGAGAGTCGATAAGGTAGAAGTGTTGCGTTTAGAGCAACTTTGAGGACCTATCGCTCTATTGACGAGAGTCGATAAGGTAGAAGTGTTGCGTTTGGAGCAACTTAGAGGACCTATCGCTCTATTGACGAGAGTCAATAAGGTAGAAGTGTTGCGTTAAGAGCAACTTTGAGGACCTATCGCTCTATTGACGAGAGTCGATAAGGTAGAAGTGTTGCGTTTGGAGCAACTTGGAGGACCTATCGCTCTATTGACGAGATTCGATAAGGTAGAAGTGTTACGATCGGAGCAACTTAGGGAACCTATCGCTCTATTGACGAGAGTCGATAAGCTAGAAGTGTTGCGATCGGAGCAACTTAGAGGACCTATCGCTCTATTGACGAGAGTCGATAAGGTAGAAGTGTTGCGATCGGAGCAACTTGGAGGACATATCGCTCTATTGACGAGAGTCGATAAGTTAGAAGTGTTGCGATCGGAGCAACTTGGAGGACCTATCGCTCTATTGTCGAGAGTCGATAAGGTAGAAGTGTTGCGTTTAGAGCAACTTTGAGGACCTATCGCTCTATTGACGAGAGTCGATAAGTTAGAAGTGTTGCGTTTAGAGCAACTTTGAGGAAGATTGAGTTCAAATTCTGTAGGAATGAAACCCATCATGAGTTTAATGTTGGCATTGGAAAGACTGTGTCTACTATTTTGTTTAAATTCTTCAGAAATTTTAAACTCAAGCAGCATATTTTCCAAAAATCCGATTCTAGAAATAGGGGTACCCCCTGCGTTCATGCTCCTGAGTGGAGCTGCGTATTATTAGAAGAACGCATCTCCAGATTGTTGCGTTTGGGTCTAGCTTGCCTGTCTTATGGACGCAGGGTCTTGTCCTGCATCTAATCGGAAGCCCAAGCAGTCATAATGATGACGAAGAAGCCCCTCTTGGCGGGAGTCTTGGAACTTTACACCATTATTAATTATTTATAAATAGGGCTGATTAGTCATGTCAAAAAGCCTTAACGTTTAGACTTCTTTCTTGAACTCCCAAACGAGTTTCTTCTCGTTAGTTCTTCTGCTGTTTCGTCTCGTCTTCTGGCCATGGCTTCCAAGAAGTCTTGCTCGAGCGGAGATGAAAAGATGGCGCACCCTACACCGTCGTCGAAGAATGCTTTTGGGTCCTCTTTCGGACCGACATCGACGCCTCCGACGCCTGGTCATCGAGGTAAGTCTCGCTGTCTTCTTCGTTTTAAGCATTCTTTGTCAATGGGTTTTTTTGAAATTCTTTAGATGAATTCTGGTTAGTGATGACGAATAAAATTCGTCTTTTCAATCTTGAATGCGAAAAGAATTTGCATGTCTCTTGATGAAAACTATTAAACTTCTTGACTTTGGATCCTAAAAGAACTTCCTGTGTCCATTATAATAATAAAGAATCAAACCCTTGACGTTGAACACACGGAGAAGCTTCTGTGTTTTTTGATAAGATTTGTTCATTTTAGATACGAACAATCATTCCTGCGTTCTTTGATCCTGAATACGAAAGAGATCTTCCGTGTTTATTGATAAGATGAAGGGTTGGTCCTTTAATCTTGGACGCAGGAAGAAGTCTTGCGTTCGTGTTGAGCCAACGCAGGTCTAAACTCCTTGCGTTCAGACTGATCTTGACGCATGCTTAACTTACTGCGTTTGCATTCATCCATTTTATTGACTTTGCTCTTCATTTGGCTACAAGGTGGGGCTTCTGCTGCTGATCCCCTCATCATATCTGATGATGAGGAAGAAGAACCGCTCCAAGGGGACGTTCCTTTGATTACCCCCCTCGCTATGGTCCCTCCTAGAAAAGTCTTTACCCCAGACTTCGAAAGTGTGAACTTCCTCACTGAGCTTCTGGAGAACATGGTGAAGCAAGCATACCTTATTTCTAAGCAAGGATGGGCCTCATTTTCAGAATTCCAGAGCTCATTCAGGGAGGTGATGCTCTTGCTTAAATGTGTCAACCGCGGCTAGGCTTATCACTGTGCCGTGAAGGTCTACTTCTTCTCAGGTACTGTGGAGACCTTGGAGAAATTACAGAATGCTGATCTGAAGCCCGAGATAGAGGAGGCTCTTCAAGCCTTGCGCTCAGGAGCTGGTGCTGCTGCTACCACTGCTGAAGAGTTGAGGGTGAGGGCTGAAGCAGAAGTCCGTGCTAAGCATTCTGCCCGTATATCCCAGGCTAAAGCCCGCCTCGCATCTTTTTCTCTTTGAAGGCTTTTATAATGCTTTTTGGCTTGTAATAACTTTTGATATTTCCGCAACAATTATTACTCTTGCCTGTGATGAATTGTGGACATCATCTAAAATGATATAGTCTCTTTTGTGGAAATTTCTGAAAATTATTTCCTTGTGTTTGAATGATTTGAACGTAGGCTTATTAAGTTTGAACGCAACTCCAAGGCTAGACTTGCGTTCAGAGAGATCTGATGCATTCTAACTTGTTGAGGATTCCCCTTGCTGTTGTTAGGGTAAACTCTAGAAGTTTCCACGTTGTAGTTAAAATTCTGTGTTTGAATGCACCCGACGTGGGTTTACCCCTTGATAGGAATCAAGAACGCAGGGTTGAAACTCGCGTTCGAGAGACTTGAAACGCAGTTATAGAACTTGCGTTCGAGGAAGCTAAGCACTCTTTCAACCTTGGGTATGCCTCTTAGGTTGCTAAGATTTTTCCACTGAACCAAATCAATCCAACAACTTAAGAAATTTTCTTTATTATAATATTTCTCGACAACTTAAATCGTCAGAGGTGTAATGTTAACTTGACGACATACAAAGTAGGAGAACTTATTTGCTCAAACAGACATTTAATAAGCAACCCCCAGCTAAGCTCAAGAGATTTGCAGCTTACGGGTAATATTTCTTGAGAAATTTTCCATTAATTGGCATCATAAGTCTATCGCCTTTTTTATTGATGAGACGGTAAGCTCCGTTGGAATAGACTGTCTCTACCACAAAAGATCCTTCCCACTTGGGGTTAAACTTCCCTTTGGTTTTGTGAGTCATCACCATAGGTCGTCGATTAGCCAAAACCAAATCGCCTTTCTTGAAAATCCGTTCCTTAACCTTTTTGTTGTAGGCTTTAGAAATACGGGCTTGATATAATTCGATCTGTTGCTGAGCTTGAAGTCGTTTATCGTCTAAGGCTTCAAGTTCTTGCAGACGTCATTGGTGTTTCTCTTCATCTGTCAGTCCGGTTGTGATAGCGACTCTTAAGGAAGGAATTTGGATTTCTAATGGCAATACGGCATCGCAGCCATATACTAAAGAGAATGGCGTAGCTCTTGTAGGGGTCCTTACTGTTGTGCGGTAGGCCCACAAACATTCGCCGAGTCTTTCATCCCAATCTCTTCGGCTTTTGGAGACAAACTTTTTGAGGAGCTTCACGATAGTTTTGTTAAAAGCTTCTGCAAGACCATTTGCTGGCGGATAATACGCTGTGGATGCAACACTTTGGATGCGAAATTTATCACAGAATCTCTAAAATCCAAAGCTAACAAATTGTGTCCCGTTGTCGTGAACTATTCGTCTTAGGACTCCAAAGCGATAGATGACGTGATGTTTAATGAACTTAATCACATTCTTTGTCTTGACTTCTTTTAGCGGGATTGCCTCCGCCCACTTGGAGAAATAGTCGGTTACGGCCAAAATGAACCGGTGTCCTTTGGAAGTCGGAGGAGAAATTGGTCCTACGATATCCATGCCCCACATTTCAAATGGCCAAGTTACAGATGTAGGATGTAAATTACCTGGCGCTTGATGGATAAAGTCCCCATGAATCTGACATTCATGACAGTGTTTAGCATAGTCAACTGCGTCTGAGAACATCTTTGGCCAGTAGTATCCAATTCGTCGAAGACGATCGCCTAATTTAGCTCCAGGCTGATGAGCTCCGCACATTCCGTCGTGAGCTTCCTTAAGGGCCTCTTTTGCTTCCTTCCGAGAGAGACATCGAAGCAAAACTCCGTCATGTGATTTACGATATAGGGTTTGAGAGACTGCATCGTAATAAAATTGGAAGGCCTTTCGTTTGATAGTAGCCGCTTCCTTAGGGTCATCAGGCAATATTCCGTATATAGCATAGTCGATATATGGGAATCGCCAATCTCTAGCTTCAAATTCTATTGAGGTTGTACAGACTTCTCATGTTGGTGTTTTATCGGAGCTTTCCTCTATGGGAATCTTGAAACAGTATAACTCGCATCCTGTAACCGGGATTGTAGTTTTTGCTCTTGGAGGCAACGCTAATGAAGTTGCCAAAGAGGCTAAAGCGTCTGCGTAAGCGTTATGAGCTCGTGGAATGTATTCAATAAAGAAACCTTCGAACTTTTGAGCTTGCTTTAGCACTGCGAAGTAATACAGGATCAGATCCTTATGCCGTACTTCGTATTCCCCCACGGACTTGATTTACGATGAGCTGAGAGTCACCGTAAGCTTCGAGGTGTTGAATATTGAGTTCTTCGGCAAATTGCATTCCTAATAGCAGAGCATTATACTCGGCCACATTGTTAGTACAAGATTCGATTAGGGAAAATCCCCTTGGGATTACGTGACTATTCGGAGAAACGAGTACGACCCCCACTCCTGCGGTAATTGCCCCATGAGGGTTTGCCCTAGATGCACCATCGAAGAATAATTTCCACACTTGCGTAGTTTCTTGAATAACGCAAGCTTCAGCGACTTCATCGGGTAGTTCTTCGTACAATTTAGATGTCCCTGGTACCGGGTGATCAGCTAAGAAATCTGCCAATGCTTGACCCTTGACCGCCTTTTGGGCTAAGAAATCTGCCAATGCTTGACCCTTGACCGCCTTTTGGGGCATAAATTGCATATCATATTGTGATAAGAGAATGGCCATGCTTGACCCTTGACCGCCTTTTGGGGCATAAATTGCATATCATATTGTGATAAGAGAATGGCCCATTTCGCTAGTCGGCAATTTAGATATGATGGCTTTGTCATCAGAACTCTCAATGGATTCACCTTGGAGATGACATGAATTGTTTGTCCAACGAGGTAATGTCGCATCTTTTGAACTGCGAATACCAAAGCTAGACATTCTTTTTCAACTGGATTGTATCGGTGTTCGGCTCCCATCATAGTCCTGCTTAGGTAATAGATGGCTTGCTCTTGACCCTGATCATTATTCTGGGCCAACAAAGCTCCAAGAGAATGTTCCATGGCTCTTACGTACAACAGGAACGGCTTTCCTGATTTTAGGGCTACAAGAACCGGCGGTTGAGTAAGATACTCCTTAATCTCCTCGAATGCTTTTTGGCATTCTCCATCCCAGACAAAGGATACTCCTTTCTTCATGAGCTTAGAGAAAGGTTGACAACGTCCTGAGAGATTCGATATAAATCTACGAATATAGGCCAATCTCCCTTGCAAACCCCTGAGCTCTTTGAGATTCTTTGGAGGTGGCATATCTTGGATAGCGCGGATTTTCTCTAGGTCGAGAGAGATCCCCTTGGAGGTGACAATGAATCCCAGGAATTTTCCGCTTGATACTCCGAGGAATGATTTTGTCGGGTTCATCTTCAGCTGATGTGCTCGCATGATCTCGAACATTGTTTTCAAGTCTGTAAGATGATCGCCTTTATGTTGGCTTTTCACCGCTATATCGTCAACGTAGCATTCTATCTTCTTACGTAAGTGTTCATGGAAGATGGCAGTCATTGCACGTTGATAAGTTGCACCTGTGTTTTTTAGGCCGAAGGGCATCACTGTGTAGCAATACACCCCCAGTGGTGTTCTAAAAGCAGTATGCTTTTCATCTTCCGGGTGCATCTTGATCTGATTGTACCCGGAGAATCCGTCCATGAAAGACATCCTTTCATAGCCGCAGGTGTTATCGATCATGACGTCAGTGATAGGAAGCGGAAACTCATCTTTTGGATAGGCTGCATTAAGATCGTGAAAGTCGATGCATATCCGGACCTTACTGTTTTTCTTGGGTACTGGGACGATGTTGGCCACCCAGTCGGGGTGTTGCTCTTCCCTAATAAAACCTGAGTCTATGAGCTTTTTAACTTCCGACTCAATTGATTCCATGATTTCTGGACGAAACCGGCGTTGTTGTTGCTTGACGGGTTTGGCATCCGGATCGATGTTGAGACAGTGCATGGAAACCTTCGGGTCAAGACCAGGCATATCTTCATAATTCCAAGCGAAGACATCTATATATTCTCGGATGAGAGATATAAGGTCCTCTTTTTCAGATGATGATAAGTCTTCGGCTATAAAGATAGGCTTAGGGTTAGATTCGTCTCCCATGTTGACCTGGATCACTTTATCTTCAGTGGGTGGTTCGCGTTGTTCGAAGCACATATCCCACAAGATGTTAAGGCGTTTGATCCAAGGATCGTCGGTGGATTCGATTAATCCTTCATCATCCCTTGCGTCTTCATCTGGATGACTAGTTGAAACCATGTTCACAGTTAGGCTTTTAAAGAAAGGCCCAACACTGATGTCGGATTCCTAAGAAGATGTCCCGGATGAATGGTCCTGACGCAGGTAATTACTGACTTCATTTTCTGAGGCTGATGGGGTTGTGACGTAGCCCACACCTCTTCCGGTTTTTTGATAGTAGTCTGGAGGTTTTCCTTCAGGGGTGAGAGACATTCGAATCGGTGTTCGCCTTCCTTTCCCGAAGTTTAAACCCTATTTTTCATTAAAATTATACCCCATTTGCTTCATTAAATGCATGGAATTGGGTTCATGGTAATGAAATTGAGGAACTCCATCTTCTTCCGAGCTTCCCCGTCGGAGTGGTGTGGGTTTAACTTTACCGAGACGAATTGGCTTTTGCCCTTTCTTTTTGGACGGGACTTCGAAGAAAGCTTTTTGTGCATCTTCTACTTCTTCATCTGAAGTGAAGGATGACTTAATTGGAAATGAGAGGCATGCCTCTGCACACAATGCGTGCCACGAGTTGGTACCTGCATTATGATCATTCTCTATTTGTCCCATTTTAAAAGATTCATCAGACAAGTACGCCAAAATAAAATCTTCATTAATGCACCACTCGCCCTCACTCGGTACATTATTATTGTTCTCGACTGAACCAATTACATTGAAGTTCAACTCCCATGGACAATTCCCTTCCGGGTCTGGTTCGACGTCGGCCTCATTACCACTGTCAATATCTTCTTTCTCTTGTGATTCTGAGTAGAAGACTGAATCTGTATGGAAGTTTTCCACTCCTCTGAAGGGGCATTTCTCCACAATCAGGGTTTGAACTTCGTCTTCATCATTGACATACTTCATGACTTGATGTAGGGTGGATGGGACAATGCGATTTGCATGAATCCATGGTCGTCCTAATAACAGATTATAGGACGTGTCCGCATCTATGATATAACAAGTCACTTCGGACCTGAGATCTCCGATCTGACATCTGAGTTTGATCTTTCCCAGGGGCCGAGTGCTATTAGCATTGAATCCGAAGATGGTAGTTTGGGTAGCATTCAACCGATGCAGGGGAATCCCTAAAACTTGCATAACTCTGTATGGCATGGTGCTGAGTGCCGAGCCTGGGTCGACCTGAACGTGGCTGATTTCTGATGACCCGATGTATCATGTGTAGTACAGGGGCCTATCATGTTTATATTTCACTTGCATATCTTCCTGAGTGAATGATATGCAGGGTAGACTCCTGGCTGCTTGTAAACACTGCAGACAGGACTGATCTTCAGACGCTTCAGGAATTGGAGTAACTTGAGTGTCTGGCTGCTTGTAAACACTGCAGACAGGACTGATCTTCAGACGCTTCAGGAATTGGAGTAACTTGAGTGATGAAGCTCTCCGTGTTCTTCAAAGCTTCAATCAGAGCTTCTCTGGTGGTTTTGGACAACTTCAAGAGCTCATAGAGGGTGATCCTAGCAAGTATGTTGGCTAGCTGCGCCATCACATTAAATTGGTAAGGGGCGCTTGTTTCGCCAAGATCTTGGTGAAGATTTTTGTTGAACTGGAGCTCTTTTTACTTCCCTTTATCGACTGGCTTCTTTGGGACAGAACCCCCAGTGTCTTGGGGTTGCTCTTCGGCTTCTGGAGCATTCTGGTCATAATTTCTCAGATAAGCTTTCCCTGACCGAGTACCGGGGTTGCCTTCCGGATACGCTGCTAGGACGATTCTCTCTTCTTCCGAGTCGGTGAGAGGTTTGAGATGGTCATTATTCTCACTAATGGAGGGACTAATCATGTTGGATGACTTAGCCTTGCCTCTTTTCTGCTTGAACGAGGTGTTTGTCCATTGCTGATCTTTAATTAGGTCGGGATGGACCCACATGATCTCTCCTTTTGGGGTAGTTAGGGGTACCAACCCCCTGCCCTTCTGATTGTGTAAGTCGGTGTTTTTCAAGTGCATTTCCCCTTTATGAACGGGAATGACACCATCTATAGCAGCTACAGGGGGGAAGTCACCGAACTGGACTGCTATCAAGTTAGTGGATACAGTCTTCTGTTCCGGCTTTAGGGTAAGTACATTAGCGTTCACCAAATTTTGCAAGATGTCTTTGAAGACATAGCACTTTCTGGTAGGATGTCCCAAGAATCTATGATAGCGATAGTAATTGGGGTCATCTACTTTCCCTGCTTCATCTGGCTTCCTGATTTCGGGGAGCTGTAATTTATTGTTTTTCCGAAGTAGTTAGAACAGAGTGTCCACATGTTCCTCTTTGAACGAGTACTGCTTGGGCGCTCTTTGCTGATTGGGTGCCTTGCCTTGCTTAGTAGGCGGTGGTAGTTGCGTGTAGTCAGCTGCTAAGGCTGGGCGTTGTTCTGATTGCGTTGTTGTTACGGTTTGGGTTGAGTAACTTCTTCAGCCTTGATCCGAGCGACAATCTCTTCAGCTTGCTCTCCTTGCGACACCAGTTGTCTCCAGGATCGACATTCTGCTACTCCCATCTGAGCGAGAAGCTGTGTCTGCAAGTTGTGCCTGCAAGTTTCAACCAGAGTTGATTGAGTCATACCTGATGGGCATCGCAATGCCATGCTGCGGAACCTCTCCACATAAGTTTTAATAGATTCTCCCTTCTTTTGCTTGGTGGCAAGAAGGGTAGGGACTGAAACTTCTGTATCATCTTCGAAGAATCTGGCTAAGAAAAGCCTTTCCAGATCTATCCATTTCTGAATAGATCCCGAAGGCAGTTTTATAAACCATTCAAAGGCCACTCCCTTAAGAGTACCGATGAAAAAACGGGCTAGGATGGCGTCATTGGCTACCACATCTCCGGTCTGTGACTTGAAGTAGTAGATGTGTTGGTTCGGCGATCCTGTACCATCAAAAGGTTGTAGCGTTGGGGCCTTAAACTTTGGCGGATAGGGAGCTGTATCCCATTCTGCAGGGTAAGGCCGTATCACTCCTTCCTCGCGAAGCTCGCTTCTGTTGGCCATTGCGTTAAGGCGGGCTTCTAGCTCATCCACTTTGGTTGATTGAGGATTATGTTCTCTTTCCATCTCCTTTTCATTTTCGGAGGAAGACTCCAAATTGTGGGCTTCGTATTCCAGATTCTCAAGTACCTTCTGCTTTCCTTTGGAGGTCATCCTTCGGGAAGATTCGGGTTTTTGGCCTTTTTCGGCGAGGAGTTGGGCCAGCATATCCTTTAATTGGAGAAGTGTCTCCTGTTGTGCCTGGAGCATGACATGATGTTCGTCCACTGTTTTGGCTATGTCCTCGGGGTTTCCAGTCATGTAAACGGAGACTTCTCGTGCCACGATGGAACTTGAAGATTAGGATTCAACGATTGCCGAATGTTCATCATTGGAAGTAATTCATTTGGCCAACTTTCGATAGTCTACTGAGCGGATAGCTCCTGTCCGCGTCCGAGTACGTCGATATACCCCTTCGAACTCGTCACAAATTTCTCGAACAGTCGGGGAATGGCTCCTTTCTGATTCATCAGAACTAGGATGCGAGGCCTTCCCTCTACCAGTCATGTTAATGGTAACCTAAGGATATTCGGATTCAGAAACCTTCTTCTTTTGACGACGTCGTCATTTGGTAGGTCTTGCGACGTCAGACAGCCTGTCTAATACAGACCTGCGAGGCTCAGGTGTACAACAGTGACATTGGGAAAGGACTGTTGAAATAAGCCGCTCATAATGACATGAATGAGCCGCTCGTTGCGTTGGCTTTTCTCTGGAGAGTAATTCTCGCAAATCAGAGACTTGAGGATAATTCTTCGTCGGGAATGAGACCCCCTGTCCTTGAGTGGGCGAGACTGGTTCTTGTTGGACATGAATCTTAAGCCCACGTCGACCCCTTTGAACTTGGCGGACCACATCGCGTTCTGGAGTCAAAGCGCGAGGGTCGCGTTGCGATTTAAAAACACCAGGCCTTGGCCTGCGTTTATTTGATGAAACAGACCCTTTAGGGTCCTGTTTTATTTGGACGCACTCATGAGGTGCGTGATTTCCCTTAGTAGGGCTGTGTTTTGGATGGACAACGCACCGCTGAGGGTCGCGTTTAAGTTGTATCACCCGAGGTTCATAGTTGGACTCATTACCTCAAAGCGTGCGTTCTAGAGTATGAACGCACTGTTTGGGCAGAGCTTCAGAAATACAATCCTTGCGTTGGACCAGGGATTGATTTTCTCGGAGATGCGCTCGTCGAATGGATCTTCTCCATCTTCGAGCGGCGTTCTTCTTGGCTTGTTTCAGAGACTTAACCGCGTTATTGACGTTAACTGGATCTTCCTCCGTTATAGGCCTTTTATAACCCACCACACGCCGTGTTGAGATGGGCGTGGAATCTTCGACTTGCAGAGCAAGTTTAAGGCTTTGGCCAAAGGAGAGGGCTTTCTTTAGCGTCTCAACAGCAGTTAAGACCTCCTTAGAGATCTTACAGGCATTTCGCCTAGCTTTAGGGCTAAGCGATCCAGAGGAGAGGGCCTCCTCGTACTTGGCTTGGTCGAATTCTACAACAAGAGTCTCGACAGTGGTTCCAGTGAGGTGAACGTCGGATTGCGCCACCACTTCCTCGTCAGAGAAGCTAGTCCCCAGCAGAGTCGCCATCTTTTGTTTGTGGAAAATTTGCAATGAGAAAAGTAATGAAAGAATTGCGTTTGATTTATTCTCTCTAACTGCTTAGAAAAAGAATGTTTACAAATCTCTCAACTCTTGATTACAATTGGATTTCTTTATTACAAAAGAGAAGAGAATGATCTAGATTCTCCCCTTTGTTTAAAACTGGGTTCTTCACGGTGGCGATGGAGTGCTTCCTTCGAATGCTTGCGTCGAACTTGCTCTCCGTTGACGATCCGACAATCTCAATTCACTGGAACAACTGATTCGTCTGGTTGATAACTCTTGACGAGTCTTGTAGCTCAGAATGAGTGACAGACTCTAATAAGAATAGAGTTGTTTGAACCGAAAGTAATTCGGTTAATAAGCCAAGTATCGGGTGTCTGGAATTTTCAGTTGATGATGATTCCCCAGACTGTGTAAGGAGCCGATTCAACTATCCTTAATATTTCTCTCTCTCTGAATCCGATCTCCAAAAATCCAGCCCCCAACTCTGTTGAATTTGTTGATATTTATAGGGAGATTAGGGGTGTAACTGCCCCCGTAATCCGCTCCTAAATGAGGGTTTAGTTGCCTCATTAATCGGTTGTAACAACCCATGTAAACCACTCCTCAGATCGTGGGTGAAGAGCAGTTTTCGAAACTACATGGATCATGTTTGAACAGGTCAGAACTTTGACTTGCGTTCTGGCATAGATTCTGCGCTTGAACGCAGCATCTGGAAGTACGTTCTACGGTGATATGGAGCTGCGTTGTGCAGCGATGTGAAGCTGCGTTCTGCTGCGTTCTTCGATGTTTGAAGGTGCGTTTCGCAGTGTTGCGGAACTGCGACTGGCGGTGATTGAAGCTGCGTCTGTCAGCGGTATAGAGCTGCGTTGGGCAACGATTTCGAGCTGTGTTGGGCAGCGATTTGGAGCTGCGTTGGGTAGCGATTTGGAGCTGCGTTGGGCAGCGATTGGAGCGGCTGAAGCTACAGTGATTTGAACTGTGTTCTGCCTTTATCTTTATATATGGATGACACCAATGACCATTCGAGAAGGTCCTATTCAGGCCATTTGTGACAATTGAGACATCTCAATAACACTCTATTTCTTTGCACAGCTTTGCTCTTCTCAGCATGTCGAATATTTTCCCACAGTTCTCTAGATCTTCCTGCTTTTCTAAAATCATTACACTGCTCATCAGCATCTCTAATAGTTGCTAATATAATATTAGTCATGTTGTTGTCGTAGCCATCAAGATCAATCCTCTCAAACATGGGACTGTGTTGATAGCTGAGGATGCAATGATTGCGGTGTTTCAACTTTTGGAGCATAGCCACTTGCGTTTTGACTTGTAGGGATGAATTCAACTTCTCGATTTCTTCATGGTCCATGGAGGCGTCTCTTTATTGTAGCCTTCTGTTGGTAATAAGAAAGTCGTCTGATTGTAACTTTCTTTGTTATAGCCTGATGGGGATCAACTATCTTTTGTGATTTTTAGACAGCCTACAATGAAAAATAATAATAAATATGTTATATGTATATTTTTATGTTTGAGTATGCTAGGGATCAATTTGAGATCAATCCAATGTATATATATGAATATAGGAGTGAAATCATGCATGGCATGCACGAGCTTGAATTTGGAAAAAATGACTACTTAAAATTATTTATGTTTTATACACAGATACATTTCGAATCTAGGAAAATGCAAAATATAAAAGTTGTAGGTCTCTCTAATAGCTTTCCAACTCATCTTAAATCACCTCTTTCTAATTTTAGATATGAAAGTTGTAGCTAAAACAATAAAGACATGCACACACTGATTTTTCCTGATAAGCCAACTTATAAGACGACTTACACCAAGTCGATTATAAGTCGACTTACGGACTGTTTCCAGTTTTCTTTTGGGTTATATCCATTTTGTTTCGATTCTAGACTTATATAAACTCTTTTAAACCTGTTTTTGTTGCACTTTTCATGAGAATCCAGCATCCACCCCTCCTCTAAAACTCTAGTTTAAGTTTTTAAAAGAGTTTGGAAAATTTTGCTAAGAGGAAGGCGAGATCTGTATTTGTAGCAAAGAAGGAGGTCTTGCACTCATGTTGGAAGGATCAAGAGTGACTTGAGACAAGATTATCTTCATCCAAACTCATCTCCATAGTTAAATAACTAGTTTAAATGTTTAATATGATATTGAATACGTGTTTTCATGCTTTAATCTTAACCTGTTGTGTTAAAAGTCGGATTTTTGATATTAAATCTTAAACCAATGCTAGATTGGTAACAATTCTTATTGTTTATGATAAAATCATAATCATGATCATTAGAGTTTATTTAATTTTATTTTTAATGTTTTAAACATGCTTAACTCAAGCAATAACCCTAGTTTGATGTTTAATTATCTTTTCATGCTAATTAATCATGCTTAAACCATAGGTTTGTGATACCTAAATAACTTAGACATGTTTTAAATGAATTTTATGTCTTTGTTCATATTTATAAGTGATCATGCTATGGAAATCATGTGACGTTTCATGTCTTTATTAAAAATCTTGTATAATCATGCTGCTAACCCTAATTAGTTGTAATCCAAATGCTAAATCATGTAATCTGATCTCTGTGAATTAGTTGTATATATTTATAACCATGTTGAATAAAAAGAGTTTTATTTGAGAAATATCGTAGAAAATGTCCAAACGACAACCTGGAAGTCGACTTATAAGTTGACTTGCCGAAAGTCGACTTATGCCAGGACATGAATCGACTTACCATAAGTCGACTTGTCAGGTTTATAAGTCGACTTATGGGTAATTTTGTAGACTTTTCCAGATTTATTTTGCACTGTTTTGAGATGAGTTCGTGGGATTCAAGCCGCACTTCTTTACACGTACATTCACGCATACACAAGTACAGTGCCTTTGCACACACATGGGTATCCCAAGGGGGGATTATGTTGAGTTTTTAATCCGATTATAATAGAGTAGTGATTATTCATGCACTCGTTGGATATCATTAATGAGCACAGCTCAGTACTATATAGGATAGTATGTCGATATACTAGATATACACAGTTTTTGCATAAGATGGATATCGTTGATGAGCCCAGTTCAGAGCTACATAAGGTAGTGTGTCGATATTCCAAATGTACAGGCTATTGGGTCGGGTTTGGATGCTTTGTGTTGTAGTCCGTCAGCACGAGTGTGGGATGAGGCTGGTAAACCGTCTATTTATGGTGATTATAAGCCATCTATTTGGATACCTAGGTGGTAGGCCGTCCCGTACTCAGGCTACGTGCTGAGATCACGATGAGACTAATGAGCCATGTACATAGTTCAGTATACCTACAGGTTAGTCCGTGACTTTGAGACTGATGATTTATTGCCTACATTTTAGGCGGATATCAGTTATGAGTTCAACTCGTCTTTAAGATATATAACTGAGATACTTTGCTCTTGAAAGTATACGAGATTATATGACAGTATTTATTTTATCTCCCCTGTGATTGTGGAAGATATTATAAATACGATGTAATGATGTCTTTATATTTCTTTACTGTTTTTTTACTTGTTAGTTGAGATCAATGATTAGCGATTCACAATTTGAGACATATGATATATACATAAGGTTTCCTTGTTTGGATTATTTTGCTCAACGTACTATGTCTCATGTTGTGGATTTCTAATTATTGATTTCATTTAGATTGTTTATCTCTAGATTGGTATAGGCTATAAAAATTACCTTAACAATAGGAAGATCCAAAAATCTGCCTGTACGAGTACGATCGTACACAGAAGAGCCAGGCAAGCTTGCGTTGATCATTAAGCCCGCCATCAAGAGCTCGATTCCGCTTGCATACCTGACTCACCAGCACGAGTCAGGCCTACTCAAACGTTGAGCTCACCTGCATACTTGACTCGCCTGCACGAGTCAAGTCTACTTAAGAGTTGAGCTCACCTGCATGGACAGGCAATCAACAAACTCGCCAAACTCGCTAAAGTACCCAACGGCTGCGCTATCACGTATAGGGATGTGCCTTCCCATTTCCTACGATGTGAAGGGGAGGAGTACAGTGCTCCGAGCCTATCAAACAGCCGCTCACAGTACAAGTAAGAGGCATGGTATCTCTTAACAGTACATGGTTATATCCCATAATTCAAGGGAATGACCATACCATCTCTTCTCTATTTAAAAACCTCTCCTGGATATTGGAAAGGGGTTGGAAATTCATTGAGTTAGCTCAGTTAGTTAACTGGTCTGTTAGCTCTCAACTCTCAATCGAGTTGACGACCTACTCTTTGCATTGTTCTTGCACTGTAGCATCTTCTTCCAACCTTCGGCCTTGATCGCCATCAAGCTCAGAAACTCAAACTCGATTAACACGAGATTCTACTGTGTACTGAAGATCGTCTGCAATTTCGATCAGATCGTCCAAGGGAAGCAATCTCGGTGCGAGAACCGAGGGAGGTGAGCCCACACGATCAGGCAATCTTCGCTCTGGTCGCAGTGTTTCCCGTTACAGCGAACTCAGTACTTCTAGCGAGCTTGACCATCCAGGCAAACCAATCAAGTCAGACGAGCCTACCAATTAAGGTGGGCTTTGTTTCTCAAACTATATTCCTGATTCAAGTAGACTGCCCAAGTTAGGTGAGTCTGCCTGAGTAGGCAAGCCAGTGAAGGTAGGCGAACCTCATCGGGTCTGCCTGACGGACAAACCTCACATGTGAACAAGCCTTAACAACAAAGGCAAGATAACAGGTGAAACCCACCAAACCCGCCTGAATATGCGAACGGTCGAAGCTCACCAACTGGCTGAAGCTCGCCCGAGTGCAAGAACTCACCTGTCAAGGCGAACTCACTTTAATTCGACACCAAGTGGTTTCTCCCAGGATACCTAAGAAAGTTTCTTTCGAACCTCTCTCGCAAACTCACGTGTCAGACCGGTCTCACTCTGGGGGATGTCACCGGTAACCCACGGGAGATCTCCGGGATCATCTAGCCTGCAATCACACCATCCATGAGGCGAATCCTTAGTGCTACCATAAGAGGCTTATCCAAGCAGTACTTACCAACTGCTAGTGTGTAGGAGCATCGAAACCTTCGATGTTCGAAAGGCTTGCTCAACAATCTCCTAAATCGAGATCTTCTCGTCAAAGATGTAGCCGTCGAAGGAGGCGCGCTGTCGATGACTTAGAGCTCCCATCTGCTATAGTCAACATGATGGGGAAAGGTAAAGCTATACGTCTGAATTCCCTAGACTCGGAGTCTTTCCTGGGGCCTAATCACCCACTCATTTAGCGTGAACATGAGGGTATATTCTTACACACCCGTACTCATACCGGGGGGCCGTCTCGCTCGATTATGCGCTATTAGCATCTCCTTCTGGTGGTGAAGATGAGGTTTGCTCAATAGCGGCTACATCCTAAACCTCAAACTCGATTCAAGACGAACAAGCGAGGGTGCACATGGCTGAAACCACGGACAATCAAACAATCACTAAAAAGTTTGAAGAACATCAGGCCGCCATTGAGTCCATAAAAGAGATGTTGGAGCAGCTTCTGAACAAGAAGAAAAAGAAGAAAAGAGCTACGAACACCCCGCGGAAGCCAGCACAGAACAAGGAGTGGGAGGCTACTCCTAATCAGATGACTGAATAAGAAGACAACATTGATCCACATTTGGATCATTCTTCCAAGTCGTCAGCATGAACGTCACGAACTGAGGGTACTTCTTGAGACAAGAGGCTCGACAAGTTCCAATGCCAACTCAACGCCTTGAAGCTTCAACAGAACATGAACAAGTTGGGGGTGGTCAGGTCATACCCTATCAAGTGGGATACAGTTCCTTACCCAGCAAAGTTCAAGCCTATAAGCTTGGTATAGTTTGATGGCAAGGGATCCCCCTCGCAACACATCTACTATTTTATGTCTCAAACCGGATTTCTTACGAGGAACGATGCTATCCTCACCCGGCTATTCATCGGCACCCTTAAGGGGGTAGCCTTTGAGTGGTTCTACAAGTTGGAACCAGGCTCTATCACATCATGTGCTGATGCGGAGAGACTCTTTTTGGCCCGCTTCTTAGATGATCACACAGAAGTATCGATGACAACCCTCCTTGCTGAGAAGCAAAGGAAATCAGAGTCGGTCAATGATTTCGTGAAGAGATTCAGGAATCAGTCGGTTCATTGCCGGGACCAGGTCTCTGAGGCCACCCTGATCAATATGTGCCGCAACAATCTCTCTATTAACATCCTGTCCAAGGTTGGCGCGGTGGAAACCCGAACCTAGAAAGAACTGGTTCGCCAAGGCTAGCAGGTAGAAAATATGATCAAGAGGCTGGAGACCGAAGAGCCTCACCCCAAAAAGGGAGCCTCAGAACCAAACGTGCCTAGAAATCCTACTCAATCAAGAGGAAAGGAGATCATGGCTGTTGATTCCGCTCCAACACCCAAACCAGCCCAGAGGCCGAAACCTAGGCCGTTTGAACAGCACCCTCCGAGGCAATACGACTTCAGGGAGGACCAAGTGGTAGCAACCTTCGACACGCTTCTCAAGAGCAACATAATCAAGCTACCGAAAGTCATCAAGCCTGAAGAGGCGAACAAGACTGATGACCTAAATTACTGTGCGTACCACAGGTTCCTCGGCCACCATACCTCCAAGTGCTATATCCTCGAAGATAAGCTTCAGACCCTCTACGACGCGGGAGTCCTAAAAAAGGAGAATGTGCAAAAGAAGGTGACTACGAACATGGTCACCCTGAGTTTCGAGACGGATCTCCCAGAAGTTCATGCGCCGACATGAGTGGTTCCTATCCCCAAAGTAGTACTGAAGATCACTAACACTGATCCTCACAATCAGCAAGATAAAGGCCTAGTATCACAAATCTTGCCATCATGGAAAGTGATGTGGGTCCACCCGGACCTCGTCAGTGATGAGCAGTTGACATCAAAGCCTTCGGGGAAACCCCAAGGTAAGCCTTACAATGCTATTTCCGCTATTCCAGATAGGGACAAAGCAGAGATGACCACCCTCACCGACTCTAATGATGAGGCAGACACGTTGGCCACTAGAGCAGGTAGGGAGTTCACCAAGAACTACCCTCCGAGGGCAGAAGATCCGACAGGACCTTCCGTAGGGCTACGGGCAATAACCCACCTGATTCCCAATGGACTAAGTTTGAGTGGTCAACCCTTCCAGTTCAATGTGCTCGCACAACTAAAGAACATTCCGGTCAGGATTACCTTGTATGAGCTCATGCGATTGTCCAAACCCACATGGGAAGCTCTACAAGAAGCGCTAGCCGACTCAGAAGCTTTCACTACCCACTTCTTACCCGAAGTAGGATAAAATACCAATAGAGGGTGTCCGCGATGTTGCCAGGTGGCTCGACAGTTAGTCCCTTGCATCACCTTCACCCCTGACGACATGCTAATCAAGAGTACGTCTCATGACCAACCACTGTACTTCACAGGGTATATCGGTTCTTCCAAGGTGGACAGGATCCAAGTCGACCCTGGATCTGCACTAAGCTTCATCCCCCTGAAGCTCATCAAGCACTTCGGGGTGCCCCAGAAGCGTCTATCCATGACAACTACTACCATCTTTGGCTTTAACACTACCGAAACCCGTCCGATTGGCAAGATTTGCCTTAAGTGTCGTTTGGGCAACATGAAGACGGAGGTGACTTGCTACGTCATCGACGCGGAGCCTTCCTATAACATGCGGTTGGGACAATTTCTACTTTACTTGTTATATTGGCTAAAGTCTAATGATGTCAGGCCCGATGATTCAATTTTAGGGTTGTACAATGACTCTTCTCTACACTTACCTGTGTGCGCATCGTATGTCATGAAAAGACAAGCGATTAATTCCTCACAAGCTGTGTTTATCGTGCCCGCCCAGGATAATTATCAGAGGGATATTATCTTCGAGAGGATAGATCACACCCTGCGCACAATGTGGGACGAGTCAGAAGAAGAGGAACCCACGCCTCAGTTTTCGCAATACAGTCAAATGGCGAAACGCATGATGAGGGATATGGGCTATGACTTCACTCGTCAAGAAGGCCTGAACTACGGCAAAGGGCGGAAGATGGTTATCCGGCCCGCCTATGTGCCTAAAGGAAGGCTATCAAACTACTTTAGCAAAACTCGAAGAGGCTTTGGTTACGCTTCCTCCTAATTAGAGTTGTGCTGCAACATCGACGAAGACTCCGGTGATGCCCGATCGGATGATCAATCATCAACATCCTCGGCTTGGGACTCAGACGTTAGTGTGGGAGATTTGTTCTAGGACCTCACAGTCAACATGGCTACGACTGATCCCGCTAAACAGGTCTCGTTTTATGATGAAGCATGGGACCGCCACGTCAGTGCTCAATGGAGCGGTCGCTTCGAATAGCGTGAACCGCCCACAAAAATTAACATAATTAAGAAATAAATTAAGGAAAATATAATAATTAGGAAAAATATTTATAAATAATACGTAACAATAACAATAACACAACAAATATTAATTCAAAAGTTTTCACTGCTTCAAGTTAATTTATAATTATCAAAATCATTTAAATAAATATAAAATTAGACTTTTAAATTGTAGAAAATTCTAGAAAATCAAGAAAATACAAATACTCTTTTAAAAATAATAATATAATATTTTAAAATACTAGAAAATCAATTTAACTAGTATTAAAAATTCATGGTCATTACACGGATGAAGCTTGAATCAATTAACTTTTTGACTTCGGTTTCGATTGGCTCCATAATCTGTGAACGAAACCGTCTTTGCTATTGCTTGACAGGTTTGACATCCAGTTTGATGTTAAGACGGTGCATCGCCAAGTTTGGGTCAAGTCATGGCATATCTCCATAGTTCCAGACAAAGACGTCGATGTACTCCCTAATGAGGGCAATCAACTCCTCATTCTCTTCTGGTGGGAGGCTGTCGCTGACGAATATGGGTTTCGTGTTGGCTTCGTCGCCCATTTTACCTGGACCAGTTTATCCTCAGTGGGAGGTTCTCTTTGTTTGAACCGGTCACCATATTGGATGTTTAGGTGGTGGATCGATGGGTATTCCCAAGTTAGTAGTTGATCATCTTCCCCCATTATGGTGGGGTCAACAGTGGCCATTTTCAACATAAGACCTTTGAACATCTTTCCAATGCTAACAACAAAGTCCAAAATTGAAGAATTAGACGAGTACTTGTCTTTATTCGCTAACTAGTCAATGACTTGTCAGCAACATTCGTCTTCGGATAAAGAGACATAGCCTAGACCTCTTCTGTATGTATAGTAATTATCAGGTTACCCTTTGGTACATAAGCAGCCTTAGTCGGAACTCGATGATCTCGACCGAAGAAAAGTCCTTCCACAAGTGCGAGATTGTATCCCTATTTTTCCATAAGGTTACGTGCTTTTGAACTGTATTTAGACAAGTGAGGACCGGTCTTTTCATCGTTACTACTATCCCTTGAAAAATGGTCTGGTAGCGGAGACATCTTCCCTTTACTGTAAATTATCTCCTTTTGACCCTTTTTCTTGGCAGGAATGACCAGGGCTGTCCCGAATGAGTCTTGTATACGCTTCTTTGTCATGCAAGATGAATGGAGAGGCATGTGTAAGTTGAGGTCATCATATAACCCCTTCATTACCTTATTAAGAGAAGGCGAGTACTCTAAATCGTTATTTATTTTAGTTTTGGCAAGTTGCCAATTACAACTACTATCTGACAATTCTCCACCGTTAAGATTGATTACAAATGGTACAATATCATTCAATACAAAACCGCCATTGTAATCAAGCCCAGCTTCGGTATCAACTTTTTCTTCGCTGTCCGTACCTTAGGTCGATGGTTTAGTATCAGATTTAGCATCGTAAAGAAGTGAGTCGGTGAAATAATTTTTCAATCCCTTAAACGGTTCCTTATCCGCGACCATCATCTTGACCTCACTATTAGTGTCTACGTATTTGAGACATTGATGGAGGGTGGAGGGGACTATAACATTACTATGGATCCAGGGTTGACCCAATAATAAGTTATAAAAGGTCTCTACATCGATCACATAGCACGTGACCTCCGATTTTAAATCTCCGAGCTAGCACTTCACCCGGATTTTACCCAATGACCTAGATCCACTGGTGTTAAATCCGTAGATAATAGTACCTCTGGATGCTAACTTGCTAGCTGGAATTCTGAGATTATACATTAATTGGAGTGGAATAATGCTGATAGCGGAACCTAGATTGACTTGGATCCAGTTGACAATGCTGGAACCGATATATCCGGTGAAATACAACGGTCTGTCGTGCTTCAAATTCCTTACTTGCATGTCCTCCTTGGTGAAAGTAATGCATGGGAATTGTTTAGCTGTGAGGTTGTAATATTGATCTGACGACTCCGGTTCTTTAGGGATCAGCTTGATCTGAGTGAGAAATACATCAGAATCAGCTAAAGTTTCTTGCAAAGCCTCCCGGGTGTCTTTAGATAGACACAGTAACTCATATAAGGTTATCCTCACTTGGATTTTAGCTAGTTGGGCCATAACATCAAAGTGGTAGAGAATGTTCAAACTTCCCTGTTTGTCTCTCCCAATCGGATAATTGAATCGATACTGCTTCGGGTTCTGAACCTCTTGGTGTTGGGGCTCTTTATCCTTCTGTTTAGCTACAACCTCCTTTCGTTGAGGAGTTTCTTCAGAATGTTTGATAGATGGTAACCACCCCCTGCTCAGCTTGATCGGCCACCTTGGGATAGTTGAACCGATACTCATTCCAACTTCTAATGGCAAAAGCTTCATGCTCATCATCGGAAAGTGGGATGGTGGGGATCCCTTCGTCATTTTCCTCCAGAATTATTGTGGTAGCGCAACAAGATTTCCCTTTGCCCTTGGATTTGGATTTCTTCTTGGAAGAAGACCCTGTCCATTGCTTATCTTGAAGTAGATCAGGATAAACCTAAATGATTTCGCTATTGGATGTCGTGTGTGGCACTAGGCCTTTCTGACATTGTCCGTGAGGGTCTTCATTGACAGTCTTCATCTCTACTTTCGTCACGGGTTCTGGATGAAACCACGTGAGGGTAACAGAGCCGAAGCTAATACTCATTGTGTTTGCACCCATCTTCTTCTCCTTGGGTTGCTTTGCGGTGATAATCCCAACATCAATCAAGGCTTGAATCTTATCTTTGAGGGCATAACATGTTTTTGTAGGATGATGAACTGCCCTGTGGAATGTGCACTATCTTGAATCAGTATTCTTCTTGGCACCCTCATGATCGGGGATTAGGGGTAGCTTAATCTTGTTGTTCTCTAACAAGTACTTGAAGATATCGGGGCCTCATCTTCCTTGAAGGAGTATTCCTTCGGGAATTTTGACTCAGAAGCCTTATGTTGCCTTTAAGGTCGTTGCTGCCACTGAGGTGATTGCTGCTTTGGTGTCTGTTGTTGTGGTTGTTTTTGCTGTTGCGGTTACAGCTGGAAGGTCTGGTTGGCACCTACTGTATTTGCTTGCGCCTTCCTTTTACCACGAAGGACGAAGTTCTGCTTTGGGGTATTAGCCGTTGGTTGACCTCTTTCAGCCTTCTTCCTTTTAAGGAATCGTTCGGCTTGCTCCCCGCGCACCTTCAATTCTTTCAAAGTCTTGGATAATGCTATGCTGATAATCATATTTTATTATAATTTTATTATCTATTTTATATGAATATGTATACCACTAATAATTGTTTTTATCTTAAATTTCAAGTTAATGAAGAAATAATGAATAAAAGCCCAAAAGTCCACAACGTTCTCATTTTGTAACCTTTTATTGAAGCCCAGAATCAAGCCGAGTAGCCTATAGAAGTCAAATAAAATAAAAAATCCAATATGAAAAGAAATCATATTTAAGATGGTTGGTCGCAAAGAAATGGCGATATCTCCTAATCCGAAAAGCGGAATTTAACATATAATATATAAAAATCGTCTAACTCGACAAGACGAAGCCATCTGTGAGTCAAAATTTAGATACAATGGGCATCAACGGGGGCATCGATGGGGGCATCAATAGGGGCATCGATGGGGGCATCGATAGGGGCATCGATGCTAGCATCGATACTAGCATCGATGCCTGCATCGGTGTAGTTTTCCTGTAGCGAGATTAATGGCTGATTTTGAGTGGCTTGGGGATCATGTCTAATCCAAAGGCTCACATTCATTGTTGTAGGCTATAAATAGGGGTATAGGGTGAGGGGTTGAGGGTGTAAAAAATTTTATAACTCCATTTGGAGAGGAGAGTTACTCTTAATTGAGAAGACTTTTCAAAATTGTAACTTTTTGTTGCAATCAATAAAAGAATTTTTCACCTCTTCATATTTTTCTTTTCTTCTCTTTATTTGATGATAAAGATGGAGATGGAGATGAAGATCAAGATCAAGATGGAGGTTTGCTTTCGCCTTGAGGCTAGAACCCTCTCGGGATGTAAATTTCCTCTTTATTAATATTTTTATTTTTTTGCTTTATTTTCTTGTTAAATAGCCAAGAGGCTACAACCCTCTTACATTATATTATTTTCATACTTATAGAGTAGATTTACTTTCATTTTCTCGTATTTATTTATTGTAATTTATTTTGTAGTTTAGTTCTTACAATTTATTTTATAGTTTAGATTTTTATTTTCTTGCACTATTTGCCTTGAGGCTAGAACCCTCTAGGGAATTGCCTTTTCTTTTGATATGGAATTAATACTCGTAGAATTCTAGAATTGCATGAAACTAACTTTATTTCTTTTATAATTTGTTAATCATTCTCTTATGCTTAAAATGTTCATGTTTATGATATTCAACTAAAGAACTAATTGGTAGAAGGAATTCTAGAATTACTATTTAGTTGTTATTCTTTTCATGAGTAATAATTTTATTTGGATGATAATTTGATAGGTTATACTTTCCTTGAGTGGTTTGATAATCTGTACTTAATAAATCTAAAGTAGAATATGATAACAAGAGAATGTTTCACATTTTAAAAGTGAGATTAGCTAGTGGATTCAATTCTATATTCCTCATATCTTTAATTGAATCCTCTATCTTTTACTTTTTTTTCTTTAATTCTTGATTTTTCATTTATTGGTCTTGATTTTATTTCCTTCATCTTTCTTTTTTTTTCCTTTCTGATTACATTGATTCTTTTTATCACATCCACTCTTTATCTATCCATTCTCAATCTCATTTTATGTTTATTCACACACAATCACTCTCTCTATCTCTCCATAATCACATTCATCACTCCTAATTATCACACACACAACATAAGAACCGATTCTAATTATTTCTTACAAACACCTTCCTCATGGGATCGATAAATTTTTATACTATAACTTGATTGGTTGTGCACTTGCAACTTTTGAACATCATTTATGCCCCGTCAAGTTTTTGATGTTGTTGCAGGGGAAGGTATTTTAGTAGGATTTTAATTATTTTGGTTCTTTAACTTGTGTGTTTTCTTGTGAAGGAACCACTTGGAGCTTGAAGATCAAGAATTGGAGATCAAGGATTTAAAGATTTGCTTGAGGTAAGTCTTCTATCTAGTATTTTCAATTCCACCCTCTAGTTAGTCTTCACAATTAGAGACAAGTAGGACTTAAAAAAATTATTTTAGTTGATCATAATAAAATTCACCCTCCACTTGAATAATTACTAACAATATAATAATTCAAACAATATCTCCCTTCTCACTATTGTTTGATTGTTGACCATAATAAAAAAAGATTTTCTTTTTACCATCTTTTTAGTCGCTTTCAATTCCTAGGGTTGCATTGCATATAATAGTAGGAATTCACCAAAGTGATTTGAGCATCTTGATTGGCACACACTTGAAAATATTCTTAATGACAAAACCCCCTAATCAAGATAAAGTGAGGTATTTCATCACCATTTCCTTAGCCCACAAATCATTAATTCCTTACTACACAAACCCAAGCGTCTTAAAATTCATTAGATGTTGGCCCCTAAGGACTCGAGCTCATTAAGGAACAATGAATCCCTAAGTGAACCGGTTCAAGTTTTTTTGAATTAGTTGGTGTCTAAGGCAAGGTTTAGGGGTTACGTAAAGCACTCCGTAAGGAACGAGATACTTAATTGATCTTTGATCTTCCTCTAGTACTATCCTTTCCTGGCTAACTGACCGAGTAAAACTTTGATCTTTTCACTTAAGGAGTTTTTGGTTAGGAGCTGGTCTAGCTGAGTTAGGCTTAACCCTAGAGTTTAGAGTGATTGAAAAGTGAATGTTTTTTATTTTTTTTTTTTACTTTTTCCTTTTTCTCCTTTTTTTCTCATAATCTCTTAAAAACTAACTTTTATTTTTCTTAAAAAATTATAAAAATAAATTGTTTTGGTGTATGAGAACGTGGATTAGGGACAACACAAATCGTTTAATTCGTTTTGAACAAATTCAAGAAATGTCCTACAATAATCCACCAGTTCTTCAAGACATGTGTTACCCCACTAGGAAAGTAATCCCTTCTTGCATTAAGCTCTCTGAAGCAAATGGAACAAATTTTGAGCTTCGATCACACTACATAAACGTGCTTCCAAAATTTCTTGGAAATAAAACTGAAGACACCTATATTTTTATCTCAGAATTTGAGGAAGTATGTCTTATGATCAAAATTAGAGAATTATCTAAAGATACGATCAAACTCAGATTCATTCCATTTGTTCTCAAGGACAAGGCAAAAAAATGGCTGCATAGCTTACCTACAAATTCAATCTCAACTTGGGATGAATTTGTCACCGTGTTTCTTAAGAAATTTTTCCTAATTCATAAAACGGTTAAGCTTAGAAACAACATTCAAAATTTTCTCGGAAGAACCTTTCTGGAAGTATTTTGACCGATTCAAGGACATTATTATCTAATGTCCTCACGTTGGTCTCGAGAAATGGCGATTATGCCAAATCATCTATAAAGGATTGAATTATTCTTCAAAAACTTCCTTAGAGTTAATGTGTTAAGGGGATTTCAGGAAGAAAAATGCCGACAAAGCTTGGGAATTTTTAGAGAGTCTATCTGAGAAAACCATACAATGGGAACACTGTGTTGACAGAGTTGCATTAGTTTTCCAACCCAATTACAATGGTCTTTCCTTAGAATCGAACATAGCATCTGAAGCTAAGATGGATACAATCATAAGCAGGTTAGAAGCCCAAATGAATCAAGTTTTTTCCTCAAGTTGTCACAACTGTCTTTCACCATCCTATGTTTCAGAAGAATGTCCTCTCTTGGGAAACTATCAACCACTAGGACAGGTTAACGCTGCATTCCAGCATCCTGCGAATGATCCATTTTTTCCAACCTACAACCTAGGTTGGAGAAATCACCCCAATTTTGCATGGAATTAAGAAAATCTCTCCGGAAATCAAAATTTTATTCCCACTTCAAACCAACAATTTTCTAGGGGAAACACAGTTACTTTCAGTTCTCAACCAAACTTTCAACAACCCAATCTTCCACATCAAAATCAGTCTTCTCATCAACAAGTTGTAACTCACACTCCTTCCAACTCAGACCATGATAAACGTCTCAATGTCCTAGAAAAGGGTTTGGAAATCATAATTAAGGCCTCTATACAAATCATAAATATGTTGACTCAAGCATCCAGCACTTTGAACTCCTTCATGCATTCAATTGAACAAATACTCAACTCCAACACTCAAGCCATAGCTAGATTAGAAACCCAACTTAGTCAACTAGCTAGTGCCATGAGTGAAAGAGAGAAAAAAATATTTCTGATTCAACTCATGGTCAACCCTAAGGATACAGGATCTAGTTCATCCTATGAAGCTCAAGTGAATGCCATCCATTCACTATTGTCAGGGAAATAGGTCAATAATCAAGTGATTACACCTCCAAGTCAAGCTCTTGATCCAGAACAAATTCCTTCTCTTTCTGATGACTCTATTCAACAATCAACCCTCTCATATGACCAAGAATCCGAACCTAAACCTGAGCCTACATTTGATAGGTTCAGACCAGTTGCTTCCTTCCCAGATAGACTCAAGCCTAGAAAGCACTCCCCTCAGGAGGAGAAGATCCTAGAACCTTTCAAATGGGTTAAGGTTAATATTCCTCTCTTAGTTGTAATTGAACAAATCCTATCTTATTGTGACGCCCATGGGTTCACACAAGGCTGCAGTCCGAGGTGAAACCAGAAATGTCAAACCTGCCATGCACCACACCGTGCAATAACATGTTTCACCATCACATTTACTATCTCTCTAGTGGAATCAACAACAGGTGTAGTACAAAGCAAGTAAAAGATTATACAAGAATCAACTGATAAAATAATAGAGATTTAATATTTCATTATCTAATATACTGGAATACAAGTAAATGTCTGAAATAAATGAACTGGAGTCCTCAACAAGTCTCAAATACAAAATGTCTGACAAAGGGAAATAAGGCACACAGCCTTTAAAATTTCTAGAATAAAACTCTCACATGTCTACACAAAAGTCTACAGTGGAGCTCAAAAGAAAATATAACTAAATAGACGGCTAAAACTAAAATGCGTCGCCATCAACCTGCGACTCTCCGGGCCCCTGGCTCGTTACCTGAAAGGGGTAGGGACAACGAGCGTCAAAGCGCTAGCGAGCATCATCACAACCAACCCCAAAGGATAGGGCTCGTTGTATATGAAAATACAGTGAATACATAATATTCTAAAATCATAGATACTAACAAAAGAGGATTTTAGTATTTAGAGATTTACAACACGAGCATAGGTACGTCGAGCGAAATAATCCAAACAAGGAAACCCTCATGTATATACCTTGTATCTCAAATTGTAAATCCCTAAACACCAAACCGAAAATCTAATACAGGAACAATAATAAAGAGAAATACAACCCATCTCAAAACTTAAATACTGTGTCATGTCATAACCAAATAAGTGTCAAAGGTCAAAATTACATAAGTGTCATGTACAGCCTAGGTAGCTATCATGTCCAAATCTCATGTAATCATGTCATGTCCTGATTTAGATAAGTGTCATACTCATAGCTTAACAAATGTCCAAGACGTGGTCAAATATGTAAATGTCCAACACGATGACTGAAATGGATTATAGTCCAACACGAGGACTTTAGTGGATTATAGTCCAACACGAGGACTTCAATGGATTATAGTCCAACACGAGGACTTCAATGGATTATAGTCCAACACGAGGACTTCAATGGATTATAGTCCAACACGAGGACTGTATATATAAACCATGGAATACTAGAAGTAAAGGTATACATATTCTACTCTTGTGCATGCCTCACGGTACAGATCTAAGCTTGTGTCAGAAAAGTCATCTCATATGTGTAGATGAAAACATGAATACTACAATTTAATACTCGATAAACAAGGCAACTACTCATGTTCAACAAAAGTTCAATAGAACCCTCGATCATATATGAACACTGTATGAAAGTATAAGCATAGTAGTTGATCAAGCAGAAATACAAACGAAATAGGAAAAACTCCGATGAGTCGACTCAAATCAGCACATCTGCAGTTTTCTGCAGAACATAGCATTAGTAAAATGAGAATATCTTTCTCTGGACAAACTCTTTTTAAGAATAGTTTTTCGTTTTGGAAACTAGACTCACATAGATATCATTTGACACTAATTTGGCTCAGTTTGGAGTTCATATGATATTTCAAATTTCCAGTCAAACATTTTATATGTGCAGCAGATTTTCTGCAGGATATATCATCAGTAAAATGAGTATATCTTTCTCTAGGAAAACTATCTTTAGGTATGGTTTTCTGTTTTGAAAACTAGATTCACATATCTTTCAATTGGCATTAGTTTGGTTCAATTTGGATTTCATTTGTTATTTCAAATTTCTAGCTCAATAGTATATGTGCAGCAGATTTTCAGCAGAACATAACAAGCATGATTATTTGCACAAGAAATCATATGTAAACCTTCAATCATGCACAAAACTTTAAAACGAAGCATAAGACATCTAAATTCAGATAAACGATATTTTAAATTATTTTCAGATCTGAGAATATCTTTCTTTGGACAAACTCTTTTTAAGAATAGTTTTTCGTTTTGGAAACTAGACTCACATAGATATCATTTGACACTAATTTGGCTCAGTTTGGAGTTCATATGGTATTTTAAATTTCCAGTCAAACATTTTAAATGTGCAGCAGATTTTCTGCTGGATATATCATCAGTAAAATGAGTATATCTTTCTCTAGGAAAACTATCTTTAGGTATGGTTTTCTGTTTTGAAAACTAGATTCACATATCTTTCAATTGGCATTAGTTTGGTTCAATTTGGATTTCATTTGTTATTTCAAATTTCTAGCTCAATAGTATATGTGCAGCAGATTTTCAGCAGAACATAACAAGCATGATTATTTGCACAAGAAATCATATGTAAACCTTCAATCATGCACAAAACTTTAAAACGAAGCATAAGACATCTAAATTCAGATAAACAATATTTTAAATTATTTTCAGATCTTAAAACACTTCTATAAATTCGTGCTTAATCTCTTTAACATGAAAAGACCTAGTCTTCATACATATATACAAAAGATCCAATTTTTATACACAAAATAATTGATTTATAAATTCGTGCTTAATCTCTTTAACATGAAAAGACCTAGTCTTCATACATATATACAAAAGATCCAATTTTTATACACAAAATAATTGATTAGGCTCTATAAAACTCATTAAAAACTCTTCAAAAATATTTTAAAAACAACTGGGAGGGGGATTAGTAGAGATGATACTCGCCAGGGGTTGAAGGAAAAACTTGTTAGAAGCAACGTCGAAGGAGATCTCCACTCCAAAAGCCAAAAAAAAAATCAACAAAAAACCCAGAAAGCCTCCAATCCTCTCCAAGAATTCAAAATAGGGTTTATGGGTGTTTGGTGGCTGTTAGGGTTCTTAGATATGATAAAAGAAAGGAATTTTCGTGAAAAATATAGGTATTTATAGAGACAAACCCGAAACAAACCTGTTAGACCCGAACCAGGAAACCTAGTCTGACTAGGAAAATACTTCTTCGGTATTTTGGCTATAACTTTCGCATACAAACTCGGAATAAGGTAATCTAAGATTTGTTGGAAAGCTCTTGAAGATACCGACAACTTTGGTATTATACACTTTTCCAGATTATTAATGAATCGGTGTGAAAAACATAGAAACTCTCAACTTGTCAAAATTCTCAGATTCTCACTCTTGGCCTTTGTGCATGATTTGTGTATTTGTACTCACATATATACATATATACATTGAATTGATCTCAAATCAATTCCTAGCATACTCAAACATCATAATATATTATTTATAAATGTATAACATATTTATTATTATTTATCATAAAGTATTCAAATTTTTGGGGTTTTACATTCTTCCCCCCTTAAAAGAATTTCATCCTCGAAATTCAGAAATCATACTTAATCAAATAATAATACTAGAAAAAACACATAGTGGGTCTAATTCAACCCGCAACCAGAAACATTTAGAATTTTACTCTTGATAAGCATATATGGATATTTATATTTAACAGTCCAGGATGACTATATTCCCACTCAACCCTTAATCGAATGGAACTAGTACGTCGGGCGAAAAATCCAAACAAGGAACCCCCCATATATATACCATGTATTCCGAAAGATTAAGAATTAAGTGAAAATATCCTCATTCTAGCGTTAAATCAAAATATAACAACACAAAAAATCGTACACATAAATCAATGCACTTCCTCCATAGGTACCGGAAGTCGCGCGGCATAACATCTTCGCGCTCTCGAAAATCATCTTCGATGTCTACACTTAACCATCAAAAATGTAAATACTCCCACTTAACCCCTAATTAAATGGAACAAGTACATCGAGCGAAAAATCCAAACAAGGAACCCCTCATATATATACCATATGTTCCAAGTACTTAGGAGATAAGTGTTAATACCATCATTTTAGTGTTAAGTATAAACATCGCCATACAGGTAACCATAAGCCATAAACAAGTCATACAAAAATTTAATTTACTTGATCAAACAAATTGTGGGTAGTCGCGATGTATATCCTCCTCGCGCTCCCGAGAAACCTCCTCAACTCCTTTCCGATTCCACTGAATTTTCACCAAGGGAAAAATATCTTGTTTCTAAATTTCTTGTCTTCTCTAGCAAGTATACAAACTGGGATTTCGATCGTAGTCAAATCAACCTGAAGCTAAATCTCCGATGCGTTCAACACTCGCTGTTGCTCTTCAACATGTAATTGTTTCTTGAACATTGGAACATGAAATACTTTATGCACACTAGACATCGATGCTGGAAGGTCTAGTCTATATGAAACAGTTATAATACGCTCCAAAATCCGGAACGGTCCAATATATCTCAGCTCAAGCTTCCACGCCTTTCGAATCGCTGAACGTCTTTCATAGATGATACTTTTAGCATAACTAATTCTTCAAATCTGAAACTCCAAAGGTCTTCATCTCTTATCTGTATAGCTCTTTTGCCGTCTCTGAGTGGATAGAATCTATTCTCTGATCAAGGTTTTTTTTTTTGTCCCATAAGCTCTGGTCCAAGCATTAAACTATCATCCGGTTCTACCCAACATATAGGCGATCTGCAAGGCCTCCCGTACGATGCTTCATACAGGGCTATACCAATTGTCGCTTGATAACTGTTGTTATAAGCGAACTCTATCAGTGAAATATGATCCTCCCAGCTGCCTTGAAAGTAAATGACACTAGCCCGCAATATGTCCTCCAACATCTGATTTACTCTCTCCGTCTTATCATCCGTCTGTGGGTGGAATACACTACTGTAAGATAAATCTGTTGCCAAACGAATCCTGAAACCCCTTCCAAAAATGCATGGGTGGAATACACTACTGTAAGATAAATCTGTTGCCAAACGAATCCTGGAAACCCTTCCAAAAATACGAAATGAACACTGAAGCTCGATCCGATACCATCATATCTGGAACTCCATGAAGTCGAATTATCTTCCGAACAAATATCCTCGCATACGTCTTAGCTGTACAGTTAGTCTTCACTGGAATAAAATGTGCTGACTTCGTTAGTCTTTCTATTATCACCCAAAAAGAATCATTTTCTTTCTTTGACTTCGGCAACCCTACAATATAGTCCATAAAAATATCCGCCCACTTTCATTTTCGAAATGGGTAAGGACTGAAGTGTTATTGTCGGTCTCTGATGTTACTCCTTCACTTGTTAACAGGTAAGACACTTAGCTACATACTCTGAAATCTTCCTATGCCTATCACTCCACCAAAATTGTCTCTTTAGGTCTTTGTACATCTTAGTTGTTCCTGGATATACTGAATCGCGAATTCATAGTTCTCAATAAAGTCAATCCACCGTCGCTGCCTCTGGTTGAGTTTCCTTCTGGGAGAGAAGATACTTAAACTATGGTGGTCGGTGAACAATTCAAGTTGTGCTCCATACAAGTAATGTCTCGTGACTCCAATGTAAATACTACCGCTGTTAACTCCAAATCATGAGTGGGGTAGTTCTGCTCGTGCACTCTAAATATATGCTTCTACCCTTTGATTCTGCATCAAGATGCCTCTTAAACCTGCCAACTATGCATCTGTGTAAATGACGTACGTCCTGTCGCTGCTCGGAATAGTCAAAACCGGCGCTATAGTCAACTTAGTCTTTAAAGTATCAAAGGCCTTCTGGCACTCCGTGTTCCAAATGAACTGTACACCCTTCTTCGTAAGGCGTGTTAGAGGCGTCGAAATCTTCGAGAAGTCCTGGATGAACTCCCCATAATAACCGGTTAAACCCAAGAAGTTTCGAATCTCAATCACCGTCTTTAGCGGTTCCAAATCAACAATTGCTGTAAACTTAGCCGGATTCACTGCTATGCCCTCTTTGCTGTTGACGTGGCTAACCAATCTGACTTCTGAAAACCAAAACCCGCATTTACTGAACTTGGCATATAACTGATGCTCCTGAAGAGTCTGCAATGCTACTCGTGTGCTGCCTCCGATCTCGAAAATATGAGAATATCAAACTGGCCCATGAAGGGACGGAAAAACTCGGTTCATCACATTCATGAATACCACGGTGCATTAGTCAACCCAAATGACCTAACTAGAAAATCTAAAGATTCACATAAAATTAGGAAAACTTCTTTGGGAAAATCCATCTCCCAAATCCGCAACTACGATAACCAGAACGAAGATCAAACTTCGAGAAATACTACATTCTCTGCAACTGGTTGAACAAGTCATCAATCCTAGGTAAAGAGTACCTATTTCGGATAGTGACTTTGTTCAGCTCTCTATGATCAATACACAATCTCATATTACCATCCTTCTTCTTCACGAAGAGGACCGGTGCGCCCCACGGAGAAATAACTCCTACAAATAAAACCCTGAGCTAACAACTCGTCCAATTGGGTCTGAAGCTCTCTCATCTCAGCTGGTGCCATACGATAGGGTGCGCGGGATATCGGGGCTGTGCCCGACTGTAACTCAATACAAAACTCGACCTCTCACACAGGAGGTAACTCAGGTATGTCCTGAAAGACATCCTGATACTCTGAGACAACTCTAGTCTCCAATAAATCAATACTCAGATCCCGTCGCATTGCCTCCTCGATGTACGCCAGAAACAACTCCGCAAAACGGTAGCCCTGAGAGGTTGCTACAATAATCTCGGACCCATCGGACGCTCACAAATTGACTGTCTTTACAAAGCAGTCAATACTAGCCTGGTAGGAGGATAACCAAACCTTACCAAGGATAACATCGAACCCGGACATATACAACGCTATCAAATCGACAACAAACTCTGACTCATCTAATCTGATGACATATCTCCTATAGATAGAGTGGACACCTCCCCTAGAGGAGTAGATACTGATAACGGAATATCTAAAGAATGTGCTACAAGCTGAAGCCTACCCACGGAGGTATGAAAGATAACCGAATTTCTAAATTAAATTAGATCCGAGCTGAAAAAGAAATCACGAAGAAAGCTCCACCCGTACCCTAATCACGCGGTATTGCTGAATAAACTCTGCCGGCGATGCAACATATATGGGACCATTTGTCCTTCAAGAATCTCCTGGGTAATGTAAATCTGTCCTGCTGGTCCCTAAATCCTCGGAGTAACAAGCAGTGCCTTTATTTCCCCGCTGTTGATCGAAATTGCGACTCTGAGACCGTCGACTGTGACAAGTCTTCCGTTTTTGTTTGATCTTGTTGTGATTTTAACATGTACTCCGTACTTTGAGTTACTTCGGCGCTCTCGAATCACATCGTGCTCCTTTCTTATATTGTACTTGTTGCTGGGTAAAATTTTTCTTCCGCTGCTAGGATTCTCTAGATTCCGTAATAGTTCTTTTGCCATTGTCATTATTACTATTCTGGTTTTGATTTCTTCCTTCACTATGGGTATATCTCCCTGCTTCACTTAGACTAGCTCTAACTTCTTCTTGAAGTAGTGACAAAAATTCTCCCAAATTGGTGATAATCGCTACCCTGTCAAAAATCTGGATGTTGTTGCGATTCTCCAGCGATGTCCTCAATGCTGAAATCATCTAACTTCTGCTTGGTATTAAGTCGACGTTCAATAAATCTTCTTATACCCTTATTGCTCCTCAAGTGTTATAAGATCTTGCTGCTAATGGTGTCATGAAGTCGATCAAGTACTGTGGAGCCTGCTGCGGCTCGGCTCTGTATGCCCAGCTCTCCAGGTTCGAGTTTTACCTCGACCACATCCTCGTTTCGATATTTATAATATCAAAAGGAGAACTTAAGTATCACAGTAAATGAGATAGCAAATATACATATATATATATATATATATATATATATATATATATATATATATTCCGGATACATGAATTAACGATACTTTTGTAATACTCTTACTCAATCGTTCTGCGGCAAATAGGTTTTATCTCTCTATTTCCGGATACATGAATTAACGATACTTTTGTAATATTCTTACTCAATCGTTCTGTGGCAAATAGGTTTTATCTCCCTATTTCCGGATACATGAATTAACGATACTTTTGTAATACTCTTACTCAATCGTTCTGCGGCAAATATGTTTTATCTCCCTATTTCCGGATACATGAATTAACGATACTTTTGTAATACTCTTACTCAATCGTTCTGCGGCAATAGGGTTTATTATTTTCCTATTTCCGGATACGTGTAATAACGATACTATTGTAATACTCTTATTCAATCGTTCTGCGGTAAATAGGTTTTGTCTTCCTATTTCCGGATACATGTAGAACATCATTATTCATATGTGTTTATCAATTTAACTCGTGTCAAAAGTGTGTCAATCTAACACAATATAGCATACATGCACAAATCTTGGTGTGCGTGTCCACATCTGAAGTTCACCATCATCCCAGGTATTAAACAACTCTTAATCATTATAATATAACAGTACAAGATTGAGAAACTCTCTCAAAAATAACAAACAAGAGCAAAACTCAAGAAACCTTTACGTAATATATCAATTTATTTCAAATCAGCACATCTGCAGTTTTCTGCAGGACATATCATTAGTAAATTGAGAATATCTTTCTCTGGACAAACTCTTTTTAAGAATAGTTTTTCGTTTTGGAAACTAGACTCACATAGATATCATTTGACACTAATTTGGCTCAGTTTGGAGTTCATATGATATTTCAAATTTCCAGTCAAACATTTTATATGTGCAGCAGATTTTCTGCAGGATATATCATCAGTAAAATGAGTATATCTTTCTCTAGGAAAACTATCTTTAGGTATGGTTTTCTGTTTTGAAAACTAGATTCACATATCTTTCAATTGGCATTAGTTTGGTTCAATTTGGATTTCATTTGTTATTTCAAATTTCTAGCTCAATAGTATATGTGCAGCAGATTTTCAGCAGAACATAACAAGCATGATTATTTGCACAAGAAATCATATGTAAACCTTCAATCATGCACAAAACTTTAAAACGAAGCATAAGACATCTAAATTCAGATAAACAATATTTTAAATTATTTTCAGATCTTAAAACACTTCTATAAATTCGTGCTTAATCTCTTTAACATGAAAAGACCTAGTCTTCATACATATATACAAAAGATCCAATTTTTATACACAAAATAATTGATTAGGCTCTATAAAACTCATTAAAAACTCTTCAAAAATATTTTAAAAAAACTGGGAGGGGGATTAGTAGAGATGATACTCGCCTGGGGTTGGAGGAAAAACTTGTTAGAAGCGTCGAAGGAGATCTCCACTCCAAAAGCCAAAAAAAATCAACAAAAACCCAACTTGAAAGCCTCCAATCCTCTCCAAGAATTCAAAATAGGGTTTATGGGTGTTTGGTGGCTGTTAGGGTTCTTAGATATGATAAAAGAAAGGAATTTTAGTGAAAAATATGGGTATTTATAGAGACAAACCCGAAACAAACCTGTTAGACCCGAACCAGGAAACCTAGTCTGACTAGGAAAATACTTCTTCGGTATTTTGGCTATAACTTTCTCATACGACCTCGGAATAAGGTGATCTAAGATTTGTTGGAAAGCTCTTGAAGATACCTACAACTTTGGTATTATACACTTTTCCATATTCTTAATGAATCGGTGTGAAAAATATAAAAACTCTCAACTGGTCAAAATTCCCAGATTCTCACTATTGGCCTTTGTGCATGATTTGTGTATTTGTACTCACATATATACATATATACATTGAATTGATCTCAAATCAATTCCTAGCATACTCAAACATCATAATATATTATTTATAAATGTATAACATATTTATTAATATTTATCATAAAGTATTCAAATTTTCGGGGTTTTACACTTATGCTAAATTTTTAAAAGAATTGTGGACTAAGAAGAGAAGAATAAATATTCCGAAGAAAGTCTTTTTGACTACTAATATCAGTGATATGCTCTCAAAGCCAATACCTTTGAAACATAAAGATCTAGATTCTTCCATCATTTCATGTGTCATTGGTCATACTCACATTGATAAGGTGTTTTTAGACTTATGGGCCAGTGTCAATTTGCTTCATTATTCAGTCTACCAGCAACTAGGTGTAGGTGAACTGAAACCAACCCGATGCACCTTACAGTTAGCTGATAGATCTGCCAATGTTCCCATGGGTGAGATAGAGGATGTTCTGATTAAGGTTGAGGATTTTGTTTTTCTAATGGATTTTGTAGTCTTGGAAACACAATTTGTTTCCATTCCCAAATGACAGATACCTGTCATCTTAGGACAACCATTCTTAGCAACTTTCAATGCTCTCATCAACTGTAGAACTAGTCAAATGAAGCTGTCCTTTGGGAATTTGATTACTGATCTTAACATTTTCAATCCAGGGAACCAACCGAATAATCAACCTCTAGAAATAATTTACATTCAGGAAAATCTAGAAGAAGATGATGATGATGAGTTAGATCCAAGTTTTAAGGAAATTTTTTGTAAGGATCTAAAATTATTAGAAAAAGCAGATCAGGTTTTGCAGAATAAGGACACTGTGTTAAATTCATGCTTCTTGAACACAACATTTGAAAAAAGCAGATCAGGTTTTGCAGAATAAGGACACTGTGTTAAATTCATGCTTCTTGAACACAACATTTGAAGAACTATTTCTTGATGAACTTAGATAAGGACACTGTGTTAAATTCATGCTTCTTGAACACAACATTTGAAGAACTATTTCTTGATGAACTTAGGTTTTGCAGAATAAGGACACTGTGTTAAATTTCTTAGGTTTGAGAAAAATGTAAAAAAGGTATTGGTTGTTACAAGACAAACCTTCCCAAATCAAGAATCTAAGTTCAATAAGAAATTTAAAATGCATAACACCAACCTCACATTGCTGCAAAAATCATTGAATACCTTAAAATGTTTAGAATTTAAACACATCATTGATCATATCATTGTGAATTTATTTAAAATCCGAGGGAGAATCTTCAGCAAAAAGGTGGGATTCAATGTAGAATTTGAGGTTTTCATGTTGAACCCTTATGTTCGATATCATGTCCTCAAGATATAATTTTGATGATAACAATTTATTTATTAAGTGTATCACTATTAATATTATTCTGCACTAACATATCAATGCAGCTTTCAACATCAAATATGAACAAGTGCAAGATGTGTTCAAGGCATCATGAAGTAATGAAGATGAAGAGCTTATACATCAATGTAAATTTTATATTTTTTTTACTTAGAAATTTTGTACAAGCCTTGATCATTCACACATACACACACATAGTGATTAGAACACACTAACACATACTTAGTGTGTTGGTTAACAATAGAAATCCCCTATGTTAATCGTTAGAGTTTATAACTTATCAATAAGTCTAAAAATATTTCATTCATATCAGTTTTCACACCTTAGTAGTCGACCAATGACTACTTGTAATCGACTACTGAAGTTTAGATCAAAAATATAAGTTTCTATCAAATTACAGTCTAGTCGACTAATGATTTTTTATAGTCGACTACTAAAGACTTAGACAAAATCTTAATTTCTGTAAAAATATAGTGTAGTCAACTACTAGCTATATAGTTGACTACTAAAAGTCTTTCAGAATTCTTAACTTTCTGTTGTTTATAGTGTAGTCAACTATTACACAGTATAGTCGACTAATCAGCTTTGAATTTGAATTCCAGACTTTCTGTCTTTTACAGTGTAGTCGACTAATGACCAGTGTAGTCAACTACTAAGAAACATATTGAATTAACAGAGTTTGTTTTAACTCAGTGTAGTCGACTACAACGACTACTAGTCGACTATAATGATAGTTTTCTAATATTTTAGAATTTGAATTTGAAACTGTTTTTAGCCATTTTGTTCTGTTTATTGACTTTGAAAACTTGTATTTTCAAGTGTTTTAAATAGGTTACAAGTTCATAAGTTTGGCCTAATGATTCCTATCCATAAGATTGAATATTTGTGCATTCTCAAGAGTTCAAAACATTCAGATTTTTCACTAAGTATTGAGAAAAGTATTCTCTGAGTTAGCCTTTGATCTTCATCCAATATACAACTTATTTAGGTAAATTCCAGAGATTAAAAACATTCCTAAAGCCACTACTACACATCACTACACAATCAATGCTTATAGGAATTGTGTTGTTGATTCAAGAAAAGTTCTTTCGGGTGTCAGAGTTGTGATCTCTTGGTGAAGAGATTATGTGCAATTTGCATGGTCTTACAAATTGGTCAAGTTTGCTGTTTGATTTTGTAAGTTTTTTAAAATCATAGTGGAACTCTCAAGCGAGATTTACTTAGGGACTGGATGTACACCGGAGAGGTGAAACTAGTATAAAATACTATATTTGCGATTGTGATTTACTATGATTTTGCTATCTTTATTGCAATTTATAATCTACTTTGCATAATTTTTAAAAAGAACACTAATCACCCTCCCCCTAGTGTTTTAGTAAATATTATATCAGATCCTACAATTAGTATCAGAGCAAGGTGAAAGATGGCATCATCAAGTACATCAAATACTTTACAATTTAAAGAGGGACATTCCACACGGCGACCACCTCTCTTTGACAGCACAAATTACAAATAATGGAAGTGTCGGATGAAGATCTACCTCCAATCTATTGGCTATGACTTATGGAACATTGTAGAGTCTGAATTCACAAAGCCAACGAATCCATACACTGAATGGACGATAGTACAAAGAACAAATGTTAATCTGGATTCTAAGGTAATGAATGCATTGTTTGTGCCTTGGACAAGAATGAATTCAATCGAGTGTCTACTTCTACATCAGCACATCAAGTTTGGCACACTCTTGAGGTAACACATGAATGAACTAACAAAGTTAAGAAAATAAAAATTTCTGTTCTTGTTCACAGGTTTGAACTATTTAAAATGAAAGAGAATGAATCCATCACGGAGATGTTCACAAGGTTTACAGATATTACTAACTCTTTGATTGGACTTGGTAAAGAATATACTCAAGTTGAGATGGTAAGAAAGTTTACAGATATTACTAACTCTTTGATTGGACTTGGTAAAGAATATACTCAAGTTGAGATGGTAAGAAAAATCCTAAGAGCATTAACACTCTTTGATTGGACTTGGTAAAGAATATACTCAAGTTGAGATGGTAAGAAAAATCCTAAGAGCATTAACCGGAATGGAAAAAGAAGACTACGATAATTGAAGAAGCCAACGATTTATCAACTCTTTCCATAGAAAATCTTATTGGAAATTTGATGGCATATGAAGTTCAAATTGAAGATCAAAAGAAAGATGACAAACCAAAGAAGAAAATGATACATGCCTTCAATGCATCATCCAACACCGATGAATCTAACGAAGATGATGAGGATATTGTAATGATTACTAAGAAATTCAAATGATTTCTTAAGAAAGATAAGTTTAAATTAAATAAATTTAAGAATACTAATGACTCTTCTTTGTTTTCAATTGTAATAAGCCAGGTCATATAAAGAAGGATTGTCTACTACTTAAGTCAAAGTCAAAATCCGCAAATTCTAACAATATCAATAACTTCAAGAAGAAGAAGAAGACAAAGGCTATGGCGGTGACTTGGGATGACAGTGACGATTCATCTTCTTCCGACGAAGAAGAAGAAAGAGAAGAATCAGCCCACATGTGATTTATGGTACAATAGGAGGTAAATCATTCTTTAGACAGTAAAGAACTTTTAGATGCTTTTAATGAACTTTATATTAAGTTTAAGGATTTAAATGCTAATTATAAGATATTAAAAAGTTAAAATGATAGATTGAACATAGAATTAGTTTCATCAAATTCTTCACAAATTGAAGAATTAAAGAAATTAAATGACAAATTATTTTATGAAAATAGAATATTAACTGAAAATAATGTCTATCTTAAATCTGAATGTAATCTTATGAAAAATAAAATTTTAGATTTAGAAAAGAGTATGGAATCACTTAAACTTAAATATGAAGAGTTGTTTTTAAATGTAAACAAGTTTAATAAAGGAAAAGAAGACTTGGATGATTTGTTATCTTTTCAAAGTCTTCTAGTCAAAAATATTGTTTAGGACATATTCATAAGAAGTATGAAAACTTTTCTAGTATAAATCATGCATCATCTTCTATGAATAATAATGTTAGAAAATTCCATGCACTATTAACAAGAAATATACATGCTAAAAATAATCATGCTTTATCTATATTCATTTGGGTGCCTACAAATGTTAGTATGCATGAAAGAAATACTTATATTTCAAACTTTCAGAAAAATATATGCTATTCCACTAATTACATTTATGTTAACAAAGGGAAACTAAATTCCAAGTGGATTTGGTCTCCTAAGTGCTAATCCAATGGACCCAAAATAAAAGGGTACCAATGGTTAAATGTCTATTTTTTAGGTACCTCAAAAAGAAAAGTGGATACAATATAGTAGATGTTCCAAACACATGACCGGAAACTCTCAAATGTTGTCTTCGATTCAATACAAAAAGGGAGGCACGGTTACTTTTGGAGACAAAAACAAAGGTTAAGTTATAGGTATTGGAACAGTAGGTAACATTGACAAACCTCTAATAGATAATATTTTATTAGTAGATGGTTTAAAATATAATCTTTTAAGTATAAGTCAACTACGTGATAAAAATTTTAAAATCATATTTGAAAAAGATTCATGTATTATATATGATCAAGATTTGTCAAATATCTTGTTTAAAGGTTTTAGAAAGAAAGATATATATGTTTTATCCATGAATTTTTATTCAAATGATCATTGCTTAGTTGCATCTTTAGATGATTCATTATTATGGCATAGAAAATGTGGACATATTAACTTAAAAAATATTTCACGTATTTCTAAAAATAATTTAGTAAATGGTTTACATAAAATTGTAAATAAGAAAGATCATTTTTCTGATGCATGTAAACATGGAAAAATGCATAAATCATCTTTTAAATCTAAATGTGTTGTTTCTATAAGTAGACCATTAGAATTATTACATATGGATCTATTTGGTCCTTCTAGAATTGCATCTTTAAATTAAAGTAGATATGCATTTGTAATTATTGATGATTATTCTATATTTACATGGGTTATGTTTTTAAACCACAAATATGATGTTTTTGATGAGTTTTCTATATTTTGTAAAAAGATACAAAATCAAAAATCCACTACTATTGACACTATTAGAAGTGATCATGGTGGTGAGTTTGAAAATAAATTATTTACTGATTTTTGTAATAAAAATGGCATTTCACATGACTTTTCATTTCCTTACACTCCACAAGAAAATGGAGTTGTTGAAAGGAAAAATAGAACTTTACAAGAATGTGCTAGGACTATGTTAGTTGAGTCAAACCTACCTAAATATCTTTAGGCAGAAGTAATTAATACTATTTGTTATGTTTAAAATAGAAATTTATTAAGACCTATATTAAATAAAAAAAGTTTTGAATTATTTTACAATCGAATTCCTAAAGTTTCTTATTTTAAAGTATTTGGTTGTAAATGTTATATATTAAATACAAAAGATAATTTAGATAAATTTGATTCTAAATCGAATGAAGGCATTTTTGTAGGTTATTCCATGCATAGTAAAGCTTATAGAATTTTTAATAAGAAGTCTTCTTAAGTAGAAGAATCCTTACATGTTTCATTTGATGAATCTAATTAAAATTCTAACAATAATGATAATAATTATGATAATGATGAAATTGTAAATCAATCACTTCCTATTGTTGATGACAATTCTAATAATACTAATATTTTACCTAAAGCATATGTAGAAGTTAGAAATCGTCCACATGATTTGATCATCGGTGATATTTCTCATGGTGTACAAACTAGATCACAATTAAACTTATTTACACATGTTGCATTTGTCTCAACAATAGAACCTAAAAATATTAAAGAAGCATATAAAGATAATTTTTGGATAAAAGCCATGCAAGAGAAACTCAATCAATTTGCAAGAAATAAAGTTTGTGATCTTGTACCTAGACCACAAGATAAATCCATTATAGGAACTAAATGGATATTTTGAAATAAATTCAATGAATCTGGACAAGTTGTTAGAAACAAAGCTAGATTAGTTGCACAATATTATAATCAAGAAGAAGGTATTGATTATGATGAAACCTATACATTAGTTGCTCGTTTAGAATCTATAAGAATTTTACTTACATTTGCATGTTTTATGGATTTTAAATTATATGGATGTTAAAAACGTATTTTTAATGGTTTTATTAAAGAAGAAGTTTTTGTTGAACAACCTCCCATTTTTGAACATGAAAGTTTCCCAAACCATGTTTTCAAACTTAAAAAAACTTTATATTGTCTTAAACAAGCATTAAACAAGCACCTCATGCTTGGTATGATAGACTAAAGAATTTTCATTTAACTTCCAAATTTAAAATAGGTAAAGTTGATTCTACACTATTTATAAAGAAAATAAATAAAGATATATTATTAATTCAAATATATGTAGAAAATAAATAAAGATATATTATTAATTCAAATATATGTAGATGATATAATATTTGGTTCTACTAACAATGATCTTTGTCAAATATGTAGATGATATAATATTTGGTTCTACTAACAATGATCTTTGTCAAGAGTTTGCTAAGACTATACAGGATGAATTTGAAATGAGTCACATGGGTGAACTCAACTTCTTCATTGGACTTCAAATCAAACAATTAAAGGAAAAAAATTATATCAACCAAAGTAAATATGCTAAAGAATTACTCAAAGGCTTTGGATTGGACAACACTACTAGCAAACCAACACCAATGAGTACAACTACATCACTTGACAAAGATGAAAATGGTAAGAATGTTGATCAAAAGCTTTATCGATGTATGATTGGATCACTTCTTTACATTACAGCTAGTAGACCCGATATTATATTTAGTGTTTGTTTATGTGCAAGATTTCAGTCTAATCCTAAAGAATCACACCTTAAAGCCGTAAAAAGAATTTTTAGATATCTTAAAAACACTACAGATTATGGTTAATTTTATCCTAAGAATAGCACATTTGATTTATTATCATATAGTGATGCTGAATTTGCTGGATGCAAATCCGATAGGAAAATACAAGTGGTACATGTCATTTCTTAGGACATTCACTTGTATTTTGGTTTAGTAAAAAGAAAAATTCAGTGTCATTATCAATGACTGAAGTAGAATATATTGCTACTAGTCTTGCTTGTGCTCAAGTTTTATGGATGAAACAAACAATGTCCGGTTATGGTATAGTATGTTCCACATCATGCATAATGTGTGATATTACTAGTGCCATTAATTTATCTAAAAATCCTATTCAACATTCACGTATAAAACATATTGATGTTAGACATCATTTTTTACGTGATCATGTGCTTAAGGATAATATCTCTTTAGATTTTATTTCAACCGATAAATAAATTGCAGATATATTAACAAAACCATTAAAAGAAGAAATATATGTTAAATTAAAAATAGAATTAGGTATATGTTCTTTGGAAGATTTAAATTAAGTTTTAAAATCAATACATATGCATTTTCAATCTTAATAGTCGACTAATCAGGTTAGTAGTCGACTACATGCACAAACATTGCATATATAGCATCCTGTCATTTTCCTTAGTAGTCGACTAATAGGATGAGTAGTCGACTAATAAGAGTTCAACACAAATTTATAGAATTCTGCCAACTGCAGTATAGTCAACTACATTATAGTATAGTCGACTACTTAAACTGACAGTTTCACATTTTACAGTTTTTTAGCATATTGGATCCTTACTCACCAAACCCACAACCCAATACCCATTAAACTTAAGTAATTTTGATCTCAACCCTTCATTTATAACTTGATAAATCATGACCTTCCAACACATTTCACTTTGATCAAATATCAACCTTTCATTTGATTTTTTGATCTAATCTTGGCCACTCACTTTTAACTAAAAGAAGCTACCCTAACTCCTTCCATCACTTACATTTTTCACCCCCAAAACCGCATAAACCCTCATCTTCCTCAGGTAATCTGATTCCAAAGGTTAGGGCATCCTCTATTTCTCATTTTCCTCTCAAAATTTTTATCAAATTTCTTGTCTACTTTGAGTTTTCCAGTCTCAGTAGTCGACTACAGCTTCAATTAGCCGACTACATCTAGGATTTCAACAGTTGGTAAGCTGTCTTCCCCTATTCCATTTTCAATTTCTAAATTGAATAATGTCAAAATAAAAGAGGCATAGATCTGGTCCATCAAATGTAGTTGAAGATTATTCAATTTATTTCAAAGATCCCTCTTTGCTTGCCCAATTTAAGGAATTTCAATCTTTCAAAATTATACCCGGTAGATTTGTCAAATTTTATGATTTTATCACTCATAATTTCAGTGATTACTTTGCAAATGCTGGATTATTAGATCTCTTTTCCTCTAAAAATAGGAAACCATATTATCCATTTTGGTTCAACAATTTTATGTCAATATCACTAGATATGAAACCGATCATCACTCGGATGTTCTTAACACACTTGTTAAAGGGATTGAAATCAATATGACTCCTAAGAAATTAGGTAAAAATCTTAAAATTCCTTATCAAGGTGTTAGTCTTCCAACTATCAAAATGAATGATAAAAATTTTCTGAGAAATCACATTTTCCTTCCTGGTTATGGCAAACCTCTCAATAATTCAAATAAACTTAGGCTTATCCCTAGGTTTATAGCTCGAATTTTTTTCTACAACCTTTTTCCAAAAATTGGGAGCTTACATTATATATCTCTTAACGTAGCCAAAGCCCTCTATGCAATTATGGCTAACATAAAAGTAAATTGGGCTGAGGTGTTTTATGAAAATCTTTTAGTCTTTCCTAAGGGATCTCTTCCATTTGGAGCTTTTCTTACGAGAATATTTGAGGCATGAAAATCTTTTAGTCTTTCCTAAGGGATCTCTTCCATTTGGAGCTTTTCTTACGAGAATATTTGAGGCATATCATGTTGATCTAGAAACTGAAACTTCATTTGGAGCTTTTCTTACGAGAATATTTGAGGCATATCATGTTGATCTAGAAACTGAAACTTCTAAGATTTGTTTCATCGATCTTTTTGACTCCAAATAAAACTAATCATTTTTAAAATTCACCAAAATGAACCTCATCCCTAACCAGAACAAAACCCCCAAGATATACCACAAGCCACTGATGAAGCTGGACCCTCTACTAGTCATATTCCACCACCAATGTATAAACCTTCTTGCTTCTCTGACGCATAATACAATACTTTGTCCGATCGAATACTTAATTTGGAAACTGGACAAAAGACTTTGTATGATCAAAATGTACTTGTGCAAAAAAATCAAGAAGCATTAACCAACAAATTTGAGATTTTGGAATTGAAGCTTGATACAATGAACATGAAGTTTGATACTTTGGACATGAAGCTCAATGCGTTCTTCCAAGGCAATCAACCTCCACCAGGGCCATCTTCTTAGAAGACTTTGCATGCATCATGTAGCTTTGCACTAGTTTTATGTTTATGTCAAAAACAATGTCTTAAGTTATTTAATTTCAATGTGTCAAAAACTAAGTATTAGTTGTGTGATTTGTGTAATATGTTGTATGTTGCTACTATGTTTATGTTTGTGTGTTCACAACTATGTATGACTTTGTGCTTCTTCTTATCATGCTTAGTATGTTTATGGTATATGTGTTCATGAGCTACTTATATTAAAACAGATTGTGAAGATGGAAATTATCAAAATTTTTGTATTTATGGCAAGTCTTTGCCTACCCATATGGATGGGTGAAGTGATGGACTATGTTCACAATTTGAAAGATCTTTTTGAAGTATTGGCTCATGAAGAAGAAATTATGAAATATTTAGGATAGATGCTTATGTATTTTTGTTAATGAAAAAGGGGGAGAATGGTAGTTATGTTATATATATGAATTGTAGACTCTGATATGCTTTTATGCAGGGGGAGTAAGTATATTTATTTCTAAATGTTTAATTCTTTTAGAATATACTTACATATGCATAAATTGTTTGTCATCATCAAAAAGGGGGAGAATGTTAGATATCATGTCCCCAAGATATAATTTTAATGATAACAATTTATTCATTATGTGTATCACTATGAATATTATTGTGCACTAACATATTAATGCAGCTTTCAACATAAAATATGAACAAGTGCAAGATGAGTTCAAGGCATCATGAAGTAAAGAAGATGAAGAGCTTATACATCAATGTAAATTTTACATTTTCTTTACTTAGAAACTTTGTACAAGCCTTGATCACTCACACATAAACACACAGAGTGATTAGAATACACTAATACATGCTTAGTATGTTGGTTAATAATAGAAATCCCTTATGATAACCATTACAGTTTATAACTTATCAATAAGTCTAAAAATATTTCATTCATATCAGTTTTTACCCCTTAGTAATCGACCAATGACTACTTGTAATCGACTACTGAAGTTCAGATCAAAAATATATGTTTCTGTCAAATTACAGTCTAGTCGACTAATAGTTTTTTATAGTCGACTACTAAAGACTTAGACAAAATCTTAGTTTCTGTAAAAATACAGTGTAGTCGACTACTAGCTATATAGTCGACTACTAAAAGTCTTTCAGAATTCTTAACTTTCGGTTGTTTACATTATAGTCAACTATTACACAGTATAGTCGACTAATTAGCTTTAAATTTAAGTTCCAGACTTTCGGTCTTTTACAGTGTAGTTGACCAATGACCAGTGTAGTCGACTACTAAGAAAAATATTGAATTAACAGAGACTGTTTTAACTCAGTGTAGTCGACTACAATGACTACTAGTCGACTACAATGACAGTTTTCTAATATTTCAGAATTTGAATTTGAAACTATTTTTAGCCGTTTTGTTCCGTTAATTGACTTTGAAAACTTGTCTTTTCAAGGGCTTTAAATAGGTTACAAGTTCAGAAGTTTGGCCTAATGATTCCTATCCATAAGATTCAATATTTGTGCATTCTCAAGAGTTCAAAACATTCAGATTTTTCACTAAGTATTGAGAAAAGTATTCTCTGAGTTAGCATTTGATCTTCATCCAATATACAACTTATTTAGGCAAATTCCAGAGATTAAAAACATTCCTAAAACCACTACTACACATCACTACACAATCAATGCTTATAGGAATTGTGTTGTTAATTCAAGAAAAGTTCTTTCGGGTGTGAGAGTTGTGATCTCTTGGTAAATTGTGTGCAATTTGCATAGTCTTACAAATTGGTCAGGTTTTCTGTTTGATTTTGTAAGTTTTTAAAATCATAGTGGAACTCTCAAGTGAGATTTACTTAGGGACTGGATGTACACCGGGGAGGTGGAATCAGTATAAAATATTGTATTTGTGATTATAATTTACTGTGATTTTGCTATCTTTTATTATAATTTATAATCTACTTTGCATAATTTTTAAAAGGAACACTATTCATCCCCCTCTAGTGTTCTAGTGAATATTGTATTAGATCCTACACCTCCATCCTACATTCTTTATTTTCTTTTGTCTCATAATAATAAAAAAATTATTCTTCTCTCATTTGAGAGTTTCTTATTCTTTTATAGTAAAAAAGAAAAAAAGAAGAAAAAAAGTGAAAATTAAAAATTAAAAAATTAAAAAAAAGAGAATAAAATTTTTATTTCATCATCCTCACACCAAAGGTAATTACAGATTTTTTTTAAGTCAGCCGGCCAAATGTAAGTACTTCATTTCTTATTTGCTTTACTTTGTACATCATAGAGTTTGTATTAAGGACAACGTAAAATTTAGGTGTGGGGGTGGGAAGTAGCTATTTTTCCTCTTTATTTTACCTTTTTTGTTGTATTTTTTTGTCATAATTTTTTTCTTTCTTCTTCTTTCCTTAAAAATCATAAAAATATTGTCACTTGGAAAATTAATTGAGTTAATTAATAATTGATCTATTTGATAAATTTTTAATCCTTAGTGATATATTCTAGTTCACCTTTTATGATAACGCTAAATAAATTTTTTAAGAAATGATTTTCAAAGTAGTATACTTCACTTAAGTCTTAACTTAGACTTTAATTAAAATAATAAAAAGTTTTACATGCTTAGCTTAAAGTTGAAAATAATTTTTCAAGTTGTCTTGATTTACATATTTTTCAATATATATATATACATATACACACATATATATATAAAAAAACTAACCTTGCAAAAGAAGAGTGCAAAAAATGAGCATAAAAAACTATTGAATTCAAGGTGATTCTATCTTATAAAGCCTAAGTTGACCGAGTAATTAAGTCCAAGGAGTATTTCCATACTTAATGACCTAAGCCCAATTAGGTTAGGATCCATTGGCCCAAAACTCGTTAAATAATCACTTAGAAAGCCCGATAAAGTAGAAAAAAATCACCAAAGAATAAAGAGTAAAAAATATATATACTAATAATATAGTTATATTTGTATATATGGTCCTGAAAAAAATTATTTTTGATTAAGAGACTTGAAAATTATTTAAAACAAAGAGTTAACATGTTCTTTTCAAAACTTTTAAATTAAATTTCTAAGTTTGACTTGATTTTGTATTGCTATGCTGAAAAGATTTTCTAGAATATTTACTTTAGAGTTATATATAAAAACGTTTTCTTGAGTAATAGCTAGCTTCAATTAGAATGTCTAAATATATCAAGTAAAATTAGTTATATACTGACTTCTTGTATTGCTATATCAAGTAAAATTAGAATGTCTAAATATATCTTGAAAATTTCTAAGTTTGACTTGGTTTTGTATTGCTATACTGAAAAAAATAGCAAGTTGACCGAATTTTATGGGTATATTCACTATAAACCCTCACGAAACTACAACTCGTCCACTAGGGTAACCTAGGGGTTTAAAGACTTGTTGTATGCGCTAAATACAACCGTAATTCCTATGAAAGTGAGTTAGGATTTTTAATTTCTTTTTTTGCATATATATATATATGTACATATGTATATATTTATATATGTATATATATATATATATATATATAGTTATATTAGTATATATGGTCCTGAAAATTGACTTTTGGTTAAAAGACTTAAAAATTATTTAAAACAAAGACTTAAAAATTATTTAAAACAAAGAGTTAGCATATTCTTTTTAAAACTTTTAAATTAAATTTCTAAGTTTGACTTGGTTTTGTATTGCTATAATGAAAAGATTTTCTAGGAGATTTACTTTAGAGTTATATATAAAAACGTTTTTTTGAGTAATAGCTAGCTTCAATTAGAATATCTAAATATATCAAGTAAAATTAGTTATATACTGACTTCTTTAAATTGGCAAGTTGACCGAATTTTATGGGTATATTCATTGCAAACAACTCATCCTCTAAGGTAACCTTGGGGTTTAACGGATTGTTGTATGCGCTAAACACAACCGCGATACCTGTGAAAGTGAGTTAGGATTTTTAATTTCTTTTTTTGCTAGAGGACTAGCAAAAGTTTAGGTGTGAGCGTATTCCATAGCTTCTAGCACGTCCACGAAAAGATTGGTGTGACACATTTGGAGGATGAATTCCTCTGTGACCGGATATTGGCAGTTCATTACCTTATTTTAGGAACGCTTGACGAAGTTCTCCACCGATTCTCCGTCCTTTTACTTCTCATCAAACAATGTTCCGATTGACACCTCAGTATCATCATCGAAGAAGTTAGTGAGAAACATGCTCTCCATGTCGTTCCAGCTGTTGATACTTCCTAGCTTGAGACGGTGGTACCAATCGAAGGCAGCTCCGCGTAGGGTGCTGACGAATGACCGAACCATCAAGGGTTCATTTTTGGAGATCAAACCTAGGTGAGAATTGAAGTAAATCAAGTGCTGAGTGGGCAAACCTCTTTCGTCGAATGGCGTAAAGTTGATTAAGTTGAACTTCGCTGGATATGGAATTGACTCTCACTCTCTCGGATAAGGACATGGGATGCCTGTCTTCTTCACCTCTTGAGTAAACATCAAAACATTGATCTTGCTCTCAATGGCTTTCATCTTCACATCTTCGCCTACATCTCTCTTTTGAAGATTTTGGGGAAGACCAATGGGACCACCTCTAGTGTTGGTGTTCTTGATGGGGCCACCCCCAATGTTGGTATTACTGTTGGGGCCACCCTCATCATCTTTATCATTGGGAGGGATATCAGCGTTGATATTCTCCTCCACTTCTTGGTCAGTGTCTATCTGACTGGTAGTGTTGCGATGACTAGATTCACCATGCTGATTTGATAACTCTTGAAGTTGTTGGGCATGTAAATCCTTGACCCGTTGTACGGCTATTTCCATCTTGATTTTAAAATCTTCCTTATGTTTGGACAAGGTCTCTTGAAGGAGTTGAGCCATCTGCTCAGTAGTGATCATGAATGATTCTTGATTTTGTCCCACACTAGATACCGTATTGTCTAAAATGATTACAGAGTTTGCATCTGATGCTTCATCATCTGAGGAATGCCCTCTCCTCAGCCTAGGTCTGATAGTCCCGGACCGCAACCAAGTGAGACGCTAAGATGCCCGGGCAAAGGATCGGGATTGGAACGCCGGGTTGACTTCCCATTGTCGGTCATGTTGATAGTGACCCCCGGGAATTCATTAGCTTGACTGGTTGATCTTCTTTTGCGAAAGCGCCTTGGCTTAGGTTTGGACGCTTCAGTGGAGATCCTTTCGAATATCGAGACCGTTTGTGGAGCAGTCTTAGGGCAGCTATATTCTGATAATACGGCCCTGATTAACCTCTCACAAAGATAGTAAGAGTCTGGTACTGGAGTACTTCTCTTTCGAGATTTGTTCGTACCCTCAGTTCGATAGTACAACTCATCAGCGTTGTGGTCGGAGCAACCTATCGGCTATTTACTTGAATTTTCAGGTATAACGTCGTCTTCTATCAGACAAGTTTTCTTCTGAATAGGTAACGCCTTTCTGGCGTTCGTAGGAGTCACATGTCTGGAATCACACCCTCGTGAGGGTGAAACCCTAATGGGATCCTGATTCTCGACACACACACACCCAAGCGGGTGGTTCCAGGAATCAATTTGTTAGGAGTGCGCGTATGACCCCCAGCATGAATAGTTGCTAGGGATTTATTCAATGAACCTAAGCGTTCTTTGATAGGAGTCTTGCCTCGATCTTTGTGTAGAGGACCCAGGCAATCCTTCAACGAAATTCTAAATTTGGATAGATCCACGCTGCCGTAGGGCTTTACAGGAGCAACATGAGCAGGATCAGAAGTTGATGGAGACTGGAAAGCACCCTTGGAGCTGCCATTAGATGAGAGACACGACTGGTGTCTCTCTCCAAGTAGAGGTGTCTTGGTTGTTTTTGGTGCTATTTTTGACGCTGTTTTGGCCTTTGGCACCCAAACTTGCTTAGATTTTGGTGATTCTTTGACCACCTCTTCCTTTTGCAGCTCTTGTGCCCTTTGCATAAGGATTCGTGCATGCACAAGAAGTGCGTGGTACTTCTGGATGTGCTCTTCAAGAGTAGAACGGGTTCGTTTGACACGAATCCATTTATTAGTTGACGGTTGGGAGGAGGAACTCATTATTTGTTATTGTGATGGCTTAGTGGTTTGGCGCCTTCTGAATTCTAAGTCTGCTTGATAGCGGAGTCCATCCACATGCTCCAGTGCTTTGGCGAACTGACGGGCAAGACATTGGCGCCGTCTCTGACGATCCCTCTTCGTCAGAGTTGGTGTGCTTTCGATGGATAACTCCTTCACTTGTGAGGAGTTGTCGTGAGCATCGGATCTGGCTTCCGGAGAGGAGTTTTCAACAGCAATTGGGTGAAGATCGACACCCTGGGCCTTCAGATCTAAAGATCAACGAACCTTCTTCAGGGAAGTGGTCTTCCTACGCTTGCAAGGAGAGGAAGATCTGAAGGAGGAGAAGGAGACGTACTCCTCGAACTTTTGCTGGTCGAACTCGTATTCGACTTCTTCATCCACAGGGATCTTGATCATTGGCTGTGGCACGACAGCCTTGGCAGCGAGGCTGTTGGCTCCCACTATGGTCGTCAGCGTGTTTGTATCAAAAGTTGTTTTCTTCATTGTGGAACTCATTACAACTTCAGTCGTTTTCAATAAGTTCAAAAAGTAAAATTAGTCTTTTTATAAGACTTTCTTACATAATAAAAATAAAAAGGTTACAACTCTCTTCAAACATACGCAGAGGACGTTTATCATCTGCTGCTTGCTTGGAATCTTTGCATGAGCCGGGGTTTATCTGTGGACCATCGTGATCAGATCTGGTTGATCGGAATAAAAGATCAATACTCTTGCTTCACAAAGAAAATAATCACAAAAGTAAATAATCTCAACGAAGTTAGATTACTACTCTTCTCGAGATTAAAATAAAGTCTAATCTCAAGGAATGATGAAACGTGCCTCGGATCCTTCGAATAGCTCCCTCTTTTGGTTGGAGTTCACTAAGATCTTGATAGCCTCTCTCAAATTCGTCAGAACCTCGCCCTGGCTCCTCTAAAATTCGTGGCTCCCTTCTGATCTAATTTGACAGGGCTTCGTCGTTTGCTCAGAATTCCAGATCCTTGTGAATGAAGGCCCTAGGGCTGTATTTATAGGATTCATAAGCTCTATTTTCGGATAAGGACAAACGATTTGATCTTATCCTCAGTTGTAACCACTTAACCACATTCAAAGATAACCTCAAATTAGTTGGAGAGGCTTTGGACTGAAGGAATCCTGAAATCTTATCAAAAAATAGGTTTTCGGGAGGCTATATGGGAGAAAAAAGGTTTTCTAGGCGTGAGACACCATTGGTGTCTCGGCCATGGGCCGAGACACCGTTTGGTGTGTTTTGACTGTTTTGCCTCTAATTCTCCCTTCCGATCTTGGAATGACGCGATTCAAAATACGTTGAAAATCCGGAGAAGAGACCTACAACTTCCCATGGATGAAACACATATGGAATGAGCAAGACACGAGGGGTGCTCCGTCTTTTGTAGGTGAAACGTAGCTCCCGATCGAGTTGTTTCTTCGTTATTTTGCCGTCTCGTTGATTCGCATGCTATGCCAACTCGCTTTCATACGCTTGTTAGCTTCCGTATGATATCTGATAATCCTCCCCGACTTAGATGATGATGTTTATTGCCTTCTTTCTGTCTTGAGCTACGTGCAGAAACCTATAGGCAATTAAATGAGATTTTCTAGGAGAAGCTTAAAAACGTGCACATGCACAAACATTAAACATAATATCCGGTCTACTAGCGGTGAGATAAAGTAAACTACCTATCATATCTCGGTATAGATTTTGGTCTACTTTCTCACCACTTTGATGGAGGTGCATAGGGTATTTGCTAATCTAATCTGAATACAATCTTAAATTAAAAATTATTTACTAATATCCTAGCAAATATGATATACAACAAGTTATGTATAAGGATATGCAATGATAAACAATATGACAATAGGTGATATAAATAATTAGACAATAATAGTACGCCACGAAACAAACGCAAACACAAGGATATGATCACGGAGTTCGGTCAACCCTCGACCTATGTCTCTGCTCCTCACCTCGAGGAGATTATCCACTATATCTCAACACAGCTACACAATCGGTTTTCAAAGCTTACCGAAAACTTTTACAATCACACATTGTTAATCCCCCAAGACACTCCTCTAACTGTTTGTCTACCCGTGTCACCTTCCTCAAGTGCTTGGAATTACTACCTCTCCCTAGGCTTTTATAACCAAGCCACTCCTCTTGGAATTGACCCCGTCACTAGCAACCACTCCACTAAATGTCCTTGTGTATTATAACGTGTTCTCTCAATGTAAGTACAAATATAAGATTTGTTCTCTAATACAAATGAGAACGAAATTTAAGCTCACTCAATGGATCACACCCACAACCTAAGTATACTAAATGTGAAATACTTAAGCTCACGAGGTTGTGTATGAAATAATAAGAAAAATGAAAATTAAACTCAAATTAATCTAACAAATATATATAAGAATCAAAAATAAAAATAAGCAAGATAATGAGTTTAGAAAACTTCTCTAAGAACAAAAGAGATAGAGGTTTGAAGATAAATGCTCAAAACCGAATATGATCTCCTTCTATTGTAAATCTCTTTGCATAAACAAACACACTTGATTTTTCTTTTAAAAAATCTTGAACAAACTTGCAAAACCTTTTCTAAACTTTCATAAGTAAAACAAATGAGTTATGAGGCATATATAGCCTCACAAAAAAATTCAGCCAAAAACTAGCCGTTACAATGCAATCTGATCGTTATCGGTCAACTGAAACTTTGCGTCGGTCGATTGATAGGCTTGAAACTTCAAAAGGCTGAAAAATACATCTGCTTGGTCGACTGACATGTTTATCGGTCGACTGAAAACATGCATTGGTTGACTGAAAACATGCATGACAGATTCTAAAATTTTGTGTAGCTAGTTTTCTAAAATCAATTAAAAATAGAAAATAAACTCCAAAAATAGTAAAGTTCAGGAAAATATTTTTACACATGAAGATAAACATGTTAGAGAAAAGTTTTTGAAATATCACTTTGTATTTGTGAGAAATCACTATTTTAAAACAGATATTCCAGATTCTGAAAAACCGCTATAAACTTATTTTTGTAAATTTAATTTAAAATAACAAAACAATTCCAAAATTAATAAAACTTAGGGAAATGTTTGTATATATGAATATAAATATATTGGAGAAGAAATTTTCAAATTTTATTTCTCAATTGTGAAAACTCATGTATTTTGCAAACTGTTCAAGAATACGAAATCGTCAAAACTTGATTTTGACGAAATCATTCCAAATAAGTTTTGAAACACTTTTCAACAGATTATAAACTTAAGGAAAGATATAAAATAGTGTAAATAAGTCTTTAATCTATAAACACATTATTTTCCAAATAAAGATGATAAATATGAAACAAGTATATATGTATATGGATATAACTATTTGTTTCATATTTTATACGATTTAACTTAAAATCTATAAAATGAAAACATGTATGTGTCTAATATTTTAGCTTTTAAGTATAATCTCACAAAGTATAAACTAAAAACTAATATACCCAAGGCAAATAATCTTCAATAGCTCGTCTTGATTGCGGATGAAGAGATGATGAGTCTTAACTTGAATTGTGATGGCTTCATTCCGATTTCCACCAACCTCCAAGATATCATCATTTACGCTCAATTCCATCCAACCTCCGACTGAAGATCTTTGTGTATTATACCTAACAATCACATGCAAACACTCGACAAATGATGTTAGGAATTTTTTGTTAATCATCAAAACTAGATTAGACAATATGCTCATAAACATGAGACCTAATAATTTTATCTTAATAACTAATAGTTACTACTATTTTTTTAGATATTTGGGTTTCTTAAAGAGCATAATACGCAATCAAGCTCATCCGGATGGTTCGATTTTTGACCTTTACGTTGCAAATGAATGCATGTCTTTTGCCTCTTGATATATATGAGGTGGAGATACAAATAATAATTCATAAAGTAGTAATATAGATGACACTTTTCATGGTAGTACCAAGATGAACAAAGACTACACCAAATTATATTTGAAACAGGCTCATGCATTCGTATTTCACAATTTGAAAATCTTTGTAGATTACTGAAAGTTAGTATATTAACTTTAATAAACATGGTAATTTTTTAATTTATAAAATTATTAATCTCTAGTGTTGTATCAACAGTCAATATTTGGAGAAGTTGCAGTTACAAATAACTGGTGCATTAGCAAAGAATCAAATTGCCAAAATACGTGATTTTTTTGAAAGGGTTGTAGCCGGAGTAAGGTTTGTGTATTTTAATTTTAATTAAATTTGAAAAAAAAATTAGAATAACTTATTAACGGTCATTTGTTATTATGTTCAATATTAGATAGAAAAACAAATATTTACTAGTTTATCAATATAAGAAGAGATAAGAATTCACACACATGGGCCGCACTACACAGTTAAATAATGCAGCGAATATCGTGTAAATGAGTTTTTATTTCAAAGGTTAGGGATTGAGGAGGAGAGAGTTACCCATAACAGTAGGGTCATGGCTGTCTTCTCTCAAGAATGTTATTCAAGCTTGACAGACCAGAATGCAATACTTGGTGATGTAATTTATTATGGACAACTAGAAGATATCATTGATATATTCTATGTGTATGGTACAAAAGACATACGTAGTTATGTGATTTTTAAGGTTCGATGGTATCATGCTGATAGAACAAGAGATGCGTATGGCTTTAATCTTGTAAATCTAGACAAGGAGATTTACCCTGATTTAAAGTTCATGTTTGCAAGTAGACTACTTAGTGCTTTTGTGTCAAAGATCTTAAGCAGCCGAAGGTTTGGGTCGCATTGTATAAGGAGCAGAGAACTCTTGTTCAACTTTCTCTTGATGAAAACATAGAGGGTTCTGATGATCCAAATGAGCCTAAAGGAGAAGTTTTTCCTAATTACTCATACCCGCAAAATGTTAATTTTAATATGTATACTCCGCAAAATCGGCTTGATATCTGTAGTGTAGGAGATTGAATGTTGAAATTTTAGTACTTGTAAAGTTTAAAGTATTAACTTTAAGTTTTAATGTATATTTTTTATTTTGTCATTGCAATTTTCAACATTCACTTATTTTGCTTCCATATATTGAAGAAATATTTAAGTTACAGATGAGCCAAAGGATAAAACACAGATGGAAAGTTTCCCAAGATCGAGCATGTTCATCATTTGGTATAAATATTAATTTGTTCAAATAAATTGTGTTTTTGGTATAAATATGCATACTTCGCATTTTAATTTTATTTATTTATACAGGAATGTCCTCACGACCTTCTCATAGTCCATTATCTCTACACGGATCCTCGTTCATTGAATATATTAATTTATTTAATTTCATTAGGTTAATTGAGGAACTTATTTATTCATATCGTATTTATTACTTTCTTTGATATTGCAGGGATAGATACACATGCATCTCCTATGAGTCCACCTTATCATTGGGATTCATCGCCTAATCTAGGTATTAATTTCCAAGTCTATGGACATTTTATGTTCCATATAAATATTTATTTCACATTTAATTTTAGATTGAATGTCCATGGAGCGAAGCAATAAAATGCATCCCCTTATCAGAAAAAGCTATCACATTGCAAAAGAAATGCGAGAGGAACTATAAAAGGAGGAGAGATGACATTAAAAAGAAGAATCGTATAATAAAACAGAGACTAAAAAAGGCGATGTCAGATCAGTTGAGGGAAATGTGTAATAATATCATGTAAACTATTGAGATTTTATCGTTATTCAATTATTGAAGTTTATAAAAAAATTATTTTTCTCTTTGTCTTTGTAGGGAATAAGAACTATGAGAAGGCTGGTAGGCATGGCAGTGATCAGCAAACCAAGGTACCTTCTCAAGTTATCAGGTTGTTTGGAGTGGAGGTGCAACATTCCCGTTGGAGATTATGCCATCAGATTTAATAATTTGATCGGTTATTTAATCAGAGACCCACACTCCATAAACATTACTCATAATTTTGATGAACAACAATGAAATGACATAAAGAAGATATGGGAGGCTCATGGTAATTGTTTATTATATTGCTTTTTTCAATAAATATTTATTTGATTTTTTAATAGTGTATCTTTTTTCCACATCTAATTTGCAGGATCACTATTGCCTTAAGGACAACTCGGACTCTTGGGGTTATGTAATGACTAGAGCGAGCAAGATGCTTCGTGGGTGGAGGATTACACTCAAGAATAAATACTTTATGGAAATAACCATTGATTGGAAGCAGATCCATCAGCTTGATAAGGGGGTTCCTCCTTATAATTGGATGACTCTCATTATCGAGTGGTAGGGTGAGAAGAAGATGAGTTATTTTAAATTCATTATATTACCACTACATATACTAAAAAATTACTTTATTTTGAAGGATAAATGTTCAATAGCATCGGAAATCACGGTGCAAAGCTATATGATCACTTTCTGGGAGCTACTCCCTACGCTCGGATCGAGCATAAATATTTTGAGTGAAAATCCGATAAGATCAAATTATTAAAACTCAACTCATGTTACTAGTTTCATACATTACTTGAATTAATTTGGAATTTGATTATTCATAGGATGCTTTGACTATGCCGCCACCTCTTCTTGCTAAAAGAGCATATACACCACGCGAGGGCTATGATAAGGAGGAAAAGATGACGAAAATTAAGCATATGCATGTAAGTATAATCTTAATTTCATACTTGCAGAAAATTATTTCTATTTATAATTCCTAATTTATTTATTTTATTGCTATATGTTATTCAGGGGGCGCTGGAAGCTTCGCAAGAGTTTGTCTTGTCCTAATCTCAGGGCATAGAGGACACTCCTACAGAACCTAATCACATGACCATAGTGTAATGGAGGGAAATTGTTGATGGAGCTTATGGTTCTAGACCAATCAAGAAAGGGAGGGTGCCTTTATCAAGTGCTAAAGTTAGGGCATACACCACTAGCAGGACTATGCTTAGCAGCTTGTCCGTGACCTCGAAGCGACCATGTGAGACATCTCGTGGATAAAATTGGATGGTATTTATTGGATAATTTTCAACCCTTAATGGCTTTTCAATTTCTTCCCATTATTACGTGCGAGTTAGGAGGTGCATAATCGACTTGGGATGTTGCACAGCGCCTCATTGAGTGTTCGTCCTTGAAGGAGATTCTTCCCGAGCCGATATACGTAGCTATCACTAAGTTGGTGTTTCCGGAGCATGGAAATCCTGGTGGTGGAGAGGTATATATGACATAACATATATGTATTTATTATGATTTTTTGGAATATACTCTTATGTTGAGTGGCAATCTTTTTAGGTTATAGGAGGTACTCCCGTAGGGAGCAGCGGTACGATACAACGTTCTAATGCAGACGATGCTAATAACACCAATGACGACAACGGCGATGATGAGGAGTGAGTGAGACTTGTTCTTATATTTATGTAGTTTTAGATTGTGTTAAGACATGTTATGACTTTTGAATTTTACCTGCATGTATTATATTTGTGATTTCATTGCTTAGTGAATGAATATTGTTTGAGCATGCAAGATGAGTTATGATTGTGATTATTGCATGAGTATTGTTCGATATTGTGGATTGATGGATGATTATGTATGAGTATTTATTTGGAATGTGATTGTGTATCATGGTTGATTTTATTATATATTGTTAAATATTGTCATTGGATTGATTTCGATGCAGGCTATATGTGTATTCCCGTCAGGAAGGCTACTAGAGAATAATTTTTTTTTACATGCTTATGTACATTGGTGACGGGGATGCCCGTAGCCAATGCTAGTATTTATTATTTTATCTTTTTCGCATTAATGACGAGGTATCACTAATTATAGATATGTTTTTTTCCTATAAACCAAAACTTTTACCATCTCTAATTTTTAAATCCAATCATTTCCAAAAAAGATTTTCCCCTATAAAACTAAGCTTTCACCCATGCAATCACCTATTCTTCCCCATTAAATTTTAAACCTGCCTACTTCAAAATTTAATTTTTGAGTCAAAATACTTTAGCAAATCTATTTTAAATCCATTATGAATTTCAACGGTTAGTATCATATGTAAGTTTTTGCATTTTGCTATAGCTTATTATATTTTATTTTTAAATCAAATATCTGAACCATTATTATTTTTTTTCACATTAATATTGTGTTATTGCACTAGTCAATTTTACTTGTGTAAATATAAAGCATATATTAAAAAACTATTCAATAAGAATATAAAACTCATAAAGTACAAGATACATTCTCACATCTATAGGAAGGTCATAGTAATACCTTCTAATTGATGTTATTCATTGGTGTAATTTGGGGGATAATGAGATAATTTTTGGAACATCACTTTTTGGTGTTATTCATTGGGGTAATTGGAACTAGAGTCAACTTTGTGGTGTTATTGGTTTGTTGGGGTAACTGGGGGACAAATACTCCACTTTCCCTTAAATTACACAAACTATATAAAGATCCCCTCCACCCTTTCCTCATAATTACCCCAAATTTACCCCATCCTCCATATTGGAACAATGTTGTTCCACTTTGAAGGCAATTGGGATAATTTTAAAATATTTTTGTATTACTTAACTAATACTTGCTAATTATATTATAAATATATGATATGATATATAAAATATAACATATATTAATATTTTAATAACATAATTTAATAACATATATTAATAATATTGTATAAAAGTAATTATAGTATAACGTATTTATTATAATATTATATAATATTAATTAGTAATTATAGTATAATGTATTTATTATAATATTATATAATATTTTAATAACATATATTAATATTTTAATAATATATATACTATTTTAATAACATATATTAATAGTATTATGTAATATATTATTATATAATATTAATTAGTAATTATAGTATAACGTATTTATTATAATATTATATAATAACATATATTAATAGTATTATGTAATATGTTATTATATAATATTAATTAGTAATTATAGTATAACGTATTTATTATAATATTATATATAATTAAATTTATAAAAATGAATTATTATAGTTATTATATATGACACATACCTGATTATAATATATAATAATATAATATCTATAGCTTATAAATAATATAAGTTTATTATACGTATAACAGCGATACCTTTTAATGATATATTATTTAATTTCAATGTTACTATATTATATAGTATATATATACTATATATATATATATATACTATATATATTATATATATATATATACTATATATTATTATTTTAATTATATTTTTAAAAAATATAGCATTTGAATAAAGTAAATATTATAATATTTTTGATAAAGCTAGCATTTATCTTGATACTATATATAATATATATTATACATAGTATATATATCATAATGTATTATATATATATTATCTAAAATAATATATTATATAATATATTAAAAGTATATTATATTATAAATATATTAAATATATATATTTGATTTAATATATATAATATATTAAATATATATAATGTATATATTAAAAATATTATAATATTAAATAATATATTATACAATAGATATATTAAATATATTATTTATATATGTATCAATTATTATATATGTAGCATACTAAAGTAATGTTTAATTAGTAATTATTGTTTTTTATAATACATATTATTATTTTGTATAAATAAAAATAATATATATATATTAAATATTATATTATTAAAGATTTATAATTAAATCACATTGATATTATATTATATTAATTATTATATATAGTATAGCATGCTAATATAATATAATATAATACAATATAATAATTAATAATAGTAATTTGTAAGTATAGTATAATATATTATATTTTAATATAAAGTAAAATAATATTTATATTATAATATACTAAACTAATTGGATAAGTTAATTTAGAAGTAATTAATAGATAAAATTATATTTTAATAAGGTGCCACATCATTAATTATCCAACATGAATTGTCAAATCAAATGCTCAAATTATCCCATTATCCCACTTTATCCCACTTACCCCACTCAAAATATCCCAAAGGGGTAAAATTGTTCTATTGGAATAATTTTTCACTTGGCCCCAATTTGTCCCAACCAATAACCCCCTAACTGTCTATTATAGAAGGGTTAATTTCATATACTCTCCTCTGCCTTGGGGGGAATTTCACATGACCCCTTCACCTTTGGGTTTTTTCATAACTGTTTGAATGAACAAGACCTCCTGTGTGTAATTTACAAATAAAATAAATTTTCTTAAGAGAAAAAATTCAAAATTTAGAAAAAGAGAGATGATATTTGTAAATGACGACGACAGAATATGGGATTTTTAAAGGATTTTTTCTTTTCAAAGTATAGGTAGGAGGGTCTAATAAGAAACGATTTAGGAAGGATTTTGTAATACACTCCAAAGTTTAACAGGATTATGTGAGATATGGGGAAAAAAAAAGAAAAAAAAAAGAAAAATCAAGGGTTTTGTCAAATATCCCTGGAGGTCAGTGGGTTTTGTGTAATTAACCCATTAAAGAAGCTCCATCTAATTAAAACCGTCAAATATACTTAATAAATCTCATCACTACCAACCGAGCAAAGCTGCCTCTCCGTAGTGGGCCAGCCGGTTCTTTTCCTGTCGCTTTCCAGTCCACGTCAGCATTCCCACGGTGCTACCGCCGGCCGCACCTGTTACGGTCCCAAGACAAAAAGAGACGACCTTGCAGCGGGCGCAACTACGACTGCTCTCTATAAATTCCGCTTCAGTTCGCTCTGCCCTCTTTTTCTCCTCTCCTCAGAGATCTGATCTTTTCTGCTGCTTTAAGATTCGTGCCGTGATCACGCCCGAAGGAAGCTTCTTTGAAAGGGTTCATTCTCCCTCGTTATTTGTATCTTTTTTTTTTCTTTCAATTAAAGTTCGCGGGTTTTTCCACCGAATCTTGGTCCTGGATCCACTGAATCGTTGGTATTTGACACCTTTCCCTTCAAAATTTCGATTTGATTCCCGTTTGAACCAGCACGAATCTTAAAGCCAAGCCATGGACGGCTTCCACGGCCTCGGCAAGGTCTCATCCTACGCCTCCATCGCCGACGCTGACGACCTCGACATCTCGAAGCTTCTAGAAAAACCCAAACCCAATTTAGAGCGGAAGTGCTCTTTTGATGAGAGGTCCTTCTCTGAGCTCTCGGTCAACGTGAGAGCCGCTGATGGGCTTGACCACGTGTACTCGCCGAGTGGGTACAGGTCGGGCTTCGACACGCCGGCGTCTTCGTCGGCGTGG